>NC_036858.1:26862310-27058674 GCF_002910315.2 Salvelinus sp. IW2-2015
CCCCTCCCTCTCTCCCTCTCTCGCTCTCTCTCTCTATCGTTCCGTCCTGCTCCCAGCTGTTTCTCATCCTCCTAACTACCTCATCTCTCCCGTTGGGTGGGGTGTGGGGTTAGAAAATAGTAAATAGTAGTAAATTATTAGAAAATAGTAAAAATAAAGAAAAACCCTGGAATGAGTAAGTGTATCCAAACTTTTGACTGGTACTGTAATATACTGTCATGTTTTGTCATTGATCATCATGTCTTGTCCCTGTGCTTCCCTCTGCTGGTCTTATTAGGTTCTTTCCCTCTTTCTATCCCTCTCTCTCCCCCTCCCTCTCTCCCTCTCTCGCTCTCTCTCTCTATCGTTCCGTTCCTGCTCCCAGCTGTTTCTCATCCTCCTAACTACCTCATTTACTCTTTCACACCTGTCCCCTATTTTGCCCTCTGATTAGAGTCCCTATTTCTCCCTCTGTTTTCCGCTTCTGTCCTTGTCGGATCCTTGTTTGATGTTTGCTGTTCTGTGTCCTTGTTCCGCCCTGTCGTGTTTTTGCCTTCTTCAGATGCTGCGTGTGAGCAGGTGTCTATGTCAGCTACGGCCTGTGCCTTCCTGAAGCGACCTGCAGTCTGTGGTCGCGTCTCCAGTCGTTCCTCTCTACTGACGAGAGGATTTCAGTTTCCTGTTTTGGATTTACCTTTGATATTATCCAGGAGAATCATTGTTTGTTTAAGACTGGAATAAAGACTCTGTTTCTATTAAGTCGCTTTTGGGTCCTCATTCACCAGCATAACATATACAGTGCATTCGGACAGTATTCACAACCCTGGACTTTTTCCACATTGTTACGTTACAGCCTTATTCTATAACGGTTTAAAAAAATGTATCCATCTACACACAATACCCTATGATGAAAAAGCGAAAACAGGTTTTTAGACATTTATGCAAATGTATTAAAAAACTAAACCAGAAATACCTTATTTACGTAAGTATTCAGACCCTTTGCTCAGAGACTTGAAATTGAGCTCAGGTGCATCCTGTTTCCATTGAGGAAAACCTTGATGTCTCTACAACTTGATTGGAGTCCACCTATGGTAAATTGAATTGATTGGACATGATTTGGAAAGGCACACACCTGTCTATATAAGGTCCCACAGTTGACAATGCATGTCAGAGCAAAACCCAAGCCATGAGGTCGAAGGAATTGTCCGTAGATGTCCGAGACAGGATTGTGTCGAGGCACAGATCTGGGGAAGGGTACCAAAACATTTGGTACCAAAACAAAGATCCCGATGGTCACTCTGACAGAGTTCCAGAGATCCACTGTGGAAATTGGAGAACCTTCCAGAAGGAAAATCATCTCTGCAGCACTCCACCATTCAGGCCTTTATGGTAGAGTGGCCAGACGGAAGCCACTCCTCAGTAAAAAGCACATGACAGCCCGCTTGGAGTATGCCAAAAGGCACTCAAAGACTTTCAGACCATGAGAAACAAAATTCTCTGGTCTGATGAAACCAAGAATGAACTCTTTGGCCTGAATGCCAAGCGTCACGTCTGGAGGAAACCAGACACTTCTCATTACCTGGCCAATACCATCCCCACGGTGAAGCATGGTGGTGGCAGCATGGGGATGTTTTTCAGTGGCAGGGACTGAGAGAATCTTCTAAACAGAAGACCTAGGCTGTGGACTTCTCAAAAGACCCATTTTGAGGAAAAAAAATTAATCTGACAAGCTTTGATTTGAGTGTAATATCCCTTTAATTAGTCACAATACCGAAGTGTAAAGGATAATCTTGCTGGTTAAAGGGTCTAATAGCATTTCCTGATATCAAATGTCAATCTATAATTCACTGTACATCACTTTGTAATGTTTACCAAATGACTGCGCTGACATAATGATTGGTCTGCTAAATTGGCTATTCTGTTACAGTGATACACCACCCATATAAAGTTCCTGACTAGGAAGCTCCACATCTAATCACCTCATTAGACCTTTTAGAGCCTTTTGTGTTAAATAAACATAGGACAAAACTAGTTAGCGCATAATAGTCAATAATTGTCAGTGTAAAATGAGTGTCTGAAAGTCTTCGCAAAGGAACCTTCAAACAACCCACTGTCAATAAATTCTGAAATTGAAACACCATTATTGTAGTTTTAGTAACTTTAGGTAACTTTAACTGATTTACTGTGTCTGCACTGTAGGAGCAGCATTCATTTGTGCTATGTACAAGAGCTTCCTCTACTCATGCCTGTAATAATTCAACAGTGATTTATTGAATAGTTATTCCAGTCAAACCCACAAGATCAGCCACAGTAAGACCTGGAACACAGAGACATGCTTATCAATACAGATGGATAGACCGAACAGACAGGCAGACGGACGCATACTGTCTTAAGTGCAGGACTATATATACTCATTGTGAGAAACAAAACATACAGTATACCTACTATACTACTACAGATATACAGTATAGTTATTGGTCTTTTATCCAGATAATCAGGGCTTGCTATGTACAAACTTGGCAACACTCCAAAACAGCCTGGGCGGGTGATTAATAACAATTTATTCAATGCCCCTAAAATACAGCTTTTCTTATTAAAGTTGGATTTTCAGACTGAGGGATTTATAAACGCCCGAACCTCCATGACATTAGGAGCCTCGTCGTAATATCAAAATCCATCAACTATCCTCTGGAATCAATACGATTCAGCGGATGTGATGAAGGGGCTATTATACAACTTAAATTGAGTTCACCTTTATTAAATACTGTTGGAGATGTATTTGGTAATAGTCTTCATTAAAATGTAACATGCAAGCCTCCCTCCTCATCTCCCCGTAGGTTGTTAGTGTTATTGATCCATTGGGGAGGGTCCTTGATATGGCCCAGATAAGAAATTACATCACAGCCCTGCTTGTTGGTTTGAGCCTGAATTTACAGTAGCATTGATAGTGGGAGAGAGTTTGGTGTGGTGATGTATCATAGAATTGTATACGAACCAGTCCATGGTGCATGTTCAAATATCCAGTACCCTACACCTCCATAGTTTACAAAAGACATGATTGTCAGGGAAAGTCTATAAAATATTGGGGGAAAAATTGATTCATCTGGTAGGCTAACATTGTTTCTATTGGACTTTGACACCTAACATGAAATTATAAAGAAAATGTCTTTACGGTATACTGTATAATGGTTTTAGAATACCACTCAGTTTCCATCGTTTACCTTTTAATAAAGACATAACTTCTAAATCAAAGATCCAAAGGCCAAGGGTGGGGCATATATTCTGTCACACAAGGAAATGCAATACACGATAATGCAATCTAAGCATTATGAATCACTCAGGAAATGAACACTTGTCCTCCAGATCTCCTCGTGCAGGACTGCTGACTTAAGACTTTGCCTCTAATTTATGACACACTTACAACTTGCTGCTCGCGAGGGCTACTGAAACACAGCATGCATGACGGAATACTACACTGAATCAGCTGCTACTGGAGATGGATGCTTGTTTCACGTGTCAGACAATTTGTATTTGCATTACATTGCACAAATTTGCTTTGTGGAGTACACAAAACGCCCAGTGTCAGGTATAGTGCAGTGGCTTTCTCTATGGCAACTTGACTCCTTTCACCAGCTATAAAAGGCAGTTTCTGCTTTTGATTCAAGAGTCATTTTAATGGAAGAAATAAAACATTAGGCTGTCTTTAAGGACCATAAAGAGATTAAAGCAAGCTCCCAGTAGAGGTGGTCTGATAAGTTGCACTGTGTCTACCTAAGCTTGAGCCTCCCCTTGTTTTTCTGCCCAGATGCAATTAAGAAGTACACCAGAAGCCATTACGGCTCTCTTTAGCCCTAACCTGCTGATTCAAGGTTTTAATCTGGCACTATCATCTCAAAAGGGCTAATAAAGCCAAGCGAACTCTGCAGACACGCACATGCATATACACAGACACACACACACACATGAATACATGCATGCACTTTTGCACACACATGCACACAAACACTTTTTCACACACACGTCCTGTGCATCCTCATTCAGATTGTAACAAATATGTCCATTGGTCATCATAGAAACCGAAACAAAGGTTAAGCCATTCTCCAGATGAGCTCTGTGTAAATTGCTGCAATATAGTAACTTATTGCCATATAGTAACTTATTGCCAATCTTTTTAATGTAATGCTTTTGGCATCAACTCTCTGGCCTACTTCTGTAAGAGAACCATCTGAGTCAGACTAAATGATCAATTCCTTAACCTTCCATTGCCTTATGAAATTGGCCTGATAGAGGGACACAGATTGTACTTTATTAAGATACTTTACAATACAAAACGAAATATACACTTAGTTCAAATTCAAAAGATTGTCAGTGTAAAGCTCCTCATTTGTGTATAGACTTGATTGGTCTCCAAAATATCATACGACTCATTTTTACCACTTTATCAGCAAATTGAATAGATCTGTCGGCATACGAATAATGTTTTTTTGATTATAAACAGTTTTATGAACACCAGACAGATACAGGTGAAACACCACCTAGTTTCTATACAAAACACAGACACACCGTCATGACTAATAGATGCTTTTGGACGATAACGCCATCACATTTCTTGGATTTTGATCTCTTTACATGCATCAGCAATTAGGCTTTTAGTTCAATACACTGCCTCTTTATCCTTAAAGCAAATGGATGTCTACACTCAATCACTATTGAGTTACTTACATTATTGCTAGCCACATCAAGTACAACCTAGTCATAACAAATGTCGTGTACTTGAAAGGACATGTCATGCTGCTTTATATCAGTGGCCAAACATGGATGCATCAGAATGAAAAGTATAGACTGTCCTCTCAATGAACATCACCCTTTCCGATTCTATCGATAACATTGGCGCGCACACAATGTGCTCAGTTGTTCATCCTATTTTGTAACAATTAAAAAGTACTTTATTGACAGGGTTGACTCCACACATACTGTACCTCATTCGAAATACGTCAGAATGTTAACATTTAAACATAGTGGTTGTACGCCCTAACCCTATCCATTAACCTGTCCCTAACCACACTGTGACATGTCATCTTAGGTGACATACTGTATAATGCAAAGGTTAAATGTCACTATTTTGACATATTCTAATGAGACCATGTTATTGGCTCAGCCCCCCTGGTACCTTTTGTAATTGACACCATTCTGTTTTGCTGTATTGCTGCGTCTCCTAATATATTACAATAATATTTAGGTACGTATTCTTCAAAATAAGTGAAATTGCTGCAGGCTTTTAGCAGTGGACACAAGATAAAAATCAAGATCCTTTTAGAATTGTTTTTACGCAGTTTAGCTGTTCTCTATTACTCATGTCAGTGGAGTCTGAGGAATGAGCTGAAAAGTCTTTCAGAGGAGAAGAAACCCTTTTGGCTTCAAAAAATGTAGCTTCATGACAGATGACTGATGCCTCCTCTCCTCAATGGAAAGTTGTTACTGGCATCTGGATCATAACTCAGCCTGTGCATTGGAATATGAATTTTGAGCCCTGAGTCAGGCTTTGATTAAGCATGGGAACATCAATATTTTACAGGTTGTCTCAGCAGTATATCCTCTGACATCTTCTTTACATTTGTATTACATAGGATATGAGAAAATACAGTAACACTTTACTTGAAGGGGGTATACATAAGGCATTCATATCACTTTTATGAAACCCGTCATAACACGTGTTGCAGTATCATTCATTCACATTGCCGATTTTAGCATTTGAATTTTGGTGGGGAAAACTCAACATGTTTTAGATGCATGCCAGCAAAGCCACATCACAACACCAAACAATACATTAATTGCCCTATAGTGGTGACAAACGGTGCCCACAAACTGTTAGGCCCTACATAAAGCTGTCCCAACAACAGAGCTTTCTTTTCAGCACCATGGAGTGAATCCTTACCACTGATGCACCTGGCTATCAGCAGAGCCTTGTCTGGCAGCAAAACAGTTAATTCAGCCTCATTTACTCCCTTTAAAAAAAAAAACATAACTGATATGGCTAACTTGCTTAAACAAATGTGGTTTCTAATGACATTTGAGATGTACAAACTATGGCATAAGGGGATGACGAGCGGATAAAAAGGCAATCCGTAATTTTGATTAAGAAATTAATGAGCGAGCTACGATGGACATAGTCAATATAACTGTTTGTTGAGCACTTTCAAAATGTACAGCGACAGAATTCAGAACATGGGCCGTTCTTACAGTATTCTCCCAGCACACCAAGTCAGGACCGTAGGATAAATAAAGGGGGCATATGAGCATACAATGAAAGCTCTTAAAATATTAGATGACATTTCTTTAAAACAGGCTATAGGCAACGTGTGCACCACCAAGTCAGAACAGTAGGCTAAGTAATGAGGGGGAAAGGGGCCAAATTATTGGGTGTGGCACATGGGCTACTAACAGATTACTACACAACATACTGTACACTTAATATTACTTTATTAGATACAGTATGCATATTTCCCTGGCATATAACATAATTTATGAAGCAGCATACAATACATTTTTGGACTTACCGTTGTGCTCACTTGAATAGGAAGGTGGCGCGGCGGTCCTTCTTGTGGGCAAATTGTCATCAAAGTCTGGCATTCTCTGGATTTATGGTGCTTTCAAGACAACTGGGAACTCTGGAAAAAAAACAAGGTTGAATCATGACGTCAGTGATCTTCAGGTCGGAGCTTTACGAAGAGACCAGAGTTCCCGACTTGGAATTTCGAGTTGGATGACCAAACGTATTTTTCCAGTCGGAGCTAGTTTTTTTCCCAGAGTTCCCAGTTGTCTTTAACTCACTGAAGTCTGAGATTTCCCAGTTCCGAGTTTCCACTTGTTTTGAACGTAACAGAAATCATGCTGAACCGACATCATGGCCAATGTATTCATCCTTTTCTGGCCCATGTTGTTGCCGGTGAATGTTTATCCTTTTAAGCTTTGAAAAGAGACCCTTAAACCCAGACTTGGACTACACACCCTCTCCAATGAATAGCAGGGGAAGAAAAATAGTCATTGCTTTGCAACGCTTGCAGTTAGCCACTGATTCCTTCCAAACCACTCATTGTTGAATTTGCGATTTCCAACTTACATTTTACATTTTAGTCATTTAGCAGACGCTCTTATCCAGAGCGACTTACAGTAGAGTGCATACATTTTATAACATTTATTTTTATTTTTTATTTTACATACTTAGACAGGGATATCCCTACCGGCCAAACCCTCCCTACCGGCCAAACCCTCCCTAACCCGGACGACGCTATGCCAATTGTGCGTCGCCCCACGGATCTCCCGGTTGCGGCCGGCTGCGACAGAGCCTGGGCGCGAACCCAGCCCAGCCTGGGCGCGAACCCAGAGACTCTGGTGGCGCAGCTAGCACTGCGATGCAGTGCCCTAGACCACTGCGCCACCGGGGAGAAAACTTGTTGTGTAATGTTTGTCAAATGGCCAATGACCACCAATACATTTTATCTATAATTTATTTTCATATGACTAGGATGGAAAAGGATTTGCCAGTAGATTGTCGACGTGATTCATGGTGATTTTCTAGCTTGCTAGCTAAGATTTTGAAAGTATGATGTTGACATGATGATCAGTCCAAGCAAAGCTACGGTAGATATAACTCGATTTGAATTCATTTTATCTGTGGCCAATAACCTTGAGCCTTCTTGGATGGGGACTTCTAATGGAAATCTATGGCAGCACCCAAGGGGGCTTGAACTTTCTAGCTCTCCCTGTAGATTTTGCGGTGAAGTAGTGTCCCCATGAGTGACAGAACACTGAGCCAATCATGGCGCAACTAGAGAACCCCTACGCCTTGTTGGCTGCTTTTCCTTCACTCGCGGTCCAACTCATCCCAAACCATCTCAATTGGGTTGAGAGCGGGTGATTGTGGAGGCCAGGTCATCTGATGCAGCACTCCATCACTATCCTTCTTGGTCAAATTGCCCTTACACAGCTTTGAGGTGTGTTGGGTCATTGTCCTGTTGAAAAACAAATGATAGTCCCACTAAGCCCAAACCAGATGGGATGGAGTATCGCTGCAGAATGCTGTGGTAGCCATGCTGGTTAAGCGTGCCTCGAATTCTAAAGAAATCACTGACAGTGTCACCAGAAAAGCACCCCCACACCATCATACCTCCTCCTTCATGCTTCACGGTGGGAACCACACATGCAGAGAGAATCCGTTCACCTACTCTGCGTCTCACAAAGCCAAAAAATTCTAATTTGGACTCATCAGACCAAAGGACAGATTTCTACTGGTCTAATGTTCATTGCTCGTGTTTCTTGGCCCAAGCAAGTCTCTTCTTCTTATTGGTGTCCTTTAGAAGTGGTTCCTTTGCAGCAATTTGACCATGAAGGCCTGATTCACAGTCTCCTCTGAACAGTTGATGTTGAGATGTGTCTGTTACTTGAACTCTGCAATTTCTGAGGATGGTAAACTCTAATGAATGTATCCTTTGCAGCAGAGGTAACTCTGGGTCTTCCTTTCCTGTGGCGGTCCTCATGAGAGCCAGTTTCACCACCATGGTTTTTGCGACTGCAGTTGAAGTATTGACTGACCTACATGTCTTAAAGTGGTGATGGACTGTCGTTTCTCTTTGCTTATTTGAGCAGTTCTTGCCATAATATGGACTTAGTCTTTTACCAAATAGGGCTATTTTCTGTATACCACCCTTCCCTTGTCACAATACAACTGATTGGCTCAAAGCTGTCATCAAGGCAAAGGGTGGCTACTTTTAGTCTTTCTACATTTGAACATTCTTTAATTGTTTTGATCAAATGTTTTTTTTTATTATATATTCAGGGAAAATAAACAGTTTTGGACAAATAACAATTGCATTGTTAGAGCACATCTAACACATTTCAACATTCTGATATATTTTTAATGAGAGGTCTGTTGTTGACTATATGTGAAAAGCCCAGAGAAAAGTTAGGCTAGGGTCAGGGAACAGCAGTAAGAACACTTGTTTTCACAAGCTTCTAATTTAGCCTTTAACTTGTACTTGTCTTCTCTAGAGCATTTGAAAATGTGATTCATTAAGATGTATTATACGGTATCTACATCATGGTCATTTCCTGGTACCTAAAAGCATTTTGAAACAACGTGATGTTGAGCAATTTAATTTCCCCAGTTGAGGAAGTCTTGGTATGTTGATTTGAAGACATACAATGTTACCTTTTGTACTTTCTGATGAAAGCCTATACTGAAATCCTTCTGAGTTTTTCAATCTTTGTTCAATTGAACATGCCGTAACAATAAAGGCATTTTAAGTACATGAGTGCCTTGGTCCTTGTTTTTTTTATGACCAATTAAACCCTTTACCAAAACATAGGACAACCGCCAACACAAAACACTGCAAGTTCTTTTTAAAGATCCTTACTGTCATTTTATTTTTTGTAATTTTAAATAGATTTCTAAGTCTTTTTGTAAATGATTATGGCTTTTATTTTATTTTATCCTAGCAGCACTCTCTTTCTTATTTTTTTCTTTGAACAAAACAATATTAAGTCAGATTGAGTGGATACAGTGAATGGGATTTCAACGTTTCCAAAATAATCTGTCCAATATATTCTTACAGCTGACAAATCATTTCCCCACATTGAAGTGAAGGGAGCAGACATGGAGCAGCCTGCGCGATACTAAAAACCTTGCTCTGGAAAGCTCTTTCCTTTCTATCTCAGCTGTAGATCTATGGTTCAGTGAATGTGTGCTGATATGTTGACGGTATTATTACATCAATTATTTGGCAAGGGGGAGGTAAAAACCCACACCAGCTTCCTGTTTCCAGAGAGAAGAGCAGGGATCCGAGATTAAATCACATCACTCCTGTCCAACACAAATACGCTGTTCTCAACGGTAGATAGAGAACAAGAGATATTACAAATCATGCCCAAAGCGATTGCCTGAAAACAAAGGCTTAAGTGACCATGTAACCAGACAGTGACCCCAATGATCTATAATTATACAACACATACTATGTTTTGTGTTCTGTATGACTTCAGCATGCGTTTATGATTAGCCTGAAATCAATTAGCTTGTAAACAAGTCGTATGTGGCGCTAGAGAGAAACCATTTTCCATGTAAATACCCTCAGAAAGTATCCAGGGAGTGCAGTCGTGTTGATTTTGGTTTGGCAGTGTTAGCCTCATCCACACAACCTTGGGTTTCATCCTGAACAAAAACATTTCAGTCAACAAAGTTTCATTTTTGGGTACTTCTTTACGATACTTAGGCCTTATATCAAAGTAACAACCAGTTATAACCATGTAACACGCTTGTAAGTACATGCCATGACCTAAACACATTACATAAGTTAGGCCCTAGTAAATAAATACCCTGTAATAATGTAAACAGCATGTAATTCTCAGTGTTGCCAAAAACATGATTCTGTTAGTTTATTTTACAATCGTCAAATCATGCTTACTTGATAGTATTGCCTCTACTAATGTGTAACAAACGCAAAAACAAAACTTGAATTGAGTACCAAAATGAGTCAGATGGATCAAGTTGGACTTGTCTGTCTCTATCCTTCTTTCTAGCTGTGGTGAGTAGTAGTTGGCCACTACTTCCTTGTTTTTTTGAATAGCAGGCTTGGATTACTCTGGCCTTCTGCCCTCCCAGTTTGATTACCCTGGCCTGTTGGCCTCCATGCAGCAGTTTGGAGGGCCAGAGCAGGAAGACACTAGCACTAATTCTGTATGATGGATCTGACTGCCATCATGAGAGCATATGGGAGATGAAGGCCACTTCCTCCAGAAGATGAGGAGCTATTCATGCTCTCCAAAAATACACATGAACCTGTCAGGCTGTCACGTTATGGACTAAAACAAGAGGATAGACACAATGCTTGATCTATCACTCTAATGTAGGTCTGCTGACTCCACTAACATTTTTTTAATATCAATTATCATTTTGGCATCTCACAAATGACTTTGACTGGAGTCTGGAGGCTTTCAGTCATTTCAAATGCCTCTCAAACGCCATAGAATAAGTTGACGAAAACATTTCAATGCATGTGGTAAATCTAAGCTAGTTGAGTTTTGATTCCAAAGGACAATGCATTCTTTAAGACGAGTGATGTTTTGGATGTATAAACATAATAGAATGTATAGAAAACATAGTAGGGTTAAAGATCCAATGCAACTTTTTTAAATCTCAATATCAAAACACAGGAAAAATCATGTTTTTGACTGTACTTTCCCTTTAAATCCTAACTTGAGATTTGCATTGCAATAAGTGAATATGAATATTATTACTAACATCCATTGCATATTGTGGGCCTTTGCAGCAAATGGTCTTGATAAGCTTTGTCATACAGCACCTCCTGTAAACAGAAAACAAGGAGCATTTAGAAAGTCTTCTGTAAAATTCATAAAATACAGTACCTGTACAGATAGGGAGCAATGACACATATGGGCGAGCAATGAATGTCAGCAACACAATCAAAAAGGTAAGTGTCTGCCTGTGCAGATGGGAAGCGGAGAATGGACCTCCCTTGTAAATTTGGAAGATATAAAAAAATAAAAAAACTTATATTTTTAAATCATCCTAAAAAAAACTATGAACGACGAATACATAAAGTTTAAAAGACCCAAAGCCTTTCCGACTGATCTGAACAGAGAAACCAGACAACAACCTCCTAGGTTACATCACAGCCCTGTCTGGATGTCCATGTCAGGAATGTTATATACCTCTCTATCAAACCAGGATCTGACTAGAGCTGACGACCACTTCCAGGCCAGCTCAAATTATTTTCTCCCTATCGTCTGTTTCTAGGCTCCCCAGTGGCGTTCTGTCACCCAACCAGTGTCACGGGGGGTCCCTCGAGGGAGAAACACAGCCCTAATATGAAACACTAGACCCATCCATCACAGAGCAGTCAATCTAGGTAATCTGAGCCTTAAGGTATCCAAAAATGAACATTCTCTTAGGCTACTTTGTAACAGAACAAGGAAACAAAGATGGATTGAATGGAGTGGACTGTCATCAATGATACAGAATGCTTTTAGGGATTACTATACCTATGTGCAGTAGACTAATATGTGTCAGCGGCAGGGCACGGACAGAAGAGTGATATTGCTTTCTTGGATAGGTTTCAAAACCTTAAAATCATGTCATCTGTGAAATCATTTGAATCACCTACAGATACTTTTGTATCAGCAACAAAAATCTGCAATTACTACACTGGTTTATTATGACTACTGTCTCCTTTAGTAAGAAACAGTGAAGGTTTAAACCACTGCGTTAACACCTTAATGTGCTATTGTCATCAGGCTGCTGATTATCCCGCACACCTGTCACCATCGTGTCGGGCACCTGCGCCTCATGACACTCACCTGGACTCCATCACCTCCTTGATCATCGTCCCTATATCTGTCACTCCCTTTGGTTCTTTCCTCAGGTGTTATTGCCTCTGTTTTCATGTCGGTGCTTTGTTTGTCTTTCGTGTTTATTTGATTTATTAAAAAACTCACTCCCTGAACTTGCTTCCCGACTCTCAGCGCACTCGTTACGGCTATATTTAAAGATAATAGCCATATAATATAAAAGGTCAACTACAATAAATTGGCCAAACAAGTGTCAATGACCTATGGAATTTGAAAACAGCTATGTTATTAGAGGCCTCAAAGCAGAGGGGACAGGAAACACGGTGCTCCCTGTCTGTCGTAGAGTTGAAAAACAATGAGAGGCCATTTAATCTTTGGTTGAATGGACACTATGACATCCACTCTGAACAAAGAATACGCACTAGATCACTTCTGAAAAAGTCTAACCTCTCTGTCGGTCACTCATTAAAAACCCATATTACTCTCAAAACATGGGGGGTAAATGTGGGTATGGTGCGATGGCCCTAGTTCCTTATCCTGATATGAAAGGAAATTGTGTCTTTGCTAAAGTAATTTAAACCCTTTACATATGTACAGTAGAGTCATCTTTATTGTCAGCTAAATAGCTTACAGAGTCTGGATACATTTATACTCAAAAATGGAATTGGACATGGAAATTAGATCCTAAAATGACTTTGTCATGTATATTAGTTTAATTAATATTGAATAATTGTCACTATATCACAAACCACTCTGGAAGCATTGTGGCTTACATTAACCTGGCAGGTGACTTGTGGTCTGAGGTACTGTATGTGCAACACAAGTCTCCTAGCAACCAATTCCATGAGCAGCATCACTTAAGAAGAGCTCCTCCTTAAATTGCATTTTTTTTGTAATTTTTTAATTATATTTGAACAGTTGAGTCATGTTAGTGCATTGCTGTGTTCTGCACATCTAGAGCAAATGGAAGAAACTTTTCTTTTGTGGAAACAGTTTGGAGAGACGTTGAGAGATTGATCGACTTGGTTCTTGCAAGGCTCGTCTACTGAATCATCAGGCAACACAAGGAAGGAATGGGGGACTGTAAACCCAACAAGGACAACAATAAGAATTAGGACATAGATAAACAAACACAAAACCAACAGAGGGAGAAAGAGGAAGGATCGCTGAACGATAGTTCAGGCCTTGATAGTGAAACAAGCTTTCAGACAAACAAACACAAAAGAAAAAGAGCACTTGGAAAGGAGGAAGGAACATTCTGAACATTGAGAGAGTGTCTTAATTTGTGTGTAATGTGTTGTTTTATAGAATTTGAAAACAGCTATGAAATTAGAGGCCTCAAAGCAGAGGGGTCAGGAAACACGGTGCTCCCTGTCTGTCGTAGAGTTGAAAAACAAACAATGAGAGGCCATTTAATCTTTGGTTAAATAGACACTATGACATCCACTCTGAACAAAGAATACACATTAGATCACTTCTGAAAAAGTCAAACCTCTCTGTCGGTCACTCATTAAAAACCCATATTACTCTCAATACACGGGGGGTAAATGTGGGTATGGTGCGTTGGCCCTAGTTCCTTATCCTCAAGATAGAAATTTGATATGAAAGGAAATCGTGTGTTGGCTGAAGTAATTAAAACCCTTTACATATGTACTGTACAGTAGAGTTGTAACGATTTCCGTCTGGTGAAGGAGAAGAGGACCAAAATGCAGCATGGTAAGTGTTCGTCATAATTTAATTGAAAACTGAACACTACACAAAATAACAATGAGGAGAAAACGAAACAGTTCTGCAAGATGAACAGACACTAAACAGAAAATAAACACCCACAACCAAAATGGGGAAAACAGGCTACCTAAGTATGATTCTCAATCAGAGACAATGATCGACAGCTGACTCTGATTGAGAACCATACCAGGCCAAACACAGAAATACAATAACATAGAAAAAAGAACATAGACTACCCACCCCAACTCACGCCCTGACCAACCTAACACAAAGACATAAAAAAAGAACTAAGGTCAGAACGTGACAAGAGTCATCTTCATTATCAGCTAAATAGCTTAGAGTCGGAATACATTTAAACTCAAAAACAGCATTGGACATGAAAATTAGATCCTAAAATGACTAAGTCATGTGTATTAGTTTAATTAATACTTAATACTTCACAAACCACTCTGGAAGCATTGTTGCTTACATTAACCTGGCAGGTGACTTGTGGTCTGAGGTACTGTATGTGCAACACAAGTCTCCTAGCAACCAATTCCATGAGCTCCTCCTTAAATGTCAATGTTTTGTTAAATTATTTTAGTATATGTGAACAGTTTATTTTAGTGTATTGTTGTGTTCTGCACATCTAGAGGAATCGGAAGATACTTTCCTTTTGTGGAAACAGTTTGGAGAGACGTTGAGAGATTGATCGACTTGGTTCTTGCAAGGCTCGTCTACTGAATCATCAGGCAACACAAGGAAGGATTGGGATTGGGGGACTGTAAACCCAACAAGGACAACAAGAAGAATTAGGACATAGATAACCAACAGAGGGAGAAAGAAGGATTTCTGGGGTATTTCTGGAAGATAGTTCAGGCCTTGATAGTGAAACAAGCATTCAGACAAACAAACAAACAAGCAAGCAAAAGAGCACTTGGAAAGGAGGTGGGAACATTCTGAACATTGAGAGAGTATCTTATGTGTAATGTGTTGTTTAATTGAAAAACACATTTAATATATTTATTTTGTATTATTCCTAAAAATGTGCATTTATCTATAGGCGCATTATTTAAATAAGTGCTTTCATCAGTAGGCACATGCACATCATTCTATAGCAGAGTGCAGTGTTTAAATAGGTCCCCATGGAGATGGAGATGGATGTATTATCTAAGCATTTTTTTCAGAGACTTTGCCATCACATATCCTGAAAATGTTACAAGTGAGTCAGGAAAAAAGAAATTCAAAAAGAAATTGCTAATAGAATCCCCAGAGACTCTGAGGGCAGACTTCATCCTAAAACAGCTCTCCACAAGACCAACAACTTAAAATGTCAGAAAACAGATCAATGAGGCAACTGTACATTGATAGCACCTCCAAAATGTAACATGAATACTTATAATAACGGCACTGTGATGGTTCAAGGTTCGGGGGCCAGTCTGGATAAATGTTTCCACTACTTTGACCAAATAAAACCTATTGTTGCTGAACTTAAAACCTCTCCATTGTCCACTACCTACAACATCCTCCACTCCCTCCGTGCCCCAGTATGTAGTCCCCAATGTCCCACTCCCTCCCTTGCCTGCAGCAGACACAGTCCTGGGCATGTGTCTCTCACATGTGACACCTGCAGTACCACAGCATCTTATAGCCACCAGCCAGATGGAGGACCTGCAGATGGAGCTACATGAGCTAAGGCAGGAATTTCTCCGTCACCCCCATCCACTCTACAAAGAGTCCCCCCAAAAAACAGGACCAAGCCAACAGCTGAATCAGAACACACCAACCAACCCAACCAACGCGCCAACCCAACCTCCTCCATCCCCATCTCACGGCCCGTAATTCCTCCCATCACTCCACAGAACGGACGAGAAACCAGACATTATATCAATGACGGACTGCAATGGATTAGAATAAACGTTTCTCTAATTAAAAGGTGGCAAAGTTATGGTGCCCCACAACAGAGAGTGCTATGGAGCTCTTGACTGTAGCCCAGCTTGTGTCCCTCAGCCATATCATAATTCACACGGGGACCAATGACCTGCATGCCCTACAGGAGAGGGTGGCCACATCACTAAGGGGACTGATAGAGAGGGCCTCCACCATCATTCCTCTTGCTAAGATTGTAATATCTACCCTTCTCCAGAGATTTCCACCCTGCCACCATCCAGAGGGTAAATGCCAGCCTCTCTCGGGACTGTGTGCTATGGCCCAACGTATACCTGGCCTTTCTGCTTGCATTGTATTCATATTTTGATGTGTATTTTCTGTAATTTATGTAATTCAGGGCTCATGTAAAAGAGACGTTGGTCTCAGTATGACTTCCTGATTAAAAAAAGGTTAATTAAATAAATACAAGTAAAATACAGTACTAATAACATTAGAGAGTGGACTTGCATGTTCACTGTAATATTCATGGATTTTATAGATTTTATAGCCCAGGACAGTGTCTATAATACTCTAATATGCTCATTAACTCCAAACTAATTTCCCACTGAGCAAACCATTTCTGTACACAGCATTCATAGAAATAAATGTATATTATGTTTTTGCTTCCTCCGGACCATTTTTGATTTATTGACATTTGTCGAATGCAACTGTTCATGTCAAATTGTTTTGTGTTCTACTTGTAGCCCTGGTTGTCCTGAAATAAAATAGTAAAACACTTGATTGTGAGGCTAAATATAAGGGCTGGACATGCAGATAAATGAAAGTCAGATAAATGAAAATACTATTTTTGCTGGGGTCTCGAGACTGATAGGGTTAAAGTTAACTTTTAAATTGCAAAGGCTAACTCTAACCTGCTCCTGTGCATTTAGCTTCTGCCCATTACTTAAAGCTGTGAGAGCCCTATGGGGCCTGACTATAATCACCAGACAGTGAAGCTAATGGAAGCTCATAATACTGTGGGGGGTGCTGTCACACTGGCCATATATCTGCCAGATAATGGCTACTTGGCCTTAAAAGTCTGATCTACAACATAATCTGAAATATTGTTAAGTAGAGTGTACATTATGGAGAGACGCTTTCAAAATCCCATTACGGCTTAATCCCTCCACGCTCCCTAATGTATAACCCATAATCCCTTTCCTGTGCAGAGTACCATCCAAAACAAACAGAAAAGCTTTTCTTTTATCCGCTTCAAGAAAGACTGTCTTATCTAATCGATACACATCTTGTCCCGTGAGAGGAGAGAGAATTACTTCTCAATAGGAGTGTACAACACGGCTCCTCTTTGCTGACTCAATTAGGAACTGTGAGGATCAAAGTCTCAGGCTTAGCCTTACTCCTAGAAGGATTCACAAGTACTTCAGTACTGTCTACTTTCACTTTTGTTGGCATTTGCCATTATAAAGAGTAATCATCCACTGTGCTAAATGATTGTGATGTCACAAAAAGTACATAAAACGTACATAAAAGTCCATATCTTAAATCATCTTGTCCAGTTGATTGGACATTGTCAGTAAAATGATTTATCTATAGTTATATAAGTATCCAAAGTTTTTTTTAAAGGATGCTGTTCTAAATATTTTGTTTTCAAAATGACAGGAAATTGTTTTTGTTTACACACGCAAATTAGTGTTACTTGGACTGACATGCACAGTATGGTAGCAGGTGACATTGATGGGAGACTACGCCTGTACCAACAACAATGCACGCAATAGTGGGAAGACACAAAGGCAACGAGCGACCAGCTCATCATTACGTTTTTTTCAGTGATCATCAAAAAGCATGCATTTGATTGTCCTTTACATCTGTCACACATTCCCTCGACATTGCTGCAGTACACATTAGTATGAATTTCCCTTAGTGGTAAATGGTCCTTTCCACACCATTCCTCACAGGAATCAATGTAGCTCGTGGGGGACACCTAGTGTCCATAAGCCAGTAGTGCAGCCTTCAGCTGTATCCTATGTGTCTCCAGTTTCACCCCCCCCCCCCCCCCCAAAAAAAAGATGTGCATTACAAGCTCCTATTGATCGACTGGGGGATGACATACTAGCTATCACTTGGAGTGTTTTTTTTAAGGGGAAAGGAAATCGATAGTGGCTCACTCTGGTTAGGGACCTCAGCATTGATCTATAGGAAGTCCAAGACTAGACCTCAACTGAAGAGGAGAAGATAAACCTGCCTTGTCCTGTGAAACCAGATCCCTTGGAGCACGTTTAAGGGTGACCCCCAAATGTCAATGCTCTACCCTGATGTCCTGTAACGCTCTGATTGTTTATAAATACAACCACTGCCGTAACATGCCTTCTGAGGTTTCCACCGGTATCTTTGCAGGCTTAATGGCTCTTTCCATCATTATTGGAGTGTCAGCTCCTATTAACCCCAAAAAGGGCCTCTGATCAATACGTGGCGAGGTGGTTTCAGCAGAAGCATCAGTCAGGCTCAGAAAGCAGGTCAGGATTACACTCCCACCCCAGTAAATAATCTCATGGATTGCATATGCAATCATCAGAATGCCAAAGCAGTATATTCTGCTCTGTGTCAAGATGTGGGAAGGTTACAGACCTGCAGCCAATCCTTTGAGAGAAGACTTTAATTATCAAAAACACAAGGAACTAGAATGTGTAGTGATTTACTTACAAATCATGATGTTATCTGGAATGTTCAGTGTACTAATTCAAGTCTATGTATATCATGCTTTAAGTCATGCATGTTGCTCATTGATGGCACAATGCCTACGGCAGTTGATATGTTTTGTTTGTGTAGATGTTATGCCAGTCTTATGTTTAATTATGTGCTCAATATCTGTGAATACATTACCTGCAGAGAGTTGTGTCTCCCCCCATTGGTTGTAACAGCAAAGCTGTGACAAACACTGACCAATGGCTGGTACAGACCCTGCATGGAAGAGAAAACAGGTGAAGTAGATTCTAAAAACGCACTGGTTTGTGATGTTTGGGCATGATGTCACCGTTAAACACTGTATGTATGACGTTCTTTGTTTTATACAAATATGCAAGCATGTGCACTCAGAAACAGATTTACTGAGCATTGTTACACCGGTGAACGAAGCTAAAATATGAAACTGTCTTTTTGCATTTTTATCTAACAACATTGTTTACCTCTCTGTAAATCTCTAGTTGACATTTTTACCCTTTTCAACCTTGTAGAGTTTATAGACAGACACTGTACCTTGTAACAGGAATCAGAGATGTCGAGGACATCAACTTTGGTTGGTAGAAGGTTATGGAGCGTAAGCCATGCCTGGTCCATTTTCAATGCAGACAGTCCTAAAAACAATGGATTCATAAAAATGTAAATACAGTCATTTACAATTCCATTAAAAAGCTTTATCTGAATCATAAAGATAAAGCAGGTTTAAAACACTGTAAATAGCACGCCTATATAATGAAGGTGATCATGCAGTAAATTAAGTGAAATGAGTCATAACTGACAACAAATTACAGTTTTCAAATTCTCTTTCCTCATTTTAAACTATATTCAATGTAAAATCTATTCATTTCATTGTACTTCAAGATATGGCAAAGCTGTGACAAATTTAAAAAGTTGGTTAAAAAGTGGTACAGTAAATACAGAAAAGTACACTGACACGTCGTTTTATGCTGCCTTGAAAAAAAATGATCTAATATGTAAAAACCTCATTTTGGTACCAGTTGATAGAGTGAAGCCACGCTACTGTATATACAGTCACGTGGGTTGAATTTGCCGTTCTACTATGCATACGCAGTCTTATACATTCTCTGTTGGACATCAGAATAAGACCACCTCTAGCGCCCTTACCCCTGAATGAGAACACTCACCTGAATACGACTTTGCATTATGCTTTCATTCGTTTAGCTTGGTTGTAAAGAAGGAGCAAAAATGTGTGTCTGTGTTAGAATTCTTCTGGGCTCCATTTCCTACTACAAAACAATTCCACTGCCACTCATCTTTATGACAGCCAGATACAAATAGTGTTTAAAGGGCAGTATGCATGCGTGTAGAGTAGTTCCTCTCGTTTGGCTTGGAGTGTCTTTGGGTTCGGATTGAGAAGATAAGACAACATAAACAGTCACATCAGGAGTTATATGTGTGCTTATAATGTATTATGAAGGGGTTATTCACAGTACATGTTACCTAAAGGTTTTACCCACACATTTGAAACCCATGCAATATGAACATGAATGTGTGCATGGATATTTTGGTATTGCGATTCTATTGGTGTGCCATCCCAGGGTCTGTCTTACACCAAAGGATATACAGATGAGAGGGAGCCACATTCTAAGGTGATATCATTTGGGGGAAAGAAGAGAGCTCAAACAACCCCCATTACTCATCTACCTCAAGTTCTAGCCACTCAGTGTATGCACATTAACACATCCTTTGCAGTGCAAATCAAACCAAACCACTGAAGCAGCACACTCATTCAGCCATTTAACATTATCACTTGTCACATCCTCTCCCCCTCGGTTCATTTCATTAACTAGTTAATTTCCCTGAGCGCTCCCTGTGAGGGCTGAGTTCACAGGGGTCATCTCACAGTAGGGCAACTCATTAAACTTTGACCTGCATTGGACCATGACAGTGGAACAAAGGTAACCGTCGACTCGCTCGGGCATATGGGTCTTCATTTAGATGAGTCTACGTCTCATCACAGTAACCCATTGAACATTATTATCCAACACTCATGTGAATGACATCAATCAGTGATTTTCGTTTACAGCGAGTGCTGTTGTATACGAGAACATAATGTGTGATCATCCTTTCACAAAGAAAACATAATCCGACATGGATGCCCTTTTCAATTTTCCCTCATAAAGACTGGTTAGAGAAATGGTGTTGCAACGGCAGAGGATTTATTATGATTGCCATGCTGAAGACAAGCTGGGCAGTATAACCAGAAGAGGGCATTTCTCTTCAGGCTTCTGCATGGACAGCTAAAACAGGACCCCCGCTTGCATTCCAGCTGCTAACTGCAATAGCAGATTGACTCACTGCAAGTGAAGCAGCAGAAGCCGAGCCCTCTGTCTCTCTGAGAACAGACAAAAACCATGGTGAGTGAATTGCTTCAATATTATCAGAGGGCGCTGCTTATAGCCAAGTGCCAACTGTATTCTGGCTGACACACTGTATTGTTATGTTGCTGTGTTGTCTTCAATAGATACTGAAGATTAAGCAATAAGATTATTTTTACTGTTGATTGATAATTTGATCGTGCCAAATAGAATATTTGACGAACAGAATACTAACTCAATATTATAACATGAGATGGCACCTAAAGTGTATACGTTGTTTTGCAATAAAACATATTATTGTCCTGACAGGAACAGTCTCTATGCAGCCAATCATTGAATGAGATGAGGTTGAAGCCTCAGGTTATTGTATGCCTATGCTCAATGTGCTGTCCCCAAAATCTGTCAGCGTTTCTCAGATAGAACAGATTAGCCTGTTGCTAAGATACCTGTTGACTTCGTTCCACTTTATCAGCAGTATCGACTACTTCATTGTGACATGTTTGCTTTGTGTCCATGTTGGCTCAACACCGTTACGTTCATTTGGGGGCATTGACAAATCCTCTAAAAATATCCCCCTTCATTCATTCAGTTGCATGCCTTTTAATCTATAACACAAATTAGTTGAAGATGAGTGATTTGCTTATTATTGCACTCCATAGTCTGTGCCTTTTCCGCTCACAACTGCAGCTGACATAAGCCTCCTTTTTGATTTACCTGTCAGAATTAACTGAGTTTAAAGCTCATGTGATACCACGTCATGTGTAAAGCGCTGTGGAATTCCCATAGACTTAGACATTGCATCATTATATCTGTCCCATTATGGTGTCTGAGAGCACGGGCAGCGCCTTTGATGAAATCTCCATTTTGAAGTAGCCCATTTTCTTCTTCTACTACTTCCTATGAGTTGGCAAACAAACTGAAAGCGTGCACACTGCCAGCTAGAGTGTGTTGTTTGAACAGGTATAAAGACAAGGTTGGCGATTTACTGCCATCTGCAGTTATGGAATGTTTCATCACAAGTATAATTAATTGGCTGATCCCTCCTGGTGACCTGGATGGAATTGTGTGATCCTTCCTTATCCCATAGGAAGTCCCACCCAGTTGACTACTTCAAAACGTTGAAAGTCCTCGACCCATGCTAAAATGGGCTTTTGGGCACATGAGTCCTCTATCTATCTCTATGGGAATTCTATTGAAGCGATATGGAGAAAGCAATGAAGCCTCCCCCGTTTTGAAAACCAGGGTGTTTGCCGTTAGCGTGAAAGGTTCAGAATGTTGCAGAGATAAATTGTATTAATAAAGCTGACACGATTCCCAATTCTACATAACAGGTAATTGTACATGTCTTGTTCTACAAAACACATTTCTATCTGAACGTTCTGTAACATTGCACCCTTATGAACAGGCCTTGGGAATGCTATGCAACACTCTATTGATTCCAGATGGGCTTCTTTGTAACCAATCACAGTTTGCATTTGTGCAACTGCCCCCTTTACATTGGAATCCGGTGAATGTTTGCTTTGCTCTTCCAGGCCAGTAAAATCCAGGGTTTGAGTGAGGAGGAGAGGGACCACTTACTCCCCCTGCTACGGAACGCCCAATGGGTGGAGGTTGTGGGAAGGGACGCCATCTACAAAGAGTTCATCTTCAAAGACTTTAACCAGGTCAGAAAGGCTTGGACAATATACTCAAACTAGGGCTCAGGGCCCATATTCATAAAGTGTCTGTTTTTTATCTAAGATCAGGTCCTCTCTGTCCATGCTATCTTATTCATTACGTTCTAAAAGTCTAAACTGATCCTAGATCAGCACTCCTACTCTGAGATACTTTTTGAATACAGGCACAGATTATTTTCTGACAATGTGACATCACCAACAAAATAAGAAACGTGCTAATAAATGGCTGTAGGCAATACAATGCATATTACTTGACTGTGACAATAAGGACTTGGAAGTATAATCTGCTACTTTATCACAGGCCTTTGGCTTCATGTCCAGGGTGGCACTACAAGCTGAGAAGATGGACCATCACCCCGAGTGGTTTAATGTGTACAACAAGGTATTTCAATAAGCCCCTGCCCAAGGCCCACTGCCTGGGGTAAAATATAGACAAACCTGTTAGCATCACTAGTTGTAAAAGGTATGTTGTGACTTGACATTTTTTTTATTTAAATGTCCCTCTGTATGTCTCATTCTAACCCATTCCTGTCATTCTGGTTTCCACTTACCATGTCTTTCCTGCTGTCTCTCATCCTTATCCTCACTCCATCTTCTCATTTCCCCCAGGTCCAAATCACACTCAGCACACATGACTGTGGGGGCCTCTCTCAGAGAGACATCACTTTGGCTACCTTCGTTGACCAAGCATCGGTCCTCTAAACAACTCGTGGCCTGCTGCCATTTCAGTTGATCATTTCAATGGTTGAACCCAGAGCAGAGCCTGCCTATTAATCGGTCTCCATACATTCATTCAGATGACTAACCTTTAACAGGAACAGGAAATTATCAAACAGGAAATTACATCACAGAATCCCAATTAATATTTAATGTTTACAGGTCACTTTTAATTCCCAAACATTTTGCTGGTGTGGTGTTTGTTGCTAGACTGATGAAGCCAAATATACCTTTAAAAAATTGCTTTGGTGGAAAGTGGATTTATTAGCAACCAGTGATTAGCCAGTAAAAATACCATAGATACTGTATATCAAACATTCCTCTGTCCCCAACTGAGCGGAATCAGGTAATGTAAAATCAAGTGTCTAATGTACATATTACTCTAGCTTGGACTCTAAACTTTTGAAATCTGGGGAAAATCAGTTTGTTCATTCCAACATATTTGCTATATAAAACATTGACTTTGTTGTCGGTCTGTCTAGTCTGTGTCTGAAATGGTTTTCCTTTGTGTAATGTTTTGTAAATGTTTTGACAAATAGTTGTTTGAATAACCAGTAAGTGTCTGTTTATTCATTTGTCCAAAGTGTAGCCTACAGACAAATGGGGTCAGCCTCAAAATATTTCACCCCTCCTAGAAATCATATTATAAACAAGGTTATCACATTGAATGAATTTCTCTAAAAACAACAAATGGAAGAGGTTTATTGAAAATGTTATGGTGCTCAGCTTCCTGCGTACTGAAAGTATTTTGGAATCAATTGTTGTGCTGAAAGGAGTGTAACCATGGCCAACAAATGCTTTCCAAAGGGGGTTTCTCTGGAATAATGAAGGGTAGCAAGAAACTACACAATAGTACAAATAGCTACAAATTCATGCTACTATATTTTTTGATTTTCAAAAACATTTAATGATATTAAAATTAACATTTACATGTACAGTATAAATTAACTTGAACTTACTGAACTTGATGTTGCGAAGCCAAATCCCTAAGGCTGATCGATACATATAAATAGAATCTACATTTTGAGATTCTATACATTGGCATTACCCAACAGCCCTCATTAATCTGGCCTCTGAAGGCATACAGGTGAATGTGATTTATTGCTGTGAAGATTATGCCCTTAGACAATAACATAAGGCATGATCTTTACCCTACCTCGTTGAGGGCAAGGTGCTTTAAGATTTACACTGTACATCTGTAAATTTTACAGATTCTTACTGTACAATTTAGACTATGGCGGGGTAAGCACTAAGCAGCAATTTCTCAGGTACTAACACAATTTACATTCATGTTTCTATTGCATTTGAATATAATCCTGGCTATAATGTCAACATATTAGTGGTTATTTCCCCATTGATGGCTTCACCTAAAAAAAATAGAAACTACCCATTGTCAGATCTTTGACAATTTTGTTCAGTGGTAATGTATGGGTTCCACTAACTACTATATTTACTGTATATTTTCAGGTAATCCAGCGTGTGTCCTCAACTCGTCTGAGGGCCACCCTGTCTATTGGTTTTCATAGTTGCTATATAATCAAGCATTGATTTTGAGCTAGAAAACCATTCAAAGAACAAACTAGACACCGCAGCCTTCGAGGACCAGGATTGACCCACAAATGAGTATTTATCCAAAAACACAACCGTTGCAGATAAAAGTCACAGTGATTAATAAGAATAAAAACACAGTGGTCACACAGACAATGCTTAAGAATTATACAACAGGACTGGGATAAAAGTCAATGGTATGATTTAAAAGCCACCGCATCATCATAACATTGTCAGATTATTTCCCTTATGACTCCAGAAGGTAAAACATATACGACATAACTCACAAAACTGGATGAAAACGTGGTTTAAGTAAAAGTATTCTTTTTTTAAACTGGACGTTTCGGTACAATTTTATAAATACGACAGATCATTTGTTCGTTCGGCATGGTGTGATCTTTTTGTGTCTGTAAAATGTATAATGAGAATTCGCGGTGGAAACGCCTTTACGCGCCAAATAGATATATCATAACCATCATATCGAAGTAACTTGGAGTCACTCGATGATAGTGTGTGGTCCTCACACTACGACTTGAAAAACCATGCCGTTTATTAAATTAGATTAAATAAATGGTGATGAACATCACAGCGTGGTGAAAGTGCACGGTGATCATAATGCTCCTTTCCATTAAATATCGATGGTCATAGTCTGGTAACATGATAATCGATGCTTGACAAATAAAACATTCATATGCATAATATCGTCATGTAGACTAACCTACCCGCACTTTATCTGTGAGCTGTTGGCCATAGCGGAAGTGCCAAAACCAGAGCCGGCACATTTGCTAATTAACGCAACAGTTTGTGACAAAACTATCAGTAGAGCTGAAAATTGCGATGGAAACACACTGAACTTTAGTTTTTTTTCTTTCCGGTACATAAACTTCAGCGAAAATTAAAATGTTTTGTGCCCTACGTCATCACGCAATGAGTTTTATCCGCAACAGGTCTGTTTGGTGGAAACATCACTGGTGGGAAAGTGAGCATGCAGTATTTTCTTTGTTAATTGATTTAATATTCGCATGGAAATCTTGTCAATTGGATAGAAACCCAGCTACAGACATGGAAAGAAAAGTGGATATGCACTTTTGACTGCAAACACATGTGAAAGCACATGGAACATTTTGATGGAAAGATCATTTGAACTGTGTTTTGGGGGGCCTACCAAGTGTACATCCAGTAGTTTCGTTTTTTTTTTTTGCAAACAGTTTTATACCAGTATTGCTTTTATGAGAACACTGCTGTTTATCAAATTCCATAAAAGTTTAAATGTTACATATGCAAAACTGAGGCAGGCCTTTCCGGTATTCTTTAGACCTATAATGACTGTAAACAAGCAACACAATTGCATTGAACAGAAACTGAGGTAGATAAAATTAGAAGCCAAATCAATTAATTAGCTACAAGAACACATAACTTAACTGAGATGGAGACTTTACAACTTATAAAGATATTATTTCAGTATGTATTCTGTTCTTTGAGATCAATTCAGGGCTAAACCGTTCAATTAAGGGCTAAACCAGTCTCAAAGAATAGAGGGGGTAATGAATATATGTTGTCAAATCAGAGGATTGCAGTCTCAGATTCTTAACATAGTGGCGGTGTACAGTATACTAGGTAATGTGTTACAGCAACCAGGGTTTCTTGCAGTCTAAATTATTACTGAAAGATGCAATTAGCCACAAACTGACCACAATTAGACATACATGTATATATGCAATATAGTACAAGAGCCTAGGAAGGTAATGTTAAATTCAAAATGGGCTCAAGTCTTAAATGATTCAAGTATGTTGTCCTTACAAATACATGCAGAGAACATTGCTCCTTCCTGTTCATTGGGTAATTATTTATTTCACTAGGACATTAGTGCTTTTCAGTTAAAACCATTATTTGTTGTAGATGAATCAGAGACTGACAAACACTGTTGTACCTGGAACACTGAGTATTAAAGATGTTCTCTGGCGATTGTTTAAAAAATAGTTTTTAAAAAACTTTTACTGTTAAAGCGATATCCCAAAGTACACACACTAAAGGGTAAAAAAAAGTCATCAGCCTCTCCCTTGCTTGAGGAAAAGTAGAGCAACAATAGAGAAAAATAGGAAAGCCCCCCTTTAGCTATGTCATGATTTACCTGAACCACCTATTGAGGTGTGCTTTTTGTTAAGTAAATCAGGTGTTAAACAAGGCAACAGTGAACATGTCATCCCCCACGAATGATGCAGTGCAGTTGTGTCTGAGATATCGCATGTGACTAATGTACTTACAGTTGATTACTGTAGTGCCTCCCTTGGGCCAATGAGTAATTTTGTAAATGCTAGATCTCTAGGGCAAGACATTTTGATAAAGAGGGAGGTGGCTTTAGCACAGACCTATAGGAAGCCGACGGAACAGGAATTCCCTGTTACGCAGAGATAGCTTTCACCCTACACCCTTAAGAGCCTCCCTATCAGCCAATACAGTGCCTTGCAAAAGTGTTCATCCCCCTTGGCGTTTTTCCTATTTTGTTGCATTACAACCTGTAATTTAAGTGGATTTTTTTATTTGGATTTCATATAATGGACATATACAAAATAGTCAAAATTGGTGAAGTGAAATGAAAAAGTTATGCCTTGAAGAATGGGCAAATCCTCCCAGCAGCTAGATGTGCCAAGCTAATAGAGACATACCCCAAGAGACTTGCAGCTGTAATTGCTACTCTACTATTGACTTTGGGGGGGTGAATAGTTATGCACGCTAAAGATTTCAGTTTGTCTTATTTCTTGTTTGTTTCACAAGAAAAAATATTTTGCATCTTCAAAATGGTAGGCATGTTGTTTAAATCAAATTATACAAACACCCCCCCCACCAAAAAAATATATTTTAATTCCAGGTTGTAAGGCAACAAATAGGAAAAATGCCACGGGGGGTGAATACTTTCGCAAGCCTGTACAGTCGCACACACAGGATCTGTAGTACACAGAGTGATTATGACAAACAAGCACACGTTCTGGATGAGCACTTCAGACAGCAAGGTAACCCAGAGGAATGGCTGCATGCTGCATGGGACGGTTACAAAAATATGACCCAGGATGACACTCACTCCCAAACCATCCCGCCCCCGACTAACGAGTCCAATTCTTCCTTCAATACTCCCCACTTGACAAACAGTTCAACAATATATATTTTTTTAAATAAAAAAATCCACATCTTGAGCACTGACCCACAACTGGAAAAGAACCCTCCCGGGTAGTCTTCAGACGCGCCTCCAAAAATCAGCCAAATGGTGGTGAGGTCTGATCTTCCACCGTGTGTCACGTAGTACTTTCCTAGACAATGTGCTGGATGGTAATTAAATATGTGTCCGATGTATCCAGTGTAATTTCACTAACAAATGCACAATTTTCAATCACCCCATTAAGATTAAGGGTATCATTACCTGTTCTACTAATGTGGTATACCTGATTAAGTGTATTTGTGGTCTATGCTATGTAGGAAAAACGAAACGTTCTCTGAAAACAAGGATAGCAGAACACAGGAGTAATATTAGGTCTCTTGATCAGAGAAACCCTGTGGCTGTGCATTTCATGAAGGCTCGTCACAACATCAGATCTCTGAGATACATTGGTATCGAACATGTTAAGGCTACTAGGAGCGGGGGAGATACTGATAATCTATTACTGAGAAGAGAATTGTATTGGATTCACCGTTTGTCCACCATGTCTCCTAAAGGTTTGAACCAAGAGTTTGATAGCAGACCATTTCTTACATGAATATGTTACGTTCAATGTCTTGCCATCCAGGTCTCCACTTGGTCATTTTGTACATATGTATACATTTGATTTTCTGTAACTACTACATGTGACCATCTCAATGATATCAAATTATTAGAGGTAGGCAAGTTGTTTTTGAAATAGGTCATTGTAATTATATCTACGGCCACCGCACGACCTGCGCGTAATGGTCATATGGTTGGGTATTCCAACAGTTTCCAAAGTAATCTTTTCACTGTTGCCTACGTTTTAATTTGTATGCATGTAATCCTTTATGACTATGAGTACCTCTGGGATTAATTATATGATTGACTATGCGCAAAAGTGAATTGAATTGTTTCCACACCCACCATGCGTCATGTGTGTAATGGTCATGGGAGGTGAAATGTGTATATTTTGCGATGTGAGTGAGCACTCAGTCTGTTTGACTGGATGAAGATCTGTTTTGGATCGAAACCTTGTCAATAAAGCTGCGAATTGGGAGCTTTAACAGTGTGCAGGCTTTCCTGAATTTACACGTATTATTTATTAGCCCAGCACCTACGTTTTTAAGGATGTGCGTATGACCACAAACTTTTCTAAAAGACATAATTCCCCCAAGTTTCATCAAAATATTGTGTGGGTTAGCTAGACTCAATAGTGGCCATGTTTCAGGTACAAGTCTGTAAAATATTGCGCTGAGAGACCTTTGTTCATAGATGTCACATATTAAGTTTCATGCAAATCGCTCATTCGGTGTCAGAAGAGTAGCAGTAAGTGTTTTTTATCACGGCAGACGCATCATTCACACAAGTTTCGTCAAAATCGGGCCAGTGCTGTCTGAGATATCGCGTGTGACTAACGTATGAATGTACTAATGGACAGAGACAGATCAATAGTCCCATCCCTGATTTCATCGTGGGGGACAATTCATACAACCAGACCAAAACCCCTGAATGGTTTGAGCAACTATTCTATATATTTTTTTACAATAGGTGCTTTCACTTTCTACATATTTGAAGAATTCTCCTCATGATAGCTAAAAACAATGGCTTGTGCTTCAGAACATATCTGAAAAAGGTGAGTAGATAGATAAAAGGTGGGCAGGATAAGGCAAATGTTGAGTGATGTAGTGGGTGGACCAGAGGTGAGGCAGGCTGGTAACCAGGGCATTGTTCATTAGTCACTGACCTGAAGAAAATGGACTTGAGCTTATCCAGTAAACGCTCCTTTTCATTTTCCGTTGCAAAACGTTTTACAACGCTTACCATTATGTTCCCTAATGAACATGACCCAGGTGTGTGTCCAGGCCACAGCCAGCCTACTCCTGACTCAGTGGGCCTTGCCGTTGCCATTCATATGGGTCTTCTGAGGCTGAGACGACTTGGGCTCCTCTGTGCTGTAGAGGCAGTCCAAGAAGCCTCGGGAGATCTCGGTCACCATGGATCTGTCAGGGATGGACTGGGCCATGCCATAGATTGCTCCCTAGAACATGAACAAATGAATGTAGAGCCATTTATCCAATTTATATGACATAAAATGAATGGAATAATATGGTGCACTGCTGTGTAGTGTATTCCAGGTAACGGGGTCAGCATTAACAATCACCATTCCAGTGGTCTTCTCATTGGGGTTTTTCAAAATGAGAGCCACCTGCTCTTTGATGTCACTGATGAACTGTTTGGCCACACCTTCATGTGTGTGCAGTACAGTACAACAGATATGGATGCTATGATGGGACAGAGAATTTTGTTTAAAAACACAAAAGTACTTAAAAAAAAAATCTACATGGTGATATCATGCCTGGGGGTCTTTGCTTGCTGGTATTACTTCAAAATAAAGTGCATAGTCAATATTCTATGAAATGTATACATTATCACTAAGTATGACTGAATTTCAAAGACGAGAAAAAGGTGAGGAAAACATACCTGGATGGATATTGTAGCGTGTTGAGATTCCAACCCTTTGAAGTCAGTGCGTTGGATAAACGAAAAATGTCGAAGACGTCAGAGCCTATTGCCACCACGGACACTTCAGGGTCTCCAAACACAAACACCCCATTTATCTTACGGATTCTGTCCGGAAATAAACAAACACAAAACATGCTTATTTCCTCCAAAAATAGTGAGATCACAATGTGCTTGCCAAGAGCTCTTATAAACAGTCAAATTTAACAACATTTTATATATAGGTTGACAGATGGTTTAGAAATCAACAGAAAGAGAATCACTACAGGTAGCCTAGCAGTTAAGAGGGTTGGGCCAGCAACTGAAAGGTCCCTAGTTCGAATCCCTGCCCGACTAGGTGGGGGAAAAAAATCTGTAAATGTGCCCTTGTGCAAGGCAATTAACCCTAATTGCTCCTGTAAATCACTCTGAATTAGAGCGTCTGCTAAATTACTAAAATGTTAATATCTTGATGAGAAAAACTACAATAATGTTTCGGATTATACCTATAATAGTCTCGCTTTACCATACATCCAAGTCTTGTTCAGTGAGAAAGCCAGAAATCAAGGTTCTGCCGATAAAGACTACAGTAAAAGATGGGTCTCTTACTCTGTCTTGATGGTACGTGCAGTGTCAATTATCTTCTTGGTGGCCTTTATGTAGCCATCCTCTCCCATGTGCATCATGGTAGCCCAGCACGCTGCGATGATACCGCCTGGCCGAGATCCTGCCACTGATGGGGAAGCATAGATGCCCCCTTGCCAGTCTGGAGCCACAAAGTACTGGTAGTGCCTGTACTTCTTGTCACTATACAGGATCACTGATGAACCTTTGGGGGCGTAGCCATACTGGAGAGTAGAGGTAAATCAAAAAACTATTCTTAGTCAACACCATAACTGGTTAAACGACAAGTCTATGGAACAATGAGCATCTCATGATCGAAAATCAAGAGGGAGAAAATGTTTGGTAAGACAGCCTGGGATCCACACCCTCTTACCTTGTGTGTGTCTGCAGATATACTGGTCACACCCTTTACCCTGAAGTCAAAGGGAGCCAGTGGGTAATTGGCTTTGGCCATGAACACGATGAGAAACCCTCCCAAACAAGCATCCACATGCAGAGGGAGGTTGTACTTTAAAGCCAGCTGAAAAACACCATGTGGGATGGATTAGGTAATATTATGTAAAAGTACTATGCTACAACAATGTTGTTGTGACGGTAGTAATTACAGTGTTACTACAGTACACAGGTATACAAGCAACTTCATGTTAAAGATTCAATGCAGACATTTTTGGTTCAATATCAAATAATTTCTGTGATTGTTTTCAACAACAAAAAGTCTAAAATATATTTATATTTTTTAGCAAAGAGTAATTTCTCAAGCAATAATTTTGCTACAACTATGTGGGAGTAGTCTGAGTGGAAAGTGGAAAACTGAAAATTTGCTGTTATTGCAGAGAGGGTGGGAACTCTAACTAATTTACCATATGGGGATGTCGCCATGGAAGGCCACAAAACTCCATCCCACAAAAATAGGCTGAAATTTCAGGCAGCCTTTTTCACTAAAAAGCCCTTGTCATTATTTTCACAATTTCACAGTATTATTCCAACCTCCTAGTGTGAAAATATAAAAACACAGGACACTGGGCCTTAAAGTATTACCACAAAAAAAAAAAACTTATTTACTATGACTTTCCTTTTACAAGTACATAACAATGAGACAATTTACCTTTCCTACTTCCTCAATAGGATCAATGATTCCATGCGGGAACTGGGGTGCGGAACATACAAGCATGGCTGTGTTCTTGCTGATAGCTCTCCTCATCGCCTACACAAAACAAGTTGGAGTTATAAGGAGTTGAAGGTGTCACAATATTGCTTTAAGACATATTATTATGGTGATGATAAGTCTCATCTACACTCACTGAGAACGAGTAATTCTAGTTGTTGCCACCATGTTTTTTGTAACTACTGCGGTCATGTCTGAAATGTTAATCTTGAACAGTCCAAACTGAGGATGTGATCCCCAGTCAGTAACAGAAGTGCCATACATCACACCATATTCTCATTACCTATAGTAGGCTGGGGTCTAGGCTACAGTTCAATTGGGAATTTGTACACCAACAAACGTATATTTACTCTGACCTTTTCAGTGCAAGTTGAGCACTGACTGAATTTATTCTTTAGAATAACCATTTGTACAGGAAGTAATAAATATTCACACCTTAACATCCACTTTCATTGTATTTTTGTCCAGGGGGATGTGAACAAGCTTCATTCCAAAGTAGTTTGCTGCTTTGTCAAAGGCTGCATGGACACTGACTGGTGCAATGCTGCAAAATTAGGGGAGGAAATAAAACACAAATTATTCCCAGTACTATATAAAATGTATTTCACAGGTGATATTACCATTTATGAGACAGACAACATCACAACAATGCAAATCAAGCTTGTCCTGAGAGCATCTGGTGTGCCAGTTTAAAGAAAAAGAATCTGAGGCTACATTTTCACAGTGAACTTACATTTCAGGATGTTTCACACCACGCTCATAGGCCATGTCTCTGTAGGCCTTGCATGCCATCAATATGCTTTCAGTTCCTCCAGAGGTGACCTGAACAAAGCAGAAACGGGAACAATCAGTGTTCAGAATGTGCCAGTGCATAGGTTTTGATTATTCTCTCAAGTAGAACATTTCCCAAGCCCTGGGTCAGTGAGTCTTGTGGGAGTACTGAAGGTAAACTCACTGTGCCACAAGTGTTGGGCCCACCGTTGAAGAGGGTACACGTCATTCTTACAACCTCTGCCTCCATCTTCCTCACACCAGGAAAGATGTCTGGGTGAAGTGGGTTGCTCCATGCAAAGTCTCCATACACCTAGCGACAAAAGGAAGAATATCAAAGGGAATCAGTAAGATATGGGATTTGTCATACAAACAACAAGGCATATTCTGACTGTAGTATGAGCTCTAAATTCCACGTATTTCGGGAAAACGTATTACTCAGAATACTACGCACAGAAGTTTAACAAGACAAAAACGGTTGATTTGTGGACTAGACATACCTTCACCAAAAGTTTGGTAAGTGTCTGATCTCCCCAGTACACTGCACCTGACACTCGTCCTTTCTCCCAATCCACTTCATCTATGAAGAGCAGACAACAGCAATGCCTCAGCAAACAACTATATACTGTAACTCCAAATCAACTACAAATGTTAAAAATGCTAAAAACACCCTGGCACACATTTGTCACATATTCTAGGATAAAAATAGTCAATACAAAAAAGGCACTGTAGGTTATTGGCTCCATAATATTGTCATTAAATTGCATTATGGCTCCACAGAAGAAGAAGAAAAAGCAGTCTAGAACTTGCCAAAGCAACTTATTAATTAACCAGGTTTCCATCCAACCTTTTTATGCGAGTAAAGTACATGTTCTATAAAAAAAATATATGTAATGACAGGCCTGAAAAATGTTGACAAAACAAAATACGCTATAGACAAGGTGGGATCTTTTTGTGTCTGTAAAATGCATTATGCGAAAAAATGTAGGGGAAAATGCTTTTATGCACATATATTGATATAATAACCATCATATCGAAGAAAACTTGGATTCACATTATGACATGTTGTGTAGTCCTCCCACTACCACTCGTTGGGAAAGCATGCAGTTTATTAGGCTACAGACATAATAATGCGATCATTTAGGCTATATGTGCGCTCTAGCTAACAGCGTGAGCACACGTGCCAATACCAGAATGGGCACACTTGCTATATTACGCAACAATTGTGAGAAAACCATCAGTAGAGTTGAAAATGCAATGGACACCCATTTAACTTCAAATTTTAAAAATTGATTTGGTACATGGGAATATAACCGCAAAAGGTATTTTTAAGTGCACTATGTCATCACGCACAGCCTTTTATCTGCAAACAGGGAATTTGATGGAAACACATCTCTGGTGGGAAAAGATTTTTCAATTATTGTATGAAAATCTGTCACCAATTGGATGGAAACATAGATTATGTTTCATTTTCTAGGATCTAGTCAATACAAAACATATTAGGGCAGTAGGGCACTGTAGGTCATCGGCCCCATTTAGCTACAAAGAAACAAAGCACTCCAGAACATGCCCTGGGACAACTCTCACCCACTTACTCAGTGTTTCGTACTCGCTGATCCTGTCTAGAACTTCAGCTTGTGTTAGCCCTTGTTCAGGCAGCTGTTTGGTGTAGTTCATGCCCTCCTTCAGTGCGCAAAGACTGACAGACATGTCATCCAGGGCCTTGTTCAGCTGGGTCTGGATCTGTCACAAAGACACACTGAGTCAGTCCCATTACACACATCACTGCTCAGACAACACAAACCATTTCCTAGAAGCAGTGACCCATTATGGCGTTGAGAATGTCTAGGCTACAACACTCTGGCGTTGACAACTTATCTAAAATATAGAAAAATCAATGAAAGCAATCAAAACTGGCTAGTTGATTTTGTGAAAGTAGAGGTGATAGCAGTGGTGTTCGAGACCACCTAAAGCAAGACCAGTTCCAGACCAAGATCGGTGTAAATCAAGTCTGAGTCAAGACCAAGACCGGGAGGGGGGCAAGGGGTCCGAGACCAGAAAAATGTCAAAATCAAGACCATGATTGTAATTGTCAAATCACCGCCAATAAGAGTCTAAAATGTCCAATATTTCTGTGTTCAAAACTCAGAAGAACATAAGGATTCTTAAGACATTCAGACTGGTGAAAAAAATATACGTTGAAGGACAAGGACATCCCTGTGTTTTTCTATTGGAGCTCGCTTGCCGTTAGCCATATCTTTGAAAATAACTTGTGTGAAACATTGTTGCATTTAAACTTTAGGTCACTGTGTGCTAAACATGAAACATTTTTTTGCAATGCGAAGTAATAGTTGCACATTTAGATTAGGAAACGCTTAGCCTAATGGTTGTGTTTTTGTATTCTTATGATTGGGACCTACTGGCTTATTATGTCCGAGTGAATGGCCAGCTTATAATTGAACATCATGCTGTGTGTGACTGCTGTCTTTCCATCGGCCCTATGCAGTGGTGTAGTGATGCCTGGAGAAGTGGGTATACTCAAATTGTACACAAAAAAATCCCAAACCCACTGCCAGCGAAGGAAAGGCACCCTGTGTGTTTTCCAGTTTTTTTACAAATTCGTTTTCCTATATTTCTTTCCGAGTTGCACTCTCAAAATCCCACCTTTTTTTATGTGACGTCCACAACAATTCTTAAACCACATCAGGAGACTATTTTTCGAGGACTGGGAAAATAATAAATGTATTCTTTTTTTTTGCTCAAGCCTACACCCCTGATGCAAACAGGTCATGATGACTGAATTGCGCAACACAAATAGCCCACTAACCAAGACTTCTGACCAAACTTTTTCAATACCTGGTTTGCATACCCATTGTTGCCTTAGTTAACATTTACTGGTAGATATCATAAATTGAAACGTTTTTCCTACCTACCCTACCGGCTACCTTTATCATTCTTCTGTGAGCTGTTCCATGCCAAAACCAGTTGAGAGCTGTGCGCTCTGCCTGCCTACATATTATATTCTGCTGAAACAAGGCTGCGTGCGGCACACATGTGAATATATTTCACTTGCTGTGCGATTGTGTAGGCTACTTTGTACATGATTTCTCTATTGTACTACATAATTGATAAGTCATATACCTCCACTACACCACTTTGATACGTATCAGTGGGGATTAAAGGAGTATACGCAATGCCCATAAAAAAAAGTGGGTATACGGCGTATACCTGCATACCCTCCACTACGCCAATGGCCCTTTGTGTGCACTCACCTACAGGAGTGCGCTGGTATTACCATTGCTGTCCTTTCAGCATCACAAACCTTTCACACACTGAAGGTCTAGGTACAATAGGTTCGCCACTGAGCAAACATGTCTATAATAGATATAAAGACTGCAGGTATTAATGTTTCAAGAAAGGAGTGAATACATTTGACCTGGCAAAGCAGTTTTTCTTTATTATTATTTTTCTTTAACTTTTATTTAAAACCTCTTGACACTACAGGGGGTGCTGTTTCAACTTGGACATTTATCGTTCCCAAATTAAACTGCCTCGTACTCAATTCTTGCTCGTACAATATGCATATTATTATTACTATTGGATAGAAAACAATCTCTAGTTTCTAAAACCGTTTGAATTATGTCTGTGGGTGAACCCAATGCATACCACCCTGCATACCACTGCTGGCTTGCTTCTGAAGCTAAGCAGGGTTGGTCCTGGTCAGTCCCTGGATGGGAGACCAGGTGCTGCTGGAAGTGGTGTTGGAGGGCCAGTAGGAGGCACTCTTTCCTCTGGTCTAAACAAAGATCCCAATGCCCCAGGGCAGTGATTGGGGACACTGCTCTGTGTAGGGTGCAGTCTTTCGGATGGGACGTTAAACGGGTGTCCTGACTCTCTGAGGTCATTAAAAGAATCCCATGGCACTATTCGTAGAAGTAGGGGTGTTAACCCCGGTGTCTGGCTAAATTCCCAATCTGGCCCTCAACCATCACGGTCACCTAATAATCCCCAGTTTACAATTGGCTCATTCATCCCCCTCCTCTCCCCTGTAACTATTCCCCAGGTCGTTTGCTGCAAATGAGAACGTGTTCTCAGTCAAACTTACCTGGTTTAAATAACGGGTAAAATAAATAAAATTAAAATAAAAATAAAAAACCAGAACTTCTTTCTGCAGCGAAATCCATGACAGGAACTGCGAAGGTCTGAAAACGAGGCTCTGTTCTCAGATCAGTTTAAAGCTCTGTATGTATCCTATGGGTCGACATTGAACTGCACCCGCCTTCCCCTGGATGTCAGTAACCAATGAGAAGTGGAATGGATGTCTACGTAGTTCTCCAGAGCTTATAAAAGGCCAAGGAACGAAGTGAGCTCTCTTTTCGTCGTTCGTCATTGCGCAAAGCAAGACCTCAAATGGCATTTTGAAACGCTCATGTTATCGGCCTTAGCTATATCCGTCTGTAATTTAATTCGATATAGGTGTTAGAAACCTCATAACGCAAGTTATTTTAAACCGAGTTATATCAGTTATGCGAGTATATTGCTATTTTCGGAATTTCCTTAGTATGCGTTTGGGGATTTGGGCATAGTTGTGGCCACATAGCTATTGTTAGCTGCTAATTCCGAAGTTGAAGACGACGTTTTACAACCAAGCAACGATTCTTTTGGACAAAGGAACACCTTGCCCAAGATCTGATTGGACTAAGCCGTCCAAAAGAAAGAGCTATTTATGATGTTATTTCCGTTATTATGGTGGAAAAATGTAAACGCATTTGTCCGCCATTATTGCGGCACTATGTCTGGCTGTAACGCACACTGGATGTCTAGTAACGTTAATTTTAAAATCTAAACTCAGCGGTTGCATTAATAACTAATGCATCTTTCAATTTTGCTTGTCCAACCTGTATTTTTTTAGTCAATCTAATCGATAAATAATCGTAAACTTAGGTTGCTTTCCAAGATGGCGCCCGGCCAGAATGCGATGACCTGTTGCCCTGATCACATGTATAGCCACGATTGGTGCTGCTAAATATGCACATTTTCGAACAAAACCTATATGCATTGTGTAATATGATGTTACAGGACTGTCATCTGACGAAGTATATCAAGGTTAGTCAAAAATTATAATATATTTGCTGTATTGTTACGATCGCTAACCTGTGCTGCCGGTAAATTGCTTGTGTTTCTGGCTATTGTGCTAAGCTAATATAATGCATATTGTGTTTTCGCTGTAAAACACTTACAAAATCTGACATATTGGCTGGATTCACAAGATGTTGGGCTTTCATTTGCTGTACGCTGTGTATTTTTCAGAAATGTTTTAAGATGAGTAATTAGGTATTTGACGGTGGTCTCTGTAATTATTCTGGCAGCTTCGGCACTATTTCAGATTGCAGCTGCAATGTAGAAAACTGTGGTATTTATACCTGAAATATGCACATTTTTCTAACAAAACATATGCTATACAATAAATATGTTATCAGACTGTCATCTGATGAAGTTGTTTCTTGGTTAGTGGCTATTTATATCTTTATTTGGTGGAAATTGTGATAGCTACCTATGCAGGAAAAAAATGGTGGTAAAAAAAAGTTGTGTCTTTTGCTATCGTGGTTAGCTAATAGATTTACATATTGTGTCTTCCCTGTAAAACATTTAAAAAAATCAGAAATGATGGCTGGATTCACAAGATGTGTATCTTTCATCTGGTGTCTTGGACTTGTGATTTAATGATATTTAGATGCTAGTATTTACTTGTGACGCTATGCTAGGCTATGCTAGTCAGCTTTTTTACTGTGGGGGGTGCTCCCGGATCCGGGTTTGGGAGGAATTAGAGGTTAACTAGGCAAGTCAGTTAAGAACAAATTCTTATTTACAATGACAGACTACACGCATTTATGCGCTTACTGAATGGAATCTGATAATTATGATTTTTTTTACTCCGCTGGTCTTGGGAAGAAATAGTCCTCACTGCCCGAGACAGAGTCAAGACCTAGTACAAATGTATCCGACACAAGACCCGAGTACTACAACACTGGGTGATAGCATACCAGGAAGATCTGGGCTAGTATTTGTGGCAAGAGAGCATTTAAAATAAGCTATGCAAAATGAGTTATGTAAATATACCCATCTGATTAAAGTGTAGCCTATTCACACTCTTCAGTTGAATCCAAATACAGTTTAGTCATTCCGTTAGGTTAGACAGTAATGACCAACAGTAACCCAACATTATCACAAGTCCATGATGTAAACTGTGTCAAAGGTCTCACCCCCCTCGCACTCATGCCGACACTCAGTCATTAGTGAGTGACTCATCCCACACTAGACAAGGAAGAGTATGAGCACATCTGTAGAATAGAGGAACAAAATAACCGCTTGAAACTTACTGCCGCGCCAACAAAGGGTATTTTTCTGATGAGTCGAAAGCACTGCTTCTTGATTCGGGATGTCAGGGCTATTAAGCAACAAAGAAAGAGACGATTGTGTTGAAAGAATGCTAGATGAGCACGGGAGAAAACCACAAGCTGAATTCAATGGGGACTTTTTGATTAATAAAACAGCTGATTGGAGATGGCAGACACATCAAAAAGCCAACAGCTGGCCCACAAGCTAATACTGGAACACCATTTCTTGCCAACAATCCTGCCAAATGAGATTATGTGTACAGCCAGTTAATGCCATCAACAACAAAAAAACAAATCGTAATTTCCCCTGATTTGGAATATGAATATCACTAATCTGTGGAATTCTAGAAAACGCACAAAACATCAGTGGGAACACTAACATGTCTGACATGGCTATGTCACTTGTAATAGCTGTAAAACACATGTACTGTACAAAGAGAGCCAAACTGAAGTATGAAGCAAGAAGGAAAATAGCAACTAAAGTTCAAATGTATTTAAAATTGCTGGCCAGCACACGTCTGATTAAACCAAAAACCACTCTCCATAAAGTGCTTTAACTAATCACAGAGATTGTTTTGTCAGCTGATCTATGCTCACAATTGTATCAGGAATAAGTATTCGAGGCCATACAGGGATTGACATTAAGGGTTGCTCTATTGCCCTGGACAAGTGATAAGTGCAGTTGTGCAAGTTGAGCCTGCTCTGAGGTTGGGGATTGACATTAAGGGTTGCTCTATTGCCCTGGACAAGTAATCTGAGCAGTTGTACAAGTTGAGCCTGCTCCCATTGAGCAGTGGATTTTTACTGATAACAACCAAAAAGGAAAGAATTCTCAAAGTCTGGTTTTTCTTATTCCTCCCCTGTGTGTACTTCAAACAAGTAGCCATAATCTTCAGGCAACCCCAAAATACTCCTGTGCCTTTCAGACCTTAATGTCAATCCCGGCCATACTTCAATTCCAACTCTGGGTGTTTTAATGCTGACACCTTTCCCCGCGTCTAAATTCTCTACGTTTCTACCAGCCTACACTTTGAGCACTTCACCTAACACATTTTCAAGCATTGGACTGACGTAAGCATGAGCTAGAGAGAGTTTATACCATATTATTACACCAGTCCTTTTAAATCCATGAGAGGAAGTGAACAAGTGCACACTTACTCAGACTGGTAAAGAATCATGAAGCAGCATGTCTGATTAAACCAAAAAACACTCTCCATAATGTAGAACACAAAAACACCCACTCATCACTTTTTATCCATGCATTTAATAAACACATGCCTCATTACTGAATCTGAAAACATACTTTCTTGCTGAAACAGGAAGCCTTTGACCCAGACTGCTCCTAAGGTAGATATGAGAGTGGCTCCAATGATCTGCCATGGTTCCAGCGCCTCACAGTTGGTGTTCACAAGCCGCCTGCCTTCCTCCAGGTAGAGCAACAGCATCTCCTTGTACACCTCCAAGGCACTCTAGAAACAAAGAGAGATTACATTGCAAATTAACAACGGCCTAACAATTGTAGATCCATCCGCACTGCTATGCAACGTGTAAGGATTTTATGGATGATTCCAAGGACTATACATGCATATAGAGAAAACTGCTGAGAAAAAGAAAATATGGTCATGGCTAAAAATAGACTTTGATCATACAAAAAGATCATACAAAAGTAAAGCTTTCATCCTACAGTGTCTTGCTTTGGGTTAAATATTTTCCCCTTATATGATCAAAATAGTACTAGACAGAAACATGTCCCAACATGGACATCAGAGACACTGACTGTCCCCGCACATCATAGTCAATTATTCACATGAGTACTCATAGCAGCTTCACATCCCATGCACAACATTTTTATGGAAAAGTCACAAAACACAAGATACAATGCAATTTGCCTACCTTGTCATCAATTGACATGTTCATCACACTTTCCATCATATACAGTTCCACACACCATCTGTCAACTAAATATTTTTTTGAAAGTGGGAATACAATGCCCAACAAGCAATAACAAGTCTACTTATGGTTAGATTTCAATTGCTATGTGGAATCGTGACACAATTGCAGTTGTGAAACTTGGTCAGAGAGAGAGAGAACGTGACTAGGACTGACAGATAGCTAATTTGCCTGAACCAGGACCAGGTGAGATGGAGGAATAGGAGTCAGCGGACTAAACTCTGCCCCTATCAACCATTAGACATAACATCTGTAGCCAATGGATAGGAGAAACCTTTCCTCTCCAAACAAATTATAGTACAGAGAAAGTGCAATAACATGCGACTGCAAAAGTTCGTTATCAATTGACTCAAAAGCTCATCGCTATCTGTGAACATTGATAGAAGTGTCACTAATGTATTCCAAATACAAAGTACAGTATGTAAAAGAAACACACTGTTTTAGGTGTGGACTATTGACTAACTGCTCATATCATATTTGCATTTGACAAATGAAGCCTATTTTTAAACCGGAAATAGGCTTAATGTCACTCATTTTATGAAGCAGTAAAAATGAGCCCATCGATTCTCTCTTCACTATTATCCCTAAGATCGCTGGTTTTCACAACACTATGCTTGTCTGCTTGATAACAATAAAGGATTGTATCCATAAAGGTTCACGTAATCATCTAGAGAAAAGCTTAAGGTCCATAGGACCGTGAACTTACATAACCACTATTCATAACCACTGAAACTAACATCACATAATGCTTTGGTGGGGATATATAAGGTACTGGTGATGCATTCCCATGACGTCATGCAAACTAACCATGCTAAACTCTGAGTATTTGTTTGCAATGCAAACACTGAGTTACTTTGTTTGAAACGTAGGCTTTTAATTGACTGAATGACTAATTGCTTAAGTGGAAGCACATCATTCCAGGTCTAGTAAAGTCACAGCAAACAAAATAGCAACAGTATGACATAAACAAAAGGTTTACGCAATAAAGAGTACTGACATTTTACAGACGGAGCCTTTGTGTCTTTGCATAAGGATGACAATGACAATACACCCCCTGACGACAGTTGCTCCGTCTACTTGTCTGTGTAACATGTTCTACGACAGGTTTGCCAAGGTTAGACAGAGTCGGGAGAAACGAAAGAACCATACCATGTGACCAGCCACGTTTCAGATGGGCACCTTATCTGAATGCCTTGTCATAAGATTAGGCTTCACTGTCCATCTTAAATAGTGTAGAAAAAAACATTTTGTCAGGACTCAGGACTCTGAAATATGTATGCAAAAGCTGTAGTGCCCTTTGAGTTCAGTGCTTCTGTAGCACAAACAACAGAGCTGAGCATCCAGTGCCAAATCTCAGTTTTCATCTTCCCTAAACTGGAGAGATTACATTTTGTCATCATGCGTCAGGGCAAAAGGCAAGTCCTGATGCAACAGGTACATGAACCATTCGTCACATATACTGAGTGTACGAAACATTAGGAAAACCTGCTCTTTCCTTGACATAGACTTGTGAATCCAGGTGAAAGCTATGATCCCTGATTGATGTCACTTGTTAAATCCACTTCTATCAGTGTAGATGAAGGGGAGACAGGTTAAAGAAGGACTTTTAAGCCTTGAGACAATTGAGATATGGATTGGAGTATGTGTGCCATTCAGAGGGTGAATGGGCAAGACAAAAGATTTAAGTGCCTTTGAACGGGGTATGGTAATAGGTGTCAGGGTTTTTCATGCTCAACAGTTTCCGATCTGAATCAAGAATGGTCCACCACCCACAGGACATCCAGCCAACTTGACACAACTGTGGGAAGCATTGGAGTCAACATCAGCATCCCAGTGGAACGCTTGACACCATTTAGATTCCATGCCCCGATGAATTTAGGCTTTTCTGAGGGCAAAAGGGGGTGCAACTCAATATTAGGAAGGCGTTCCTAATGTTTTGTACACTCAGTGTACATGCTCCAAGTTATCCAACACATTTCTTTCTGACATTTTTCAAATAACCTACTTTGCCTGTTACAAAACATTTGTTCCGGCCATCTTTGTATTAGGAGAGCAATGCAATGCTGTAGCCCGGCCTTCACGCCTATTTTGTTCTCCCTATTGTTGCGTAAACGCCCATGCCCCTGGTTTCCCAGGCCAGCAGTATTCTGTAAGGAGACCTTTGTTGTCTCCAAGGGGAGGTCATATTTCTCCTGGGAATGTGCTGGGTGTGAGGAGGAGGCTACGGCTATGGAAGACATCAAGGGGAAAATGGTGTGATAATACACACTCAAGAGTTTTTTCTGGATCAAAAAGAGGCTTAGGTGGTGGGCGCGGAAATGTCTGCGGTTGGCCCGTAAGCACAGCTGAACTTAAGAGATATTTTTAGAGGCCCCCATCTTGGCGGTGTAGAGACATTTTTAAGCCAATTTCCTGCAAATCAATGCATTTTGTCAAGGCTAATGCTGTGCTTTTTTGCTCAAACATAATAAAATCAATACTCCTAAATTAATTGTTTGGTTGGTTTTGGTTTTTTTCTCCACGACTGTCTAGCTTTTATTTGGTCATTGTTAGTTCTCAAAAATTATATTATAAAAACATATAGATGCCCATTATCTTTTCTACATACTTTTTATTTGGTTTTAGTCGTTTAAGTTTACACTGGAAGCGTTTTTCCATCCCGAAAATATGGGACTGTTTGGACTTATGCGGTCCACCCAATGATTTTAATGACATAAGTATCAACACTGGTTTGGCAAACACATTCTATGAATTCTTAGGTCTGTATCTTATGGAAATTAGACCATATACAAATAATCATGTCAAATACCAACATCTGAGCGTGTGCAAAACTTAAGCAAATATCCTTTATAAATCAGTAACATGCATAACATTCCACATTGTACTATGAATTTGATTATGCAGAATCAAAACCTGTCAAGCTACAGCATTAGTGATGGCTATACTCCATAATAAGAACACAGAATTTTCTGACAATTTTGCCCCATTTCTATAATGTATTTGGCCAATTATTCACTTGAAAAAAATGTAATAACACCCTACATTATACTGCAAACGCAGGGGTTATAAAATCAAATCCAACCTACAACTAGAAGGCTATGCCTACAAGCATGAATGGTTGTTGAGGCAGTTAAGACAAAATGTTGTTCACAAGAATCAACACCTCTGGAAGAAATCTGCATGGAGAAAAAAATTATGTCTTTGATGATGCTTGATGTTTCCATATCAGATTCATTTATATTTGCTGTTATGCCACATTATTCTCTCTGAATATATACAAAATAAAACCCTACCCTAAAGAAAATGATCTTCACACTTGAAAAAGGTTCGATCTCAAAATAATGATAAATGCCGGGGGTGTTATTCAACTAGTAAGTCAATAAAAACGTGCTATAGTCACTGTAACAATGCGCGAGCAATGGCAACATTGTAGCGCTCCAGGGCAAGCAATATGATTGTGTAGACAAACTTCTCTCACTCCACGGTTCTAGACACTTTACCAGGCTATAGGTTGCAGCAATACTGTAAACATCATGATTATAATGTAAATAATTTGTCAGGTAGACCTACTGCTCGTATTCTTTTTGACACACGGAGGTAGCAACATGGCTCAAGCTAACGTTAATTGTACATTTATTCAATACCATGTAGGCTACTTAGAGAAAGAAAATGCATCTGGGTGTATTATTTACTTACCCAATAGTCCATAGTTAGTGTCAAGGTAAGCCTTCAGCAATTGGTTGTCTTCACTTTTTAGTGGTAGCGAAAGTCACTGCAATATCTTTGTATAGTGTGCTTTGTGGTCGAGGAGCTGATTAACATGGCACTATATCACAGACAATCGTAACCTAAATGCAGGAAGCGACAAGCAAGCAAGCAACTGTGTCCCGTCTTAAAGGGGAAGTTCACCAATTGGTATATGTATGCTCATTTTCACTCCTTCTGTGATTGTAGTTGATCACTAAAACCGTTTTTTAAAATATTTTGTTTCATTACAGAGAAAATTGGCAGACACATTTTGCTGAGTTATCACTTGCCGTTGACTACAATGCATTATGAAAATATGTCTACCAATGTGTTTACCTCTATATAGCGCTTGATCATAACCCAGTTCCATTTTATTTTTCTATTAAACATTTAACAATTTTTATTTAACCATTATTTAACTAGGCAAGGCAGTTAAGAACAAATTCTTATATACAATGATGGCCTACCCAGGCCAAACCCGGACGATTCTGATCCTACCATAAATTCATACATTGTGCCCCTTGCCTGAGAGAGAGGAAGTTCAACATGTAGCTAGATATAATAGGCTAATGTAAACTAGCTGGCCTGGTGCATCGTTCCATGAAAGAAAGAGGAAGTTATGCTAGTGAGCAAGCATTTTAGCCAGGTAGCCTAGGACAACAAAAACTTAAAACGTGTACTGTATGACAGAGTCATAAACCGTTTAGGCAACATGAAAGAGGATGGCATTGGCGATTCTCCACAAATAGGGTGAGTCAACATGTTTTTTCTACTTGCAAGCACGCACACAAGTGCATACACACACATACAGAAATCAGTACCATGGACACCCACATCATATTTAGCTGACATTTATTGGACTAAATCGTTTTTGGCATTTTGTAGTTGTCATTGTATCAGACTAAGCATAGGTGGTTAGATTATGTTAACATTTTGAAGTTGAAATGATGCTGGATTAGTGTTGGCAGCTCTTGTTTTCTTTGCGACTTGTGGTAACTCTCCATTGTTATAAATCAATAGTTGTTTAGTAGTCTAAAAATGTTGGAAACATTAACTTGCTTGACCATGCTGTAGGTCATGTAAGGGTTTATTACATGCAAAATGTTTTGTGGACTTCACCAGACAGATGTTGCTCTCCGGTTTTGTGATGAAACAAAGGTTGTGGTTGAATTTGTTCTGCCACTGTGTCTTCTTATTGTCTCAGCCTTAAGCCTATATATCATGGTGTCAAGGCATATCATTGAACTAACAGGTTATAGAGCAAACAATGCAATTATCACAACACATAGGTTGTAATATGGCTTTTCTCCCCCTGGAATGGCTTCCCCGGGGATTTTACCCACACACCGCTACGGAGTAAGTGCATACTTTGCATTTGTGAAATTATTTTGATGTGACATGAAAGTAAAGGGCTTTACGTTTCTAGAACCGTATCACAATTGAGAATCGATTCACACCAGTCTGCCTCTGAAAATACCACAGAAGTTCCTTGGACATTAAGGAGTAACAGTAGGCTCCTTAAGAGTACATCTTGGGCTAACCTCTACCTAACCCAATAATGGACTAAAGGAGCCTAACTTTAATAATTTTTATAGTAGAAGGATCTTACATGCTTGTCCTGCCTCTCCCATCTCCTCAACAGTTTTTAGGAGCAGATACCCACGTGGGTGATTGAAAGATGAACTGAGGTCCACACTCCAGTCGAGTTGGTGGTGGTAATGCACCTTAAAACCTCTTAAGGATCGGACCCTTTTTTTAAATTGTCCCCTTAAAATGACATACCCAAATCTAACCTCCTGTAGCTCAGGCCCTGAAGCAAGGGTATGCATATTCTTGGTACCATTTGAAAGGAAACACTTTGAAGTTTGTGGAAATGTGAAAGGAATGTAGGAGAATATAACACCTTAGATCTGGTAAAAGATAATACAAAGAAAAAGACAACCGTTCTTTTGTCTTTTGTATTTGGGAACTGCACCCGTTGATTTGGCCTCGTTTTTTGGCTTGCTCCTCAAGAAATGCTGGTGGCCATGACAGAAGCCAAAAGTGAGTTTGCTTGGAGGTGTGGTTTGTTGTGTGCATTTTCTTGGGTGTGTCCTTGCCACCACCAAGACACACCCACTCAATTACAACTAGCCACCTGCAGGTTGAGTTCAATAACAGTCAGGACTCCATCACATTATCTTGCAAGTATCCAAGAGCTGCAAACTTTGAAAGCTCATGCCCATCATCCTGTGTGATATAAAGTCATGAAGTTTGGTACATAGGTCCCTGTCCTCACAAGGAACACATTTGCCTCAAGAACTCATAAGGTCTGCCATGATGGATTTTCCGGCAATTTAGAGTTAGATTGCATCATCTTTGAAATGCAAGAGAAAGTCCCTAATGTATTGTTCCAGCCCAGGCACAATTTAGATTTTGGCGACTAGAGGGCAGCAGTGTATGTGCAACGTTTTAGACTGATCTAATGAACCATTGCATTTCTGTTCAAAATTTTGTATCAAGACTGCCCAAATGTGCCTAATTGGTTAATTAATACATTTTCAAGTTCATAACTGTGCACTCTCCTCAAACAATAACATGGTATTATTTCACTGCAATAGCTACTGTAAATTGGACAGTGCAGTTAGATTAACAATAATGTAAGCTTTTTGCCAATATCAGATATGTCTATGTCCTGGAAAATGTTCTTGTTACTTACAACCTCATGCTAACCGCATTAGCCTATGTTAGCTCAAACGTCCCGCAGGGGACCCACCGATCCTGTAGAGGTTTTAAATGACATCTCTGGAACCACTGGGCCAATCCGGATGAGCATTGACATATGGCATCTATGGTCCAAGGTCTCTCAATGCAATATCTTTCAGACTAGTATGTCAAACAACATAGCTGCCACTGACCAATAAACATTAATGTGGGCATGGTCTGGTACATTAATGCATATAAATCAGACACAGATATTTGTATTGTAACCAAACTTGGTACACATGTTCCAACACTGTCAAGGCTCAACATATGCAAGCATATTTCGAGAACATGTTTATATCTCTTGATCTGTATGACTCAGTGTGATTACATTTGTCTCACATGCTCAGGGATATGACTCTAGCTAATCTGTAAAATATGGTTAAGTTTGGCTGCATGGGGGCATTGTTGGACAGGAAAAATCATACCATTTGCATGGTGCGGCCATATTGCTTGAGCAAGAGTCTTGAAAATGTTGTATGTCCAGCGGTTCTGGAGAAGAAGATATTTAAAGCAGTCAACGTTATAATATGTTTTCCAAAATATGCATATTGCATGATCTGTTTAATTTTGATTTGGCAAACTTGGTAAGGACACATCCTAGGGCGATGTGTCCAATTTGTCCTGATGGTGGCACAGTGGGCCCACAGCTTGAACCCCAACATTGCTGCTGGCAGCTATATTTACTATTGTTCCTGTTCTTCAATCACGGAAAATTAACATGCAAATTCCTCTGAGATGGTAACGTTTAGGAGGGTGTAACTAGGCATGATGTTAAATACCCATAGTCCACACCCTCTCAGGCAATGCCATGCCAATTAGCCACATGGTGGTTCTATAACAAGAAATTGTAAATGCAAGATTTGAAAGCTCATGCCTAAAGGACTATAAAGTCTGCCATGATGGAGTTTCCACCATTTTTTATTTTGTGAAAAACACTTAAAACGCTACTCCTCTGGCACCGAATGACCGATCTGCAGGAAACTTGATATATAGCATCTATGGACAAAGGCAACATTTTCCAGGCTGGCTTCAACAATATGGCAGCTATTGACCAATAAACATTTACATGGGTGTAGTCTGGCACATAAATGCATGTAAATCAGACACGGTTATTCGAATCATAACAAAACTTGAAGTACATGTTCAAAACACTGTACTACATAAAGCCATGACTACATGGAATCTATTCCACATCAAGTAACTCATGCAAGCAATAAAATTAGGTTTAAAAAATTTAGAAAAATACACCTTTAAGGAACAGCGGGGACTGTGAAGCAACACAAACATAGGCACAGACACATGCATACAAACACACGATAACATACGCAATATACACACACGTACACATGGTTTTGTGTTGTAGATATGTGGTAGTAGACTAGGGGCCTGAGGGCACACACCTAATGTGTTGTGAAATCTGTTGTGAATGTATTGTAATGTTGTCCCATCTTCTCCTGCTCCTCCCCTCCGGCGTACAACGTCGCTGGAATACTAACCACCGGTCCTGGGATTCATCATTACGCATAACTGGCACTCGTCATTATGTGCACCTGTTAATCATTATGATTCACACCTGGTCTTCGTTACCTTCATCGATTCCTCCCTTTATACAGTTGAAGTCGGAAGTTTACATACACCTTAGCCAAATACATTTAAACTCAGTTTTTCACCATTCATGACATTTAATCCTAGTAAAAATGCCCTGTCTTAGGTCAGTTAGGATCACCACTTTATTTTAAGAATGTGAAACGTCAGAAAACTAGTAGAGAATGATTTATTTCAGCTTTTATTTCTTTCATCACATTCCCAGTGGGTCAGAAGTTTACATACACTCAATTAGTATTTGGTAGCATTGCCTTTAAATTGTTTAACCTGGGTCAAACATTTCGGGTAGCCTTCCACAAGCTTCCCAAAATACATTGGGTGAATTTTGTCCCATTCCTCCTGACAGAGCTGGTGTAACTGAGTCAGGTTTGTAGGCCTCCTTGCTCACACATGCTTTTTCAGGTCTGCCCACAAATGTTCTATAGGTTTGAGGTCAGGGCTTTGTGATGGCCACTCCAATACCTTGACTTTGTTGTCCTCAAGTCATTTTGCCACAACTTTGGAAGTATGCTTGGGGTCATTGTCCATTTGGAAGACCCATTTGCGACCAAGCTTTAACTTCCTGACTGATGTCTTGAGATGTTGCTTCAATATATCCACTATAATTTTCCTTCCCCATAATGCCATCTATTTTGCGAACTGCACCAGTCCCTCCTGCAGCAAAGCACCCCCACAGCATGATGCTGCCACCCCCATGCTTCACAGTTGGAATGGTGTTCTTTGGCTTGCAAGCCTCCCCATTTTTACCTCCAAACATAACGATGGTCATTATGGCCAAACAGTTATATTTTTGTTTCATCAGACCAGAGGATATTTCTCCAAAAAGTACAATCTTTGTCCCCATGTGCAGTTGCAAACCATAGTTGTCACGTTCGTTGACGGAAGAATTAGACCAAAGTGCAGCGTGGTAGGCGTACATTTTACTTTTATTTAAATGACACCAAAAAAATACAAAATACAAAAACGAACGTAAAGCTACATGCAATGCAGAAAGCAACTACACACAAACAACATCCCACAAACTAAAAGTGGAAAAAAGGCTGCCTACGTATGATCTCCAATCAGAGACAACGATAGACAGCTGCCTCTGATTGGGAACCATACCCGGCCAACAAAGAAATAGAAAAACTAGAATGCCCACCCAAATCACACCCTGACCTAACCAAATAGAGAAATCAAAAGGCTCTCTAAGGTCAGGGCGTGACAATAGTCTGTTTTTTTTATGGTGGTTTTGGAGCAGTGGCTTCTTCCTTGCTGAGCGGCCTTTCAGGTTATGTCGATATAGGACTCGTTTTACTGAGGATATAGATACTTTTGTACTTGTTTCCTCCAGCATCTTCACAATGTCCTTCGCAGTTTTTCTGGGATTCATTTGCACTTTTCGCACCAAAGTACGTTCATCTCTCCGCTTCCTGAGTGGTATGATGGCTGCATGGTCCCATGGTGGTTATACTTGCGTACTACTGTTTGTACAGATGAACGTGGTACCTTCAGGCATTTGGAAATTGCTCCCAAGGATGAACCAGACTTGTGGAGATCTACAATTCTTTTTCTGAGGTCTTGGCTGATTTCTTTTGATTTTCCCATGATGTCAAGCAAAGAGGCACTGAGTTTGAAGGTATGCCTTGAAATACATCCACAGGTACGCCTCCAATTGACTCAAATTATGTCAATTAGCCTATCAGAAGCTTCTAAAGCCACGACAATCATTTTCTGGAATTTTCCAAGCTGTTTAAAGGCACAGCCAACTTAGTGTATGTAAACTTCTGACCCACTGGAATTGACATACAGTGAATTATAAGTGAAATAATCTGTCTGTAAACAATTGTTGGAAAAATTATTTGTGTCATGCACAAAGTAGATGTCCTAACCGACTTGCCAAAACTATATTTTGTTTAACAAGAAATTTGTGGAGTGGTTAAAAAATTGTTTTAATGACTCCAACCTAAGTGTATGTAAACTTCTGACTTCAACTGTATGTCACTCTATTATGTTCACTCACCAGGTGGTATTATTTTTGTGTACCGGCGTGTAGCCACATGCAATTGTCTCAGTCCTGGTTTCATTAAACGTTTCACCTGCACCTGCTTCCAACTCACAGCTCCATTATTATAAATGTTTTTAAAATTGTAGAACCCCCTTAATTTTAGATCGACCACATGGTGGCCCTATAATGGGCACATGTTTATATGGGTTGTGCTATAACGGGGACATGTTTATTTCTCTTGATTTGTTTGATTCAGAGTGATGAAATTTGGCACACATGCTCAGGGATGTTAGTCTAGCTAAGCTGTAGAGTTTGATTCTGTTTGACAGGAAAACCATTAATGCATGCTCATTTTCTGATGGCAGCCATATTGTTTGAGCTAGAGTCTTGGAAATAGATGCTATGTAACAAATTTGGTGTCAATCGGTCCAGCAGTTCTGGAGAACAAGACGTTTAAAGTAGTCAACATAATTGAAAACGGTCTAAAATACATCAAAAGCATATTGCAAGATCTGTTTGATGTTGAGTTCTGATATCTGGTAAGGGTGGCAAGGACTACAGAAGTAACTAATCCAAATGCAATGTGTCCAAAGCTTGAACCCCGGCATGGCTGCTTGCAGCTATATTTCTGTTGTTGTAAACAGCTTAATTCAAATACGGGGGAAAAAACTAAAGTTTTGTTCAGAGACATCATTCAGCCTTTTAAATGCGTCAGACCAAGGCTCTGCATCTGTCCTCGTGCTCCTAGACCTTAGTGCTGATTTTGACACCATCGATCACCACATTCTTTTGGAGAGATTGGAAACCCAAATTGGTCTACACGGACAGCACCACCTGCAGACAAGGGTGGTGCTGTGGTTGTTTTAGACTATGACAAATATAAAGAAGAAATTCAGAGACAACTCAGCAATGAACGTTTCTATAGAAAACTGAGTGTTGATCCCACACAGGTGTTCCAAAGGGATATTTGCTCTAATTTGGAGCAAGCCCTATTAAACAACCTTATCTCAAAACCTGAATATGAATATCTTTGTTGCAAATGTGCCATACGTCCATGCTTATACATTTTACCGAAATTACACAAACCTAAAACACAACAAGGCAACTATCCAGGCAGACCAGTGGTTGCAGGAATAGGCTCAATGCTAGAGCCACATTTCAAACTTTGTTAGATCTTATTCATAAATCTCATGTCGCAATCATTGCCATCATATGTAAAGGACTCTATAGACTTCATAAACAAGATCTCACAATAACGGGTTTAAAAGAAGACTGTATTTTGGTCACATTAGATGTCGAGAGTCTTTATACCAGCATTCCCCATGTGTGTGTGTGGGGGGGGGGGGGGGGGGGGCTTGGGTGGCAGCACTAGCACACTATTTGGGAGACAGAGATACTAATGAATATCCACCAACAACTTCATTCTAGAGTTGGCTGAATATGTTTTGACATACAACTATTTCAGGTTTGATGATGAATACTATCTCCAACGAAGGAACATCGATGGGCCTCTACATTTGCTCCGAGCTATGCCAACCTCTATATGGGTCTTTTGAAGAAACGTTTTTGTTAATAATGAAAACGAGAATCAATTTTTGAATAAAGTCCTTAAGTGGTATCGATATATTGATGACATTTTTTGTATGGTAGGAACTGAAGAGAACTGTCAGATTTTATGGCACTACTCAATGACATTGACCCAATCTCAAATTCACTATTGAACGTGACACTAAACGTGTTTCATTATTCGATATGTGGATTGAGAAAATCAAATGGAACCTTGTTTACAAGTCTATATAGAAAAAGAAACGGACAGAAATACTCTATTACAGGGTGACAGCTTCCACCCTGAGCCATTAAAAAGAGGACTTCCAAGAAGCCAATTTTTTAGACTGCGCCTTATATGCCACTCCACAGATGATTTATCTATAAAAAGCAGCGGAGATGCGCATGAGGTTTCTAAAAGAGGCTATGTCGTCACAATGTGTGGATGAAGCTCATAACTTGGCATTGAAAAAACACGAGATGAACTGCTACAAAAAGACCCGCTAAAGCTACAGAACACTCCGTAATGTTCACAACTACATATACTTTGAATTCGCGAAAAGTGGGAGAGTGGTCAAGAAACACTGGCATATTTTATCATCGGACCCAGCTTTGCCGGCTGAATTTAAATATCCACCACGTATTGTGTATAGGAGAGGTCGCAATTTACGCGATAAATTGGTTCATGCCAACTGCCAGCCACTTAAGAAAATTAGCCAAGCACTTTTACGCCCCTCTACCAAATGGTAGCTATAAATGTAGAGGATGCGCACAGTGCAACAATATGATGAAGTGTCAATATTTCTGTCACCCACACACAGGAAAAAGGTTCCAAATAAATGACATTATTACGTGTTCCACCACCCATGTTATTTACATTATTAAATGTCCATGTGGGCTCTGTTATGTCGGTAAAACCACCCGCTCTCTCAAACAGAGAATTAGTGAACATAAAAGTTCAATCAGGAGAAACGACAGGGATTATCCAGTCGCTGTACATTTCAATGACATGAAGCATGACATTTCCACCTTTAGATTTTGTGGCATAGAGAAAGTTAAGATATCAGACAGGGGAGGTGATAATAATAATACTCTGAGTAAAAGAGAATGTTTTTGGATTTTCACCCTCCAGACATTGTTTCCAAAAGGACTTAATGATGAAATGCCTTTGTATGTTATGCTGTGAATTGGAACATGAAATGTGTGTCTCTTGTAGATTATTCTGACGTTTTTCATATGATGTACCCAATGACTAATGAACTTGCTATGTCCTCATTGAGATTATACAGAAGTGTTCAATACGCCGTATTTATACACTTTTGTAATATTTATGAAATGCACATTGTTATATTTGGTAGCACTTATTTATTTTCCTTTGCCTCCAACCCCCTTCGATGTGTAGAACGGATGTGGGTGGGGCCAGGTCTACATAAGGGTGCAACTTTCAAAAAATCCCAAAAGCTCTGACGAAGGCGGTGTGGCCGATACGTAAGCTTATTAAATATCGGTGATACTATCAAGAGCAGTGTGCGGTTTCCTTTTTCCTTCGACTCTCTCTCTCTACCACACCTGCTGTCTCTAACTCTGAATGATCGGCTATGAAAAGCCAACTGACATTTACTCCTGATGTGGTGACCTGTTGCATCCTCTACAACTACTGTGATTATTGTTATTTGACCCTGCTGGTCATCTATGAACGTTTGAACATCTTGGCCATGTACTGTTATAATCTCCACCCGGCACAACCAGAAGAGGACTGGCCACCCCTCAGAGCCTGGTTTCTCTCTAGGTTTCTTCCTAAGTTTCTACCTTTCTATGAAGTTTATCCTAGCCCCCGTGCTTCTACGTCTGCATTGCTTGCTCTTTGGGGTTTTAGGCTGAGTTTCTGAATAGCACTTTGTGACATCGGCTGATATAAAAAAGGCTTTATAAATAAATTTGATAAATTTGAGATTCTGATGTAATATGAGTTAGTGTGGAGTGTTTTAGAGTGTTTTCTAATATACTTGAGAAATGTTTGCATATTACATCATAGTCAATGGAAAGTGACAACCTATTTTCTGACACTTTTGAATGTGGGTCAAAAGGGAAATGTAATTATTATCTGAATTTCCTTCACTCCTGCCTGCCCTCACCGTCTTTAAACGGTGCCTGACAGGCGGGGGCGAAGGACACTGTCTACTGGTCAACCCCGCCTCCCGTGTGCTAACTAGCTTGCTAGTTAGTGACACCTTGTGCTAGCTTGCTGTGCCCGACAGGCGGGGGCGAAGGACACTGTCTACCGGCCGTCCCTGCTTCCCGCTAGCACAGCAGGCAGAAGGCAGGCAGGGGCACTCCAATACAGTGGGTGGCTTCAATGCGCAATAAAGTTGGTTGCCAGGCGCCTATACCAAGTGTTAACCTAAAAGCTGTCTTGGGTTCAAACATCTTCTATTGTACCGAAAATCAATTGCTTAATCAATTGAGAGCGACAGAATTAGATTACTTCCCAACCAATTTTTTTTTTTTTGTCCCCTTGGACCTCGGCTATAGTTGGTTGTAGCTCTGCCTCTGAATGTCTAAGAAATGAAACAATGACATCCCCATATGCCTTGGAGCATAGGCGGAAATCCCAGGGGGGACGGGGGGGACACGACCCCCCCCCCATCCTGGGAGAAATATGATTTGTCCCCCCCAATCTCACTGTAAACATAACTATGTAATTTCAATAATATTAATAATACTTAATGAAAGCACTTGTGCTGATTATAGACACTTAATAGCGCGTTTTAAGTTTCAAAAGATTGCGACCCCCCGCCCTTTGCCTCACAATGGTTTGATCCACTGCCAGTTTTTTAGCTAGTAAGGTAATAGAGGGTTCGTATCTACTGTCCGAAAGGCACTAAATGCAGGTAATTAACGTGAGGGTAATCCAGTCAATCGCACCATAGCGATGTTTTGTTTGGCAGGATTCACACACACTATAGCTGAATTTGCAGAGCTAGCGCGCAAACTAAAGCAAACATTAACTATCAAGCTAGCTAGTACCTATTCCATTTATGTGGCGTCGTCAAAGATGGAATCTTTGCTATCGTCAGTTTATTCCAAGATCAGCTTGCAGCTGTAGTGCTTCAAAGTCCCTGTGATAAGGTTAGCGATAAACTGAAGTCCAAACTGAACAGAACTACACTCTCTTATACCATTGTCTTAAATATATTTAATGGTCTCGTTGCAAAAGCTAAATTGTCGCCAGTGAACTTTTTTAAATTTTATTTTACCTTTATTTAACCAGGTAGCAAAGATTTATAGCAAACACCACAGAAACTGAATTTTTGCTCGCTAGCTTTACAAATTCAGCTATTGTTTTAAGCCAGCCAATATGAAACAAACTATATAAAAGTCCAAAAGGTTGCAGCATATGTTGTGTAAATGTGTGTGTGTGCTGCTAGACCGGCCAGCCAGCCAGGTAGAAAAATGGCAGAAAAAAAGTAAAAAGACGGACATCAGAGTATTTTTCAGTACACCCAAACGCAAAGTAAGAACCCTAGCAGCCTAATATCTCAAAGACTAGCTGATAAAATGTTCATAAGAAAGAAGTGAAATGCTAATGAAAATGTTTCACAATGATGTCATTAGGCAGAGCAGGCAACAGATGGCACACAGACAGCAAGCTGTAGACAGATATGCAGGACAGACTTGGAGAGACAGGGAGTCTCAGGTAAGTTTATTGAGTCTTTGTTTGGCAACTTTATGAAAGGTTCTCAATTTTCTTGACTTGTAAAAAATGGACACAATTGGAAAATGCCATGGATACCCCCACTCTCAACTTAAACTGACTGAACCAAGATTAGTTTAAGGCAATTTATTGCTGTTGTGATTAATTGTGTAGTTTTGGTTACCGGTAGTTAGGAGTACGGCAAACACCTTATTTCTTTTCTAGGAGACAGACTGAGTCAGTGAGGGTGGTGAAAGGGAAAGAGCCAAGAGAGAGACTTCAGAGGACAGTGTCACAGCCATGGCAGGACCAGGTGTCACCCATGTTGCCAGCAGCACCAGTATAGGGGACAGTGGCACAGCATTGTCCAGTTACCTCATGATGGCACAAAACCATATCAGCCACACCCACAATTTGCAGAACCGCAAACTCTTGCCAACAGAGTGTTGACGTTTCAAGAGAGATGGTTTTGCGATTTTCCTTGCTACATTATAATCCATCAATAAAAGGAGTGTTGTGTTTTCACTGTAACCAAGGTTTTCAAGCCAGCCATCTTTTGGCCAAAGAGCAGATCTGCCTTCATTAGTGCAGGATTTAGGAACTGGAGAAAAGCCTTTGAAAAATTCACAGCACATCAAAACTGCCAAACCCACCACCACTTTGTAACTGTAACAGCACACCAGCTAAATCCAATCAGTGTCCAGTTATCCAGTGCGTGGGGTAAACAGCAGAGGACGCAGGCATTGCTTGATGAAAATTGTTAGTTCGGTGCGGCATGTTGTAAGACAGGGACAAGCCTTTAGAGGCCACACGGATGACTGGGAATTTATACCAGCTTTTGAAACTTAGGGCAGAAGAGGATCCCATTTTACTGAAGTGGTTAACAGAGCGTACCACAATGTACACAGCCCCAAAGCACAATGAAATTCTGAACATCATGGCCAATACAGTCATTCGAGGCATTGCAGCTGAGATTAGGTCTCTTCCGATTGTACAATTTTCATATAATTGTTGATGGTACTCAAGATGTCTCTGGTGCTGAACAGGAGAGTGTCTGTCTGCATTATGTTGACCATGACCTTATCCCTCACGAGGAGTTATTGGGCTATACAGGGTGTCGGAGACAACAGGCGAGGGCATTGCGAAAGTGGCAACTGAAGTGTTGTTGAGGCTCAATTTGACCATGTCTGTCTTACGTGGGCAGAGTTACGATGGTGCCTCAAACATGGCAGGAAAATACACAGGTGCACAGGCAATTGTGAGGAGGCAGCAGCCATTAGCCCTCTATGTACATTGTGGAGCACACAGTAAATCTGATTACACAGGCTGGCTGCTCAGCCTCCCACTGATCCGGGATTCCCTTTCCTGGGTCCATCAGTTAGGTGTCCTCTATGGCCAGTCAGGAAAGTTTAAGAGCATGTTTGAATCAATTTCCACGTCCAAAGATACAAATCTGACCACCCTGAAACCCCTATGTCCAACAAGGTGGACTGTGCGGAATACTGCTATTAGAGCTGTGCTAGGGCAGCATGAGCGGGTACTAAGCAGCCTAAAGGAGATAGCAAAATCTGCATCCATGACAGCTTCAACTGCCAGTGGCTTATTCGAGCACTTCAGCAAAGGCAAGACTGTGTTGGGCCTCACACTTGCCTCTGCTGTTCTTGGAGAGCTTGAATGTCTAAACATTTCACTGCAGAAGAAAACTCAGGCTGTCTCTGGTATGCAGGCTGCAGTCGAGTGTGTGCGGTCATCTCTTAGGGGCAAGAGAAATGACGAAAGCTATCTTGCACTGTATGAGAAAGCAACAACATTTATTGACTCCATTGAATCCATTGAGTGACACTCAAGACAATTTGCTGGCAAAGCAGTGGATCACTATAGGGCAGAATTCTTTTAAGTGTTGGATGTGTTAGAGGTTCAGTTTGGCGACCGTTTTGACCAGGACATTCTAAACGTCCTGCAAAAGTTGGAAGAGCGCTTCTCACGGGGAGTTGGATGAGTCTCTAGATCAGTACCCAGAGGTGAACATAGATTCTCTTTCAGTGCAGATCCCTTCTTTCACAACAAATACCCCTGTAGCAGCAGTGGAGAGGCAGCAGAGGTCCTCAGGAGGCTTCCAGTGGAGGTGCAGGGGTTGGTTGACCAAGTTGAGGTGCTGATCAGAATTTTGTTTGTGGTGCCAGTGTCTTCATGTGAGGCTGAGAGGAGTTTCAGTGCACTCCGCAGGTTAAGACTTGGCTACGGGCTAGCATGGGCCAAGAGAGACTGAACGGCGTAGTTGTCTGTAATGTACATAAAGACAGGCTGGACAGTCTCAAGAGGGAAAATATCTGCCATCAATTTGTTGGATCCATTGAAACCCGCAAACATATGTTCGGTTCTTTTGTTCAGTAGTGTGTATAGCAGTGGTTCTCAACCTTTTTTGGGTACTGGAACCCCTGCATATTTTGAGGCAAGGCAGGCAAGGTTTTGAGTGTCCTCAGGGACCTCCGCTCTATATTATATGTAAACTTACTGGAAACCCAATTAGTCCGTGGACCCCTGTTTGAGAACCCCTGGTGTAATTGATATTTGTTCTTTTGTTTAGTAGTTTTCAGTTTTTAGTACATGACAGTACACTTACAAATTATTTATTTCCTGTTATTTATTTTAAAATTGCATTCTTTGTGCGACATACTTGTCCATAGCTGCTGTTTGAAGAGTTGAGACACTGACTGAAGGATATTTTGTTTGATTATTTGGGTTTTTCATTGAAGTAGTTATTTTGCTTTTAGAACTGTACTTATTTTAAGCTTTTTGTTCTTGTAAAGATATTGTAGTAGACTCAGGCCAGTGGCAGATAGTTAATGACTATATAAATGTATCAGAAAAAGTCAAATTAAAAGGTAATTTCAATACGGAGACCAACTTTGTGATGGTTCTCAATGGAGACTCTTTTAGATGTGATCGCACCATGTTCATTGTATTTATAAAACTGTACCCATACAGTGTACAGTACCATTGTCACCTACTGGCCTTTCTTGATATTGCTGTTTGTAAGTACAAATACCTGCATACATACTGGACTGGTAAGGACACTGCTATAACTATTATTAGTAGTAGTATTATAATGATTTAAACATTTGAACACGTTGGGAAAACCCTTCAGTTAACTACTGTACCTATCAATTATCCAGTAGTAGTGATTATGGTTCCTCAATATACATTTAACATATTACAACGTAGGCTATGTGTTACAGCACTACTTTTGGTGTCCCCCCTCAGGAATTGCTCTTGAGAAAATGTATGTAATTGTCCCCTCCAAGGTTGATATCAGATTTTCGCCCCTGCCTTGGAGTCATGTCTTTCCGGGTATTTTACAGCTTGTTTCTAGCATAAAGCATCGCGGACCAAAGCACTGTTATAGATCACTTAATATAATCAGATCAGTTTGATCTTTTTTTTCAAAATCTTAAACTAGCAAGGGGTAGGCCTGTGCTTTTGTCCATTTTCTTTATAAAAAGGTAGGCCTATTGCGTAACCTCACATACCCCCTCAATTCAAGTCCTGATTTTCTTAACTGACATGGAGGCAATCTACTATAAGAGCGCATGTTGAGTGGAGGGATATAGCCTACAAATCTATGGACTTCTTATACATGGCCATGGGAAGATGGGTTTTATATTTTATATTACAGTTTTTCTCAATTGCTAAAACACTAAAACCCATTGGCTGACAAAAGTTCTCAGCTGCCTGGACTCATTTAGCTAATTATGCAGTCTGTTGTCAATACCTTAAACCATTTCACATGGTAAAACACAATTTGCAGGTCTCACTTAGACTTTTCAGCAAAACTCTAAACACATTCTCGTTCTCAAAACACATTCTGCACTCTAATGCACATGTCATCCATACTGGTAAACACAAGTGGCAACAATCAAATACAAATAGAGAACACATGTCATTGATTGAACACAACCACTAAAAATTGATTTAACCTGTTTCAAATGATGCGACACAACCAATATAAGCCAGTTCAGAGAGCAAACAGGTTGTTGAAGGTGGGAAGGAGAAAGTCTGAGAATGGACTAAAGAAACAATGTGAGAAGACGAGGACGTGTGTGTATGCGAGGTGGGCGAAGAGGAGGAGGGCAAGAAAGAGGAAGAGGAGGAAGACAAAGAGTGGAAATATCTGATGAAATTCGAGCAACAGTTATAGACCATGTTCTTGTCCATGGACTGACAATGAGGGAAGCAGGACTTAGAGTGCAYCCCAATTTGAGCCGATTTTCTGTGTCCACCATAGTAAGGACATTCAGAGAAGAGAACAGGTACAGTATACTACTGTATTTTTGTAATTGCAAATTTACTGTACTACACTATATGCAGCTGTTTCAATAGACATTTGTAAAGTTAATCACTGTATGTATTGTACTGCATGAATATGTTTTGTAACTGCACAACTACTTTTTGTAGAATTGCAGGGCTGCCACATGCAGGTGGAAGGAGAGCTATATTCACTCGGGAGCAAGAGGCCGTTATAGTTYGCATGGTCCTTCAAGATAATGCAATACGACTCAGAGAAATCCAGGAACGAGTGATACAAGACAACACACACTTCCAGGGAATCGACAGTGTGAGCATTTTCACAATTGACCGTGTCCTCCATCGTAACAGGATGCGAATGAAACAAGTATACAGAGTACCTTTTGAGCGCAACTCACCAAGGGTGAAAGAACTGCGAGCTCAGTATGTGCAAGTAAGTGTACATTCAGAAACATTTACTGTAATCCAGATTGTCTACAGTACTTAGACATACTATGTGAATGACATTACTCTTCAGTACATACAATGTATGTGAATCAGAAGCCTAATTGTACTCTACAGTATAGCAGTGTCTCTGTACGACTTACAAAATCCTACATACAGTATATTGTGTTTCTACACAGACAATATTTGACTTGGAATCCTTGGACAGACCCCATGAGTTCATCTTTGTCGATGAAGCAGGCTTCAATCTAACAAAGAGGAGAAGGAGAGGCCGAAACATGARTGGACAGCGGGCCATTGTTGAAGTCCCTGGTCAACGAGGTGGCAATGTCACAATCTGTGCTGCTATCAGCAACCATGGTATTCTACATCACCATGTTACACTCGGGCCATATAACACCCAGCACCTTCTAAGATTTATTGCCAATCTAAGAGATATTTTATTTMAGCAGCAGGTTCAAYAGCAGCAGYGTCYAGAGCTAAATGAGAATCCCATTCCCACCTATGTGATAGTGTGGGACAATGTCAGTTTCCACCGAGCTGCTCAGGTAAGGGAATGGTTTAACATCAATGGGCAGTTTATGAACTTGTACTTCCCTCCATACTCGCCTTTCCTGAATCCGATTGAGGAGTTTTTCTCCTCTTGGAGATTGAAAGTGTATGATAGACAACCCTACACCAGAGTAAATCTGCTGCAAGCCATGGATTTAGCCTGTGGTGATATAGGTGAGGAATCATGTCAGGGCTGGATACGGCACACAAGAGGCTTCTTCCCCCGTTGCCTCAGGAGGGACGATATTCCTTGTGATGTCGACGAAGTGCTCTGGCCTGACCCAGCCCAAAGACAAGAAGAAGCACATTGATCACATGTTTACTCCTTTGATTTTTGTCTCTTTTAGTATTGTATACTGTAGTACAGTGCATTGTAGGCTGTATACTGTACAATGGACAAATTGTATGGCCCTGAACATTGTGCTTTCCATTTAGTAACAGTACTGACTGCTCAATAGATTTTGACTGGTTGCAGGTTCATATCAACAAAGAACAAGAATTACAGTATCACAGAGACAAAGGACAAGTTTGTGAGATGCAGGGTACAGTACTGTAAAAATAGGGGTACAAGGAGGAGGAAGAACAAAAAACAAAATTGCAATGAGCAAAGCAGAGTAGTAATTTCTGATCAATTTTGAGCTACTATGATAGAACATGTTTTCGTTCATCAAAAGACAATGACGGAAAAATATGAATATTTTTTTTGATAAAAAATGTACATCTCCCTGAGAATTGTATGTTTTGAACAATGTGTTTTCTATTTTTCGGTGTATTTGTTTACTGACTGCTTGAGAGTGTATATCATTTTGATCACTTTGTTTATGATTTGAGAACAGTGTTTGATTTTGAACACAGGTAAAACTGTTTTGAGGCGAATGTTTCATTTTGCGAGAGGAGTCAGAGGTTATGTAAATAGATGAGGTTTTGTGTTTAATGTTTTCAGGAAATGGAGCAAGGTTTCAGAAATTGTGTTTTAGCAATTGAGAAAAACTGTAATTATTTTTAAATTGTGATTTATCAGGGGGTGCTGCAGCACCCTCAGAAACCCTACTTCCCGTGGCTATTAGCCAATCACACGAGGTTGGTGGCACCTTAATTTGGGAGGATGGGCTCAAGTGGAATGAGTGGAATGAGTGGAATGGTATCAAATACATCAAACACATGGCTTCCATGTGTTTTGTGCCATTCCTTTTACTCAGTTCCAGCCATTATTACTGTATGGGCCGTCCTCCCCTCAGCAGCCTACTATGGAGCCTATAGCTTTTAAGTTTGTTTGTCAAACAGGTAGGCCTACCTCTTACTTCTTAAATAGGGAGAAATAAGCTCCAACACAAAGCTATCTTGTTGTTAGTCAAATATAATTAAAATGAAGACGTTGAAATGGATTATTCCTACTCGAAATTAATTACTTTCAGCACTATGAACTGTCCGTTTCCAATTGATTGTGCCGCAGCTGCTGTTTCAAGTTTCAGGACCACAAAGTTACTCGAATCTGGTTTATTGTGAGGTCAATAACTCTGATAAATACATAATGGGTAAGATGAAGAAACATGCTGTTTTTATTCAAATCAATTATAGTAGTAGCGAGCTATCAAAGTTAACCTCATCTTTGCGCTCTCCTTCTCAAAGTGAACAGAACATAGGCTATAGGCTAGACCGCGCACAATTTTTGTAATAGGGCCTAATCCCCCCCCCAAAACTATTCGGAAGCTTTTGACTCTCCTCTTGAACAGCTTCTGTAGGCCTACACAGCACAGCATTGGATAGACAGCACACTAAAAAGGTTTTGATCAGCAAGGGCAGAGCAGGCCGGGGCTGAGGGTTGGAATATCCATTTGTTATGGATTTTATGAATAATGACTAAATGATGTATACATTTAACGTAGAACTATAACTAAAACTACCCTGTCATTTTATGATTGTATGAAATTTATTAGAATCATACCTCTATAAATCTGATGTGTGTAGTTTTAGTCAGAATTACGACAAGGACTTTTTGTTCCTTTTTAGTATGTAAGCAGGGTGCAAGTGTGAGACAATGTATGAGATAAGAGGAACTATCGACAGACAAGCTCTACTACTGTGTTCCTTACAGGACATTCTGTCCCCACCCAGGGAGGGGAGAGACCTTGGGCGTGTAGTAGATTGTATAACAGGTGGCAGACAATGTATGACAGGAAGACTTGTGAACTATGTTGCCATTGCATCTGAGAGGAGGAGGGACATTTATGACAAAATGTGAGGTATATAGACCAATGTACAGGAAATGATAGGCAGCGCGCTCTCGTAAATAAATTATCTGACTATTGTGACTGGGACTCCGTCTGATTCATTCCAACCAGTTTCCTACAAATTCTGGGTTTCAGGCTGAGTAATTCATTCAATTGGGTTTATTAACACGGAGAACATAATTCTCCTGACACCATTGCAGTGTGTACTGCATCCTAGATTTATTTACACCATTCCAGCAACTACCTTAAGAATCTAACTTTGATCTGTGCTTCTCCAAGCATGCTCTTTGTAGCCTATAGGCTGTGTAAGGGCCGACGCGGGGATGAGAAGCAGGTACGGGGAGTTGACATTTAATTATGAACAGACAAAGAGCAAGACAGCAACAGCGTCAGAACACAGATACACAATGACAAACAATGCAGCAGCGGGGAACAGAGCTGGGGAACTGACAAATATAGGGGAGGTAATAAACAGGTGATTGAGTGAATCCAGGTGAGTCCAATATCGATGAAGCGCGTGACGAGGGAAGGCAGGTGTGCGTAAAGGATGGTGGCAGGAGTGCGGAATGCAGGGCAGCTTGGCGCCTTCGAGCGCCAGGGGGGGAAGAACGGGAGCAGGCGTGACACTATGAATCATTTGATTGACACCACACTAAATAGCCTATAGTCGCACTTGATATTGAGGAGAATCAGAGATGGAGCAAATAGCAACTGGTATACCTACAGACCCGCACGCCGCCCTCTGGCTGCCCGATTACATTACACTCCCAGTATGATAACACAAGGACATAGTGTAACTAATAATTGATATTGTACACTATGAGAGAAACATCTATTTGAGCAAATAGCAAAGACTTTAAAAATTGTGCGTAAAATAATTGGCATACACTGGTAACATTCTAATTTGAGAAAAAGGATGAGTAATGTCCTATTCAATATTCAACGAAATCATTTCCACAACTATTAAGGCTTTCAAAAGTTCATGTTTTTAGAAGTCCAAAAGGATTCATGTAATGCATGGAATCTTTCAATTGTCCTGGGGCACAGTAATTCACTTAATTTACTGCCAATGTGCGGCTGCCTGCTGGAATAATGCAGTAGCCAATTGATTTTGTGGGAATGCTCACAGCACATCAATTGTTACTGCTGCTGGTGTTATGTTAAACTATGCTGGGTTTCATAACATGGGGAGTTATACTATTCCCAGAATAGTATTGGCCTGATAGGAGCATTTATATGACACCATAGAGGCCTACATGACCTTCCAATGTGTGCCATCCCAATGTAGGCTATCTGCCACTGCTCTCTGACGTTGACATCCTGTCTGACCCATGTTAAAGAGGAACAACAATAATGCCACCTACTGGCCTTACTAACACCATTACAGCAACTTGATAGTAAATAGTCTCCCATGACAGTAAACAACCATGCCCGGCCATATTGCTAGAGATGTAGAGAAGTACAGGCTATTGATTCCATAACAAATCATTAGCAATAAAAATATATTCAATTAAATGACATCTATTTGCGTTTTTTTCCTGGTTATTTGAATTTGCAGGATTTGGTTACAAAAGCAACAAAAGTGTGGATTTTACAGTCATAATGATTAAGTCCTTTTCACAGTGGCACTTACTCCTAGTTTGATTTGGTAGGCCTACAGCTCAGTCAATTTCAAGGCATATCAAGCATAATCCATAAACATTCCAGATATACAGTACCAGTCAAAAGTTTGGACACACCTACTCATTCCAGGGTTTTTCTTTATTTTTACTATTTTCTACATTGTAGATTAATAGTGAAGACATCAAAACAATGAAATAACATATTTGGAATCATGTAGTAACCAAAAAAGTGTATGGCAAGAACAGCTCAAATAAGCAAAGAGAAACAACAGTCAATCATTACTTAAGACATGAAGGTCAGTTCATCTGGAAAATGTCAAGAACTTTGAAAGGTTCTTCAAGTGCAGTCTCAAAAACCATCAAGCGCTATGATGAAACTGGCTCTCATGAGGACAGCCACAGGAAAGGAAGACCCAGAGTTACCTCTGCTGCAAAGGATACATTCATTAGAGTTACCAGCCTCAGAAATTGCAGCTCAAATAAATGCTTCTGTAACGACTCTCGTCGTTGGTTGAAGGAGAGGAGGACCAAAGCGCAGCGTGGTATGTATCCATATTTATTTGAATAATCTTAAATACGAACAAAACAATAAACAGAACGAAACCAACGACGCTACAGTCCTGAACTTGAGAACATATAAAACATGAACACACGAACAGGAACAATCACCCACAAACAAACAGTGAAAACAGCCTACCTTAATATGGTTCCCAATCAGAGACAATGACAAACACCTGCCTCTGATTGAGAACCATATTAGGCCAAACAATAAACCCAACATAGAAACACAAAACATAGAATGCCCACCCAGCTCACGTCCTGACCAACTAAACAAAGACTAAACAAAGGAAATAAGGTCAGGAACGTGACAGCTTCACAGAGTTCAAATAACAGACACATCTCAACATCAACTGTTCAGAGGAGACTGCGTGAATCAGGCCTTCATGGTCGAATTGCTGCAAAGAAAACACTACTGAAGGACACCAATAAGAACAAGAGACTTTCTTGGGTCAAGAAACACGAGCAATGGACATTAGACCGGTGGAAATCTGTCCTTTCGTCTGATGAGTCCAAATTTGAGGTTTTTGGTTCCAACTGCCGTGTCTTTGTGGGACGCAGAGTAGGTGAACGGATGTTCTCTGCATGTGTGGTTCCCACCGTGAAGCATGGAGGAAGAGGTGTGATGGTGTGGGGGTGCTTTGCTGGTGACACTGTCATTGATTTATTTAGAATTCAAGGCACACTTAGCCAGCATGGCTACCACAGCATTCTGCAGCGATACGCCATCCCATCTGGTTTGCGCTTAGTGTGACTATTTTTTGTTTTTCAACAGGACAATGACCTAGCACACCTCCAGGCCGTGTAAGGGCAACAGTATTTGACCAAGAAGGAGAGTGATGGAGTGGTGCATCAGATGACCTGGCCTCCACAATCACCTGACCTCAACGCAATTGAGATGGTTTGGGATGAGTTGGACCGCAGAGTGAAGGAAAAGCAGCCAACAAGTGCTCAGCATATGTGGGAACTCCTTCAAGACTGCTGGAAAAGCATTCCAGGTGAAGCTGATTGAGAGAATACCAAGAGTCTGCACAGCTGCCATTAAGGCACAGGGTGGCTACTTTGAAGAATCTAAAATACAAAATATATTTTGATTTGTTTAACACTTTTTTGGTTACTACATAATTCCACATGTGTTATTTCATAGTTTTGATGTCTTCACTATTATTCTACAATGTAGAAACTAGTCAAAATAAAGAAAAACACTTGAATGAGTAGGTGTGTCCAAACTTTTGACTGGTACTGTAAATAGAATAGAGAGACTATTATTACAGCTCAGTATTACAAAGAGTGTTATTAATTCCACTGTAGGACTCCAATACGGACAACAGGTAAGAATATTTTTTATAGGATAAAATATCAAATTTACTGTAATGGAACACTTTTGTTGTATGGAAAGTCTAACAAAATCGTTGTTGTTTTTTCACATTGTATGTTTTTGTCCATCGACTATGGACCAAACACATTGATAAAATCGTAAAGTTAGTTATAATAAAGATGGAAGAAACTTGCAGTTTGCTTGCGTGCTGAGCGAGATCGACCAGTATTCGTCAAAACACTATTCCATTTAGATTTCAAACCGCAGGGCCTCAAACCTGTACAAGCAGACAAAATAACTGTATTCATTTGACCCTGAAACCACAAAGAACATGTTCAAGCACGAGTCGGTTTGCTATTCCTCTATAATTGGTGTATTGTCATCAAAAGCTATAGGTATTGGAACACATTAAATAGCATGTTAAAATAAATCTCTAAAGCACATCAAAACCGAATTACTTCTTGCGATAAGTGTGCTCAGGGTCATTCTGGTCAAGATGCGCACAGCTCTCCAAAAGCGCACGCGTCTCCAATGGCGCACATACTACTTTCTAAAGGAGAGACATTGTTAGAATATACACAAAAAGGTGTACATATGGCCTCCGGGTTGTAATTCAATGTTTTTTTAAGTTGTTTTTCTTTCTTAGAAATGTTTCCCTTTTTTCTCTATATGCAGCCCTTTTTCGTGTCTGAACAAGAGGGGACAAATTCAATTGGTTCGCCGCGAGTTTGTACCAAATGGATGGCAACAATCTGGTCAGCGAGTTTTTAGACTTTGATTGCCCTCTCCAAAGGTCCTTCAAACAAAAGCTTAAGACGAAAATAAAGCCCCACCTGGTACTTCTGTTTGCTAAAATAATAATAAATAGATTTCGTTTAATAAATAATTACAACAGATGTAAAGTGAAGTAGTAGAAGTGTTAATCACGAGACTGGGGCAGGTATCACCTGCTCTCGAGCTAGCTTAGTTTATTGTTAAATATTGTTAAATCACTTTCGTACCAACTCTTTCCCGATATCTCCCATTTCCACAGCAACTGGGCTGTCTATGTTTGCCTATACTTTGCATAACAAGCAAGACACTACACAACACTGATAAAAATCAAGGGGGAAGACTGACAGCTCACACCTGTCCATTGTACCCGAATATGGATTTGGCATCAATGATTATTTGTAAAGCGGTAATATTTAGTTTACTTTGGACTTTTCGTGCCTTTTATAACAGCAAGGCAACATCTCCTATCTACTTGGCATATTTGTCCATTTTATTGAAAGCATATGGTTATCAGACTGCTCCCAAAATACATATTTAGATAGAAAGTTAAGGTTTGCTTTTGTGTTCACTTGTAGGCAATCTAAAATGATAGCCTATACTGTTTGTCTTACAGGGCTACCAAACGCTTTCTCTATATCATTCACAGAATGGGGAACATATATCTTGATAATGAAGATACAATTTAAGTATGTTTTAATTTTAAAATATATTTTATTTTATAAAAATAGAATGCGCTCTTGATTTTCAGGTGATACTGTTTTTTTTGGAGATGTCAAAGCGCACAGAATCACTACCACGTCAAAGCATACACAAAGCTTTTATGGACTAGACAAAGAGATAGAACCTTTGTCTTGTTACCACAGACCAAACGTTTCACTCCTTCAATAATTGTTTGTGACGTGAGCCCCTGCGTAATGTCGCGCAGCACAACACCTGTCCAAGCGCAATCTCCTTCAAAATGTAAATATTCGAAAGCATATTTGTGGATTAATTCTTTGTGGGCACACATACCGTATCATATAGATTATTGTGAATGTGCATTTTTTTGTCATTTTTGTAAGCGCCAAATTGTTTGAAAAAGAAATCATAACTGCTAGAGGAAAGCTGTTGTTTGTCACGGTTCAACTAAAGTGCCAAATAGTTTGGCGCACGGCCCCTACAGTGTCTCCAAGCAAACCCAGTTATCAAGTGTGAAGTTTTAATGATGTTTGAGATTTTTGGGGAATTCTACAAGAAATTAAAGTGAAAATTTGAGAACGGTTGTGCTGTATATTAATGAAACAAATCATTGTGAATAAATCACCATATATAGGCCTGTGTAGGCTACCCATATGTGTCCAATTTATCCAAACTGAATGAAATGATACGGGGTGGTGGATGATATTTGAATAGCAATTATGTTCTGCACTCACAGATAAAAGCACGAAAATGTGCTGAAACTCGAAATGAACGATGGCATAGCAGAGGGAATACTCTTATTTTGCGTTGGTCGTGTGCGTATTGGGAGGAAAAACACATACCATCAGTTTGTATCCAAGTGGAGTAATGAAATATATCACTTTATTGGTACATACATCATTTCAAATCAAATTGCATTGGTCACATACACATATTTAGCAGATGTTATTGCGGGTGTAGCGAAATGCTCGTGTTCCTAGCTCCAACAGTGCAGTACTATCTAACAGTATTTATTGGTTTTAGATTAAGAACCACCCGAAAACGTTGCTAAATAGCTGCTTAAACTCATTTCAGATGTATCATTAGGGAAATGCTTTATACATCTCCAAGCAATGCAAATTAGGCTACTTGGCAAACTTGGCAACTTAGGGTACTTGGAAAATTAGGCACTTGGCAGCTGCTGTTGATCCAGGCGCACTCTATACAGACAGATAAGATAAAGGGGACATAAAATGGCAGAGTTGCGCATCAACTCTCCATTGTCCGCAGCACTTATATAGCCTACAGAAGGTACAGAAGAACCCTGAGATGAGAGAACGGACGCCTGTCACAAATTAATACAGCCAGGCAGTGTATCAACAAAGTGAAGCCAAAAGACACGCGACTCCTTCCCACTCAACCCAAGCTGTATCTGTCATAGGTAAGTGATGTTGTACATCAGGGCACATATACATTTTTTCCTCCATGTATGTTTGTAAAGGGTATTTGGGATTTTGTTTAATGTAGGCCTAATCTCATTATTTTCATGATCTCGTTTCAATGACATATCATGATTTTATTTTGCAGAATGTCACCCAAATTGCTGTGCGACTCTGTTAAGCGGTGCCTAACTAAAGAAGCAGTGAGGGCTGACGTAAGTTCTCCAGAGGACAAGCCAGAAGAAGAATTCACTGTGGTCAACATCAGTAATTACAGAAGGAAATTGACACATCATGGGGAAAAATGCAAAAATCGAATGAAATCAAAAACAGGGTTAAAACTTCCCAGACAGAGGGTAAATCGTAGGACGAAGGCAAACGACAGGGAAAGGCATCGCATGCACGGTCTCAACTCCGCATTGGATGTTCTGAGAAGCATCCTGCCTGCTCTGCCGGACGATGCCCAACTGACCAAGATTGAAACGTTGCGTCTTGCGCACAACTACATTTGGGCACTGACTGAGACTTTGCGCATGGCTGATCACTTCGGTGAAATTCCTGACTACCTTCACCACCACCATGACTCTTACTTACCCGTATCACAGGTTTGCATGGAACATATGGCGAGTCCAACAAGTGTGAGCTCACCTGAGTGCGATTCAACATCCCAATCGTCCACTTGGCATGGGAATTCAGCGGACACGTGGGTGGATTTCAACCATCGAGAACATAATAAACAATATTGGGATGAGTCAAACGGTTTTTACAAGGAGGAATCCAGCGCTTTTCCTTTTGCATTTTATTTCACAATCAATGATCGATGAAAGACAATGGCATCTTAATCAAACCAAAGCTTGATTTCATCTTTAATTTTAATATTTAAAGCTTGATTTAATTGTAATGATATATATTTGATTAGCACTTAAATTACCAATATTCTTGTTAGTGTTAGTCTCTCTTGCACTTAGCAGAGGTAAATTGGTTGTAGCCTAGAAATGAATCTGGACATAAATATTTTATAATGCATGTAAGGCCTAACCTTGGTAAGTAAATACCTTACATAAGATCATTAAAAACCACTACAGGATTGGTCCCCCCCCCACGGGACTGATAAGCTAATGTAGGCTAATGTGATTAGCATGAGGTTGTAAGTAACATGAACATTTCTCAGGACAATTCTTGTTAATCTAACTGCACTGTCCAATTTACAGTAGCTATTACAGTGAAAGAATACCATGCTATTGTTTGAGGAGAGTGCACAATTATGAACTTGAAAATGTACTAATAAACCAATTAGGCACATTTGGGCAGTCTTGATAAATGCAATGGTTCATTGGATCAGTCTAACACAATGTACATACACTGCTGCTATTTAGTGGCCAAAATCTAAATTGGGCCTGGGCTGGAATAATACATTATAGCCTTTCTCTTGCATTTCAAAGATTATGGTATAAAAAACAAACAAAGAAACACATGTTTTTTTCTTTGTATGATCTTTTACCATATCTAATGTGTTATATTATCCAACATTAATTTCACATTTCCACAAACTTGTGTTTTCTTTCAAATGGTATCAAGAATATGCATATCCTTGCTTCTGGTCCTGAGCTACAGGCAGTTAGATTTGGGTATGTTATTTTATGCAAAAATTGGGAAAAAGGGACGGATCAAGGAACTTGTCTGTTGGCCCTGCATTAAAAAACAAAATTGAAGAAAATTGTGATAAATACAAAATGTATACCAGTTTCATTTAAGGAACAAACATTTTACAGCTGTGCCATATAGAGTGCAAAATAGTTGGGAAGATATTTTCGATGTACCGATTACATGGCACATGGTTTATGAACTGATACACAAAACAACGCCGGATTGAAAACTTAGAATTTTCAATTGAAATCATTACACAAAATTCTTGCAACCAATAGAATGTTATATATATGGGGGATACAACCATCCCAGCTCTGCAGATTTTGTTGTGAAGAGCCGGAACCATTAGATCATTTGTTTTGGTACTGTCCATATCAAGCTTGTTTTTGGTCTCAGGTCCAGGAATGGTTGAAGAAGTGCAACATTTACCTGGAGCTAACTCTGCAGATAGCACTACTGGGTGTTTTGAAAAGTCATAGTCAATCGATCAATAATACAATAACACTTTTAGCAACAAAAAAAATATCTTTAATTTACAATCTGTAGAAACTATGAGAATAGAAAGGATCAGAACTTTTGTGAACATCACAGCACAGTTGAAAAATACAGTATATGGCAAATAGAAAATGGATGGGATTAAAACCAACAAGATAACTAATGTAAAATATACCGTGTCAGTAAAATTTATATAGGTTCAGAACTTTTGTGAAACAGCATAGTTAAAAATATTTGGAAAAATAGAAATCAAACTGGATGGTCTTCAGAGATAGAAGGGAGGGGTTGATGGTAGCTGAAGGGTGCGATTAAAAACAAACAAAAGATAACTATTGTAAAATACATTGTGTCCATAAACATGATATCGTATGTATAAGCTGGAAGTAGAATCCTAAATGTTGTTGTCCATTAGTTTACTCCAATTAGGGGAGGAGTGGTAGGGTTAGGGGAAAATAATAAAGATATCTATATATATTTAAATGTTGTACTTTTCTTAAATGTAGTTTTGTATCAAGATAATTACGTTTTAAAAAGGTAAAGTTTTTGCTGTGAGCCAATGAGGTAACCTAGGTAACCACATGTTTTTTCTGCACAGGCAGGCATAATGTCCATCTAATACTAATGTTCTATCTAATACGGACTGGAACTTGGGGTGAAGCATAAACAAAATGCTCATCCTATTTTAAACATTGGGTGGTGGAAATGATGTAGAATTTATATTTGATCAGACACATTTTATTTGACCTTGTTTCAATGTTGAAAGTAAAATGGTATGTATATATCAACATCATGCCATCTACCTAAATAAAAAGGTAAATTGAAATCAAATGTGAAGCCACCACCTCCTACTGACATATTAGGGGTAATGCACTTCAGTGTAAACAAGTCCACCATCCAGATGCCTACGTCTATGTACCCTGCTTAGCTTTGGAAGAAAGCTGTGTTTGTTTCAGCTGAGCTGTCATGTCAACACTTGTAGATGGTGAACAGTTTTCATACTCATTTGCGTAGACAACCTAAATAACGTTAAACAGTTGAATGTAACTAACTTTTCTTACACAAGCTGTATGTGACAGTAAATTCATAGTGAGGTTGGGTTTATGTAGGGGACATTAACATCTGATTTGCCCAAAGGACACCATCATTTCAATGTGAAGCTAGGTATACTATCATTCATCCATGTTTGATTGGTTCTTTTGGAAGTAGTTACCATTAGACCTATAAATAGGATGCCTAATTCATGATATTGATAATAAACTTTTATCTTTGGATATTGTCTTTTATATATGTTATTCATAATATACTATATATATATACACAGTGCATTCGGAAACTATTCAGACCGCTTGACTTTTTCTACATTTTGTTACGTTACAGCCTTATTCTAAAATTGATTAAATCATGTTTTTTCCCACAATCTACACACAATACCCCATAATGACAAAGCAAAAACAGTTAAAAAATAAAATAAAAACAGAAATACCTTATTTACATAAGTATTCAGACCTTTTCCTATGAGACTCGAAATTGAGATCAGGTGCATCCTGTTTCCATTGATCATCCTTGAGATGTTTCTACAACTTGATTGGAGTCCACCTGGGGTATATTCAATAGATTGGACATGATTTGGAAAGACACACACCTGCCTATATAAGGTCCCACAGGTGACAGTGCATGTCAGAGCAAAAACCAAGCCATGAGGTCAAAGGAATTGTCGTAGAGCTCCGAGACAGGATTGTGTTAAGGCACAGATCTGGAGAAAGGTACCAAAACATTTCTGCAGCATTGAAGGTCCCCAAGAACACAGTGGCCTCCATCACTCTTAAATGGAAGAAGTTTGGAACCACCAAGACTCTTCCTAGAGCTGGCCGCAGTCCAAACTGAGCAATCGGGGGAGAAGGCCCTTGGTCAGGGAGGTGACCACGAACCTGATGATCACTCTGACAGAGCTCCAGAGTGCCTCTGTGGAGATGGTGGAACCTTCCCGAAGGACAACCATGTCTGCAGCACTCCACCAATCAGGACTTTATGGTAGAAGTGGCCAGACGGAAGCCACTCCTCAGTAAAAGGCACAGCCCGCTTGGAGTTTGCCAAAAGGCACCTAAAGGACACTCAGACCATGAGAAACAAGATTCTCTGGTCTGATGAAACCAAGATTGAACTCTTTGGCCTGAATGTCAAGCGTCACTTCTGGAGGAAACCTAGCACCATCCCTACGGTGGAGCATGGTGGTGGCAGCATCATGCTGTGGGGATATTTTTCAGCGGCAGGGACTTGGAGACTAGTCAGAATCGAGGGAAAGATTAACCGAGTGAAGTATAGAGAGATCCTTGATCAAAACCTTCTCCAGAGCGAACAGTACCTCAGACTTGGGTGAAGGGTCACCTTCCAACAGGACAACGACCCTAAGCACACAGCCAAGACAATGCAGGAGTGACTCCCGAGTGGCACAGCAGTCTAAGGCACTGCATCTCAGTGCTAGAGGTATCACTACAGACACCCTGGTTCAAATTCAGGCTGTATCACAACTGGCTGTGATTGGGAGTCTTGTAGGGCGGTGAACAATTGGCCCAGCGTCGTCTGGGTTTGGCCAGTGTAGGCTGTCATTGTAAATAAGAATTTGTTCTTAATGAACTGACTTGCCTAGTTAAATATATGTTCAATTTAAAAAATATATATACAGTGTTGTAACGGTGTGCAAATAGTTAAAGTATAAAATGGAAAATACATAAATAAATATGGGTTCTTGTGGCAACAGGTCACACAACATTTTATTTTGTTGTTTTACCCATTTCCCCCCCCCCCCAATTTTGTGATATCCAATTGCTAGCTTGTCTCATCGCTGCAACTCCCCAATGGGCACAGGAGAGGCAAAGGTTGAGTCATGCATCCTCTGACACATGACCCGCCAAACTGCGCTTTTTAACACCCACCCGCTTAGCCCGGTAGCCAGCTGCACAAGTGTCAGAGGAAACACTGTTCAACTGACGACCAAAGTCAGCCTGCAGGCGCCCGGCCTGCCACAAGGAGTTGCTAGAGGGCAAGGGCCAAGTAAAGCCCCCCCCCCCCGTCCAAACCCTCACTTAACAACGCTGGGCCAATTGTGCGCCGCCCCATGGGACTCCCAGTCACGGCCAGTTTTGACACAGCCTGGGATTGAACCCGGGTCTGTAGAGGCCTCAAGACCGCTCCACCACTCAGGAGAGGTCACACATCTTACTGCTGTGATGGCACACTGTGGTATTTCACCCAGTAGATGAGAGTTTCTCAAAATTGGATTTGTTTTACATTTCTTTGTGGGTCGGTGTAATCTGAGGGAAATGTGTCTAATATGGTCATACATTTGGCAGGAGGTTAGGAAGTGCAGCTCAGTTTCCACCTCATTTTGTGGGCAGTGTACACATAGTCTGTCTTCTGTTGAGAGCCAGGTATGCTTACGTCAGCCTCTCTCATTAGCAAGGCTATGTTCACTGAGTCTGTACATGGTCAAAGCTTTCTTTAATCTTGGGTCAGTCATGGTATTCTGCCACTGTGTACTCTCTGTTTAGGGTCAAATAGCATTCTAGTTTGCGCAGTTTTTTTGTTAATTATTTCCAATCTGTCAAGTAATTATCTTCTTATTTTCTCATGATTGGTTGGGTCTAATTGTGTTGCTGTCCTGGGGCTCTGTGGGGTCTGTTTGTGTTTGTGATCAGAGCCCCAGGACCAGCTTGCTTAGGGGACTCTTCTCCAGGTTCATCTCTCTGTAGGCGATGGCTTTGTTATGGAAGGTTTGGGAATCGCTTCCTTTTAGGTGGTTGTAGAATTTGGATTTTGATAATTAGCGGGTATAGGCCTAATTATACTCTGCATCCATTATTTGGTATTTTACGTTGTGCACAGAAGATATTTTTGCAGAATTCTGCTTGCAGAGTCTCAATTTGGTGTTTGTTCCGTTTTGTGAATTCTTTGTTGGTGAGCAGATCCCAGACCTCACAACCATAAAGGGCAATGGGTTCAATAACTGATTTAAGTATTTTTTAGCCAGATCCTAATTGGTATGTCTATTTTGATATTCCTTTTGATGGTGTTAAAGGCCCTTTGTGCCTTGTCTTTCAGATCGTTCACAGCTTTGTGGATGTATAGTTTTTTGTGTGTGTTCTAGGGCAACGGTGTCTAGATGGAATTTGTATTTGTGGTCCTGGCAACTGGACCTTTTTTGGAAGACCATTATTTTTGTCTTACTGAGATTTACTGTCAGGGCCCAGGTTTGACAGAATCTGTACAGAACATCTAGGTGCTGCTATAGGACCTCCTTGGTTGGGGACAGAAGCACCAGATCATCAGCAGTAGACATTCGACTTCAGATTGTAGTAAGATGAGGCCATGTGCTGTAGACTGTTCTAGTGCCAATTTGTTGATATATACAGTTGAAGTTGGAAGTTTACATACACTTAGGTTGGAGTCATTAACTCGTTTTTCAACCACTCCACAAATTTCTTGTTAACAAACTATAGCTTTGGCAAGTCGGTTAGGACATCTACTTTGTGCATGACACAAGTCATTTTTCCAACAATTGTTTACAGACAGATTATTTCACTTATAATTCACTGTATCACAATTCCAGTGGGTCAGAAGTTTACATACACTAAGTTGACTGTGCATTTAAACAGCTTGGAAAATTACAGAAAATGATGTCATGGCTTTAGAAGCTTCTGATAGGCTAATTGACATCATTTGAGTCAATTGGAGGTGTACCTGTGGAACTATTTCAAGGCCTACCTTCAAACTCAGTGCCTCTTTGCTTGACATCATGGGAAAATCAAAATAAATCAGCTAAGACCTCATGAAAAGATTTGTAGACCTCCACAAGTCTGGTTCATCCTTGGGAGAAATTTCCAAATACCTGAAGGTACCACGTTCATCTATACAAACAACAGTACGCAAGTATAAACACCATGGGACCATGCAGCTGTCATACCACTCAGGAAGGAGACGCGTTCTGTCTCCTAGAGATGAACGTACTTTGATGCGAAAAGTGCAAATCAATCCCAGAACAACAGCAAAGAACCTTGTGAAGATGCTGGAGGAAACAGGTACAAAAGTATCTATATTCACAGTAAAACGAACCCTATATCGACATAACCTGAAAGGCCGCTCAGCAAGGAAGAAGCCACTGCTCCGAAACTGCCATAAAAAGCCACACGACGGTTTGCAACTGCACATGGGGACAAAGATCATACTTTTTGGAGAAATGTCCACTGGTCTGATGAAACCGAAATAGAACTGTTTGGCCATAATGATCATTGTTATGTTTGGAGGGAAAAGCTTGCAAGCCGAAGAACAACATCCCAACCGTGAAGCACGGGGGTGGCAGCATCATGTTGTGGGGGTGCTTTGCTGCAGGAGGGACTGGTGCACTTCACAAAATAGATGGCATCATGAGGAGGAAAATTATGTGGATATAGTGAAGCAACATCTCAAGACATCAATCAGGAAGTTAAAGCTTGGTCACAAATGGGTCTTCCAAATGGACAATGACCCCAAGCATACTTCCAAAGTTGTGGCAAATGGCTTGAGGACAACAAAGTCAAGGTATTGGAGTGGCCATTACAAAGCCCTGACCTCAATCCTATAAGAACATTTGTGGGCAGAACTGAAAAAGCATGTGCGAGCAAGGAGGCCTTACAAACCTGACTCAGTTACTCCAGCTCTGTCAGGAGGAATGGGCCAAAATTCACCCAACTTATGGGAAGCTTGTGGAAGGCTACCCAAAACGTTTGGCCCAAGTTAAACAATTTAAAGGCAATGCTACCAAATACTAATTGAGTGTATGTAAACTTCTGACCCACTGGGAATGTGATGAAAGAAATACAATCTGAAATAAATCATTCTCTCTACTATTATTCTGACATTTCACATTCTTAAAATAAGAGGTGATCCTAACTGACCGAAGACAGGGGATTTTTACTAGGATTAAATGTCTTGAATTGTGAAAAACTTAGTTTAAATGTATTTGGCTAAGGTGTATGTACATTTCCGACTTCAACTGTATTCTGAAGGGGGGAGGGGGATCATGCTGCATCCCTGTCTCAACCCATGGCCCTGTGGAAAGAAATGTGTGTGTTTTTTGCCAATTTTAACCGCACACTTGTTGTTTGTGTACATGGATTTAATAATGTTGAATGTTTTTCCCCAACACCACCTTCCATCAATTTGTGTAGCAGACCCTAATGCCAAATTGAGTCAATTGAAATCAACAAAGCATGAGAAGACTTTGCCTTTGTTTTGGTTTGTTTGTTTGTCAATTAGGGTGTGCAGGGTGAATACGTGGTCTGTCATACAGTCATTTGGTAAAAAGCCAATTTGACATTTGCTAAGTACATTGTTTTCACTGAGGAAATGTACAAGTCTGCTGTTAATGATAGTGCAGAGGATTTTCTCAAGTTGCTGTTGACGCATATCCCATGGTAGTTATTGGGGTCAAATTTGTCTCCACTTTTGTGGATTGGGGTGATCAGTCCTTGGTTCCAAATATTGGGGCATGCCAAGAGCTGAGGATGATGCTAAAGAGTTTAAGAATAGCCAATTGGAATTTGTGATCTGTATATTTTATCATTTCATTTAGGATACCATCAACACCACAGGCCTTTTTGGGTTGGAGGGTTTGTATTTTGTCCTGTAGTTCATTCAATGTAATTAGAGAATCCAGTGGGTTCTAGTCATCTGTAATAGTTGATTCTTAGATTTACATTTGATCATGTATATGTTTTTGCTGTTGTTCTTTGTTATAGAACCAAAACGATTGGAGAAGTGGTTTATCCATACGTCTCTGTTTTGGATAGATAACTCTTCATGTTTGTTTAGTGTGTTCCAATTTTCCCAGAAGTGGTTAGATTCTATGAATTCTTCAATTACACTGAGCTGATTTCTGATGTGCTGTTCCTTCTTTTTTTGTAGTGTATTCTGTATTGTTTTAGAGATTCAACATAGTGAAGGCGTAGGCTTAGGTTTTCTGGGTCTCTGTTTTTGATTGAATAGGTTTCCCAATTTCTTTATCAGGTTTTTGCATTCTCCATCAAACCATTTGTCATTGCTGCAAATTTTCTTAGGTTGTCTGCTTGAAGTTGTTGTGATTTTATATGAAGCTGAGAGGTCAAATATACTGTTAGTTTTCTACTGCCAATTTAAACCTTCACTATTACAGTGAAACGTTTTGTCCAGGAAGTTGTCTAAAAGGGATTGAATTTTGTTGTTGCCTAATTGTTCTTTGGTAGGTTTCTACACTACTTTCCTTCCATCTATAGCATTTCTTAATATTAGGCAGTTCCTTTGGATTTGATGCCTCATGATTGAGTATTGCTCTGTTCAAATAGACTGTGATTTTGCTGTGATCTGAATAGGGGTGTCAGTGGGCTGACTGTGAACGCTCTGAGAGACTCTGGGTTGAGGTCAGTGATAAAGTAATCTACAGTACTACTGCCAAGGGATGAGCTGTAGGTGTACCTACCATAAGAGTCCCCTCAAAGCCTACCATTGACGATGTACAGACCCAGCGTGCGACAGAGCTGCAGGAGTTGTGACCCGTTTTTGTTGGTTGTTTTATCATAGTTGTGTCTAGGGGGGCATATTTGGGAGGGAATGCTGTCACCTCCAGGTAGGTGTTTGTCCCCCTGTGTGCTGACAGTGTCAGGTTCTTGTCCAGTTCTGGCATTTAGGTCGCCACAGACTAGTACATGTCCCTGGGCCTGGAAATGGTTGATCTCCCCCTCCAGGATGGAGAAGCTGTCATCGTTAAAGTATGAGGATTCTATTGGGGGGGATATAGGTAACACACGAGGACATTTTTCTCTGTTGAGATCATTTCCTTATTCATTTCTAACATTCTAACATGTAAAATGTTCCGGTTTTGACATGTTCCTTTCTATCCAGATGTAAAATGTTCCTGTTTTGACTAATTTAATATAGTGGGTTAGGTCTGCTCTATGCTAAATTAGCATACCCCCTGAGTCTCCTCCCTGTCATATTGAGGTGTCTAGCTATAAGTTAAACCTGATCAATCAAATGGATAGGTGTAAGCAATTATGGTAATTCAAAATGCCCTTAACGAGGTGTCTTCGCTAGACAGACACAAGGGGGGGTATTGATGAAGAGGAGAAGGAGGCCGTGCTGACCGAAATGCATGCTGGCCATTTCGAAGCGCATGATTGCCAAAATGAACCTATGCTTCTTCTGACGGGGAGTTGTCAAGGAGGTAGACAGCTGGACAAGTGAAATGACCTTTTGTTTATCAATCACATTCTATTATATCTGAAATTATTATGATTTCAATTAATGTCATGTCAGAGAGCACACAATGTTTCAATTTGTAAGTTTTTGCTTAAAGGTCAGTACCCTGTCTAGCATGCCAGAAGTTTGAGATGGCGAAGACTGTGGAGACGGAGTTGAAGCCCATCAAAGTTGTTTCACCATGGCACTTGATCGGTAAGTGTCCCAATTCAAATTTTGCCCTGATAAGTTGTTTTGTAATGGTTTCTTTATTTGACCACAGCAGAGTTCAATATTATAGAATGTGTGTGTGTGTGTGTCAGTATCTTTACAAATATGAAAATCTGCACACTGTATGACACAGATACGTGTAAGAATAAAGTAATCGTCTCTCTAACACTTTAAATGTTAGGGGTAGACCTCCTCGGACCCTTCACGAAATCCAGGAACGGCAACATCTGGTGTCTGACAGCGACCGATCACTTTACCAAGTGGGTGGAGGCAATACCCATTAAGGTCAGTAAAGGAAGAGTACTGTGCTTAACTCTCAATTCCCTTCTGAAACCCATTAAAAAGGGTGCTTGGAACCAAAAATAGATTTTCGTTTTGTATGATACCCATCAAGGACGAGACTAGAGAGGCCACCTCCAAGGCGATGGTGGACATCTTCAACACCCACGGTTCTCCTTGAGTGACAGAGGTCAAGGTACGGATGTTATAGGTTATATTCTGCCACCAATGGTTTGTTTTATTTATTTTTTGCAATTATACATTTTTTCTTCCATGGTACATAATCAGACATATTTCAATATCTTACATTGTCAATAGATATCGGTTTCCTACCCCCGAGTACGGACGGGAGCCGCAGCTGTTGACTGAGGTAAACAATGCAATTGTATATACAATTATTGCATACACTGTAGTCTTTCAAATTTGTGATTGACTTAGTGTTTGTCTATTGCTATTTTTGTATAACGTACTTTCAGATCACTGAAACCCCACCTGATGTGGTGAAAGTTGTCGAACCAGATCAGAACGTCTTGGAGTACTACCTTCAGGCATGGACTGAGAAGGATGTGGAGGTTTTTAAAAATGATTGTCCGCTGTTCATTTATTTTCTGGCCCGCCAAGAGATATGTAAGAAATGTATTTGTAATATGAAATATAATTGCATGTATTCCTGTCATCAATCAAGGTGAGACTGAACATGGACAGGGCGCAGGAGAAACAGAAGGAGAGCTACCGGAGCAGAATCAAGAAGGGGATCAAGTGCATCTGACATCTGGGAAAATAACTTGGTTTGGAAGAAGGACAAAAGGAAGGCGAGACCTGGGAAACCTCGCTGCTCTTTCGCTCCTAGCTGGGGTCACCATATGTTAAAGTGAATATAAAAAATCTCAGGTAATAACTATTTGCATTTGCGCACAAAATAACCTGAAGCTAGTTTAAGTTTCCCTAACACTGATATTTTTCTCTTTGTCTTCCTAGGGTTACCTCGGTGGAAGCCAACAATCTTCTCCAGTTGGAGCAGTTGGACAGTCGACCACTGGAAGCACTGATGCCTTACACTTCAGTGAAGCCCAATAGACAAAGTATGTTAAGCTTTGGTTGACATTTGAGAAAGCAAGAAATGGGAGTTACCCTAAGGTTATAAAAATGTACCTCTTCAATTTTCCTCTCAAAATGACTTTTGAACCATCGACTGTTCGAGCCCCGCAGGAGGTATCCCGTTCACCAGAACCAGTGAGTTCAGATCAGTCTGATTCTCTGTGCTCTGAGTCGGAGGGGGACCAGCTTGAGGTAGGCTATACCATCCAAAAGGGTTGAAAAGTACATATCTCCCATTTATAACACTGCACTAATCCATCAAATTTTCTCACAGTAAAGTGTGTTTGCTTGTTTACGTCTCTGTCTCCAACCCTGTTCCCTTTAACTCTGCTCCTGTTCTTCAGGACCTAGGGGTTCTGCCCAACACCCAGACGTGGATCCACCTGATGTCCTCCACTCCAAACCATCCTCCAACTTTTCATGACATCATCTACAGCTACTGTTGTTGTCATTATCTGTTCAGAAAGTTTTCTTGCTCGATCATACTGGGCACATAATATGTGAGACACACAGATGAACTAAAAACACCAGCATTGCAAACCCTCAGAACAAAGAGAGCAGCAGTGCCTGGACTTTGCAGTCTCCTCTTCAAGTCCCCCTTCTGAGACTGGCTGTCTGTTAAGAACAAGTGACAGCCAGAACCTCCCACTCACACAGCAACCACCTCCTCTATATTCCACACACCATAATTCAGCATTTTAGTCTATGATTGCCATGTGAGTGTACAAAAAATCTATGAAAATAAATTAATGACAACTGTACCAAAACCTATCAAAGTTTATGTATTAAAATCTTAAATATTGCCAGGTTGGCTTTCACAGCTGTTTCATAAGGTGTTCATTATTGTAAGTTGTAAGGTATCCTTTGAAGGTATTTATTTGTTCCACATTATTCCTTGTTGTATCCTAGGACCTAGAATGGATCCATATATATTCAACCACAAGGGTGTACCAATGAACTCTGCGAGAGAGATTTTTTTTTAAATAATAGAGTACTACTGAAATTACAGTATTTCTGTGTAGATAAGGGAAGTTAAAATAAAACATGACAGCCAGACAAGCCAGTGTATGAATCAAACGGATTTGCATATAAATGGAGTGGAAATTAGCTGACTTCCTGATCTGTAAGGTAAGTAACTTTAATGTGTCAAGCAGATAACACATTTTCTTTACCATTTCCCGAAACGTAGCAATGTTTAAGACATGGATTTCATGTTGTAATGTTAACAAGGTACCCAAAAGTAGTTCAAATGAATGTTTTCATTTTATTAGTGAAACAAAAATAGTTTAAACAGCAAAATTGTCGCAGAAATCAGCCTTGTTTGCATAGCGATGATGAAAAGAACGTCATTTAGGCTGTAATAGTTTATCGAATCCGATTGTGATGTGGAGGGGGACATTATTTGGCATGACAGGTCCTGTGCTGTCTGTCCTATTGCGGTATTAAGGTTGTGGTCCGGGTCTGAGGTGGGCTGTTCTGCTGGCTTCTCTGAGGGAGTGTCATGCTTTCTGTCACACCTTAGCTTTCTCACCTCATCCTGCAGCGCTGTTATCTGTGCCATGTGTTCCTCTCCCTCCTACTTCAGTGCTGTTAGCTGGGCTGGGTGTTCCTCTCTCACCTCCTTCAGTGCTGTTAGCTGGGCTGTGTGTTCCTCTCTCTCTTGCTTGATCTCTCTCACCTCAGTCTGGAGTGCAGCCAGCTCTCTCAGACAGCGGTCTATCTCCACCTTCAGCCCTCTGGGTCTTGTTGGGTGGGTGTTGTTGTGCGTGGAATAGTTCTCTGAGCTCCACCATCTCTCTCTCCAGCTCTATGAATTTATCTTTCTCAATAATGTAGGAGCAGTGCAGTTGTCACCAAGAGAAAGCCTTTCCTGCTGAGCTCTCTCTGCATGAGGATTCCCTGCACGATTACTGTCCCAGACTTGTACACGTTGACAGAGGTTGTTTCAACTTCTAGTGTCTAGTATTCGGAGTTTCCACACTGGGCCAATACCCTCTCTCTTGACATAGGGGTAGTGTGCTCTTATAGTACTGTGCCATGCCAGGGGATGGTCTGTGTGGAAAAGTAACTTGCTTACGTTCCCCTCTTTGTAGCAGTCAGCAAATAGTGTCTCTGGATTGTCCTTGAGGAGCATCTTTTTTTACTTATTGCATGCAGTGTTATTTTTTATACTACCGGTCAAAAGTTTTAGAACACTCATTCAAGGGTTTTTATTTATTTTTGCTATTTTCTACGTAGTAGAATAATAGTGAACGTATCAAAACTATGAAATAACACATATGGAATCATGTAGTTACCAAAACAGTGTTAAAACAAAATATATTTTATATTTGAGATTCTTCAAATAGCTACCCTTTGCCTTGATGACAGCTGCGGTACCAGAGCGCCAAGTCTAGGACCAAAAGGCTCCTTAACAGCTTTTACCCCCAAGCCATAAGACTGCTGAACAATTAATCAAATGGCCACCTGACTATTTATATTGATCCCCCATTTGCTTTGTACACTGCTGCTACTCGCTGTTTATTATCTATGCGTAGTCACTTCACCCCTACCTACATGTACATATTACCTCAACTAACCTGTACCCCCGCATACTGACTCGGTACCGGTACCCCATGTATATAGCCTCATTATTGTTATGTTATTGTGTTAGTTTTTATAATTTTTTATGTTTTACTTTAGTTTATTTGGTAAATATTTTCTTGAACTTGAAGATGAAACATCAGTGAATTAAGTTCAGATGACTGAGGAAAATATTGCTGTGGTTGAGGACTATATTAAAGTGAGTGACAATCAGGAGCCTCTTGAGAAACAAAAAAATTGCTGACATTTTTTGGAAACATTGAACAGTTTGATGAAGGTATTGAGCAGTGGAGCACATATACAGAATGGCTTGAATATTTTGTTCTTGCATATGACGTTGAGGACAAAATTGTGCTTACATTTTTTTGTGTTATGGGGCCAAAAACATATAATTTACTACACAATTTACTGGAGATATTGTGGAAATACTGAAAGGAACACAACCATTTCACCACAACCATTAGTTATTGCTAAAAGGTTCCACAGAAGAAATCAGGAAGAGGGAGAATCAGTGGCAATGTTTGCTCCTGCATTAAAAGAAACTATCAGAGCACTGTGAGTTTAATAATGTTCTAAATGACACCATTAGAGACACACTAGTACAGTTGAAGTCGGAAGTTTACATACACCTTAGCCAAATACATTTAAACTCAGTTTTTCACAATTCCTGACATTTCATTCTAGTAAAACATTCCCTGTCTTAGGTCAGTTAGGCTCACCACTTTATTTTAAGAATGTGAAATGTCAGAATAATAGTAGAGAGAATGATTTATTTCAGCTTTTATTTCTTTCATTACATTCCCGGTGGGTCAGAAGTTAACATACACTCAATTGGTCTTTGGTTGCATTGCCTTTAAATTGTTTAACTTGGGTCAAACGTTTCGGATAGCCTTCCACAAGCTTCTCACAATAAGTTGGGTGAATTTTGGCCCATTCCTCCTGACAGAGCTGGTGTAACTGAGTCAGGTTTGTAGGCCTCCCTGCTCGCACATGCTTTTTCAGTTCTGCCCACAAATTTTCTATAGGATTGAGGTCCTATATGCTTGGGATCATTGTCCATTTGGAAGACCCATTTGCGACCAAGCTTTAACTTCCTGACTGATGTCTTGAGATGTTGCTTCAATATATCCACATAATTTTCATTCCTCATGGTGCCATCTATTTTGTGAAGTGCACCAGTACCTCTTGCAGCAAAGCACCCCCACAACATGATGCTGCCACCCCATGCTTCACGGTTGGGATGGTGTTCTTCGGCTTGCAAGCCTTTATCCTCCAAACATAACGATGGTCATTATGGCCAAACAGTTCTATTTCGGTTTCATCAGATCAGAGGACATTTCTCCAAAAAGTACGATCTTTGTCCCCATGTGCAGTTGCAAACCGTAGTCTGGCTTTTTTATGTCGGTTTTGGAGCAGTGGCTTCTTCCTTGCTGAGCGGCCTTTCAGGTTATGTCGATATAGGTCTCATTTTACTGTGGATATAGATACTTTTGTACCTGTTTCCTCCAGGATCTTCACAAGGTCCTTTGATGTTGTTCTGGAATTGATTTGCATTTTTCGCACTAAAGTACGACCATCTCTAGGAGACAGAAGGCGTTACCTTCCTGAGTGGTATGACGGCTGCGTGGTCCCATGGTGTTTATACTTGCTTACTATTGTTTGTACAAGAATGTACAAATTGTACATGAACCAGACTTGTGGAGGTCTACAATAATTTTTCTTAGGTCTTGGCTGGTTTCTTTTGATTTTCCCATGACGTCAAGCAAAGAGGCACTGAGTTTGAAGGTAGGCCTTGAAATACACCCACAGGTACACCTCCAATTGACTCAAATTATGTCAATTAGCCTATCAGAAGCTTCTAAAGCCATGACATTATTTTCTGGAATTTTCCAAGCTGTTTAAAGACAGTCAACTTAGTGTATGTAAACTTCTGACTCCCCGGAATTGTGATACAGTGAATTATAAGTGAAATAATCTGTCTGTAAACAATTGTTGGAGAAAATTACTTGTGTCATGCACAAAGTAGATGTCCTAACCGACTTGCCAAAACTATAGTTTGTTAACAAGAAATTTGTGGAGTGGTTAAAAAACAAGTTTTATTGACTCCAACCTAAGTGTATGTAAACTTCCAACTTCAACTGTATGTGTGCTACGGAGTGAAGCTACACAAAATAGACTATTGACAAAGTAATCTGACCTAGGCAAAAGCCACTGAAGTCAGTGTGTCCATGGAACTATCTACTAAAGAGGCTCAGCAGTTGAGTTCATCAGGAAAAGCAGGGGATGCTCAGGAACTGAAACCTTACCTTTCAAGTATAACTGAGCTGTCAGTACAGTCCAGTTGTCTGCTGTGGGGGAGGAGAGTAATCATTCCACCTGTTCCTCGTGTCAGAAGATTCGAACGTACCTTTATCTGTGAGATTGGCCGGAGGAGGCACGGTAACTCATACACGTCAACATCGCAGGTCCATTTGAAGAAAGAATATTTCTCGTGGTCATGGATGCTCATAACCAGTGGCCTGAGGTTGCCAAGCTTGGGGAAGTGTTTAGTTGATTCGGATCGCCACTTCACCTTGTTAGCGACATCGGACCGCAGCTAGTGTCCCAAGAAATGCCCACATTCCTACAGGTGAATGGTGTACAGCACATCAGGTCTGCCCTGTACCGACAGAATCAACCGTGAGTGATCCAGAACTGTTGATGGGTGACACCATGACCCAGTAGTTGTCACCTAGGGGCTCACAGTCCCCTTCTCAGGACTGTTGTTCATAACGAGGACAATTTAAAGGATCCCCCCCTGAAGAAGTTGCCGCCACTATTTCTACGTAATTTCCTGTCCTAGAGATGAAATGCACGTTTAGGTTCCACCTCAGAAAAATGACGAAGGCTACTTATACATATTCACAAATTGGGTGTGGGAATTTCCACGACAAGTTGACAAACATCAACAAATAGGGCACTGACAGCTGTCAGTGTAGCTAGCATGCCAACCTTATCTAACTAGCTATCTTGCTAACCTTATCTAGCTAGCTAATGTTATCTGTTGTTGCTGGGTTTTTTTAACTACACCGTATTGAAAAGATTAGCCGGCTGGCTCTATAGCTGGTTCTGGAGATACATAGAGGACTCATCTTTGTATCTGTACCATGGGCAGCGCCATTAAGGCTATCTCCATTTTAAAGTAGTCCATTTTCTTTTTCTTTATTGGCTGATTGCTCCCAACTCATAGGAATCCCCACCCAGTTGGCTACTTTAAAATGGTGGAAGCCCTCAATGGCAACTTTATTGTAAATAAGAATAAAATGTTTCTAAACACTTCTACATTAATGTGGATACCACCATGATTACAGATAATCCTGAATGAATCGTGAATAATGATGAGTGAGAAAGTTAGACGCACAAATATCACACTCCAAAAAAATGCTAACCACTACTGTTATTGTTATGGCGAGAGGTTAGCATGTCTTGGGGGTATGATATTTGTGCATTAATAAACAATACCATGCTGAGGGGTGGTAACATTCAAATAAAATCCAGTCCTGAAACGAAATCTGGGTTGAAAATGTATACATAAAAAAAAAAAAATGTATATCATAGGAAAAGACACCACATTCACACAGATTTACATGAAGTGGGCAGTTCAGATGTCCCTTCAAGTCCAAATATATCATACTTTGTTTTAGTCAATGACTTGACTTAAATCATTGTGCAACATCATGGGTAAACTCTGGCCATCGCCTTTCAGGTCTAAAAAGCGGATATCTACTGGTGTGGGTGTTGAAGTAGGATGGGATATGTGGTGTATTGAGGTTGTGCCGCAGAGCATCATGGGGGTTGTAGGTGTTGAGATGAGCGCGCTCAGATAAATGGTTGAATTAATTCCTGTATCCCATCCATCATTATTAGATTGTTATAAAACCCATGAGACAAAGGCACAAGCCTGTTGTGACTATCACCATACTTACATCATAGAATGAATGTCCTGTTGCCTGATGTTATAAGTGACCAATTGGACAACCTGTTACTGTTATCAATGCAATGTGTGTTTTCATAATAAAAGTCATCAAGTTTTAGGAAATGCAATAAAAACAGAAGTAGTTCTAAATGTAGCTTATTTTTTTTAGGTTTTATAAATAAATTGTCCCCAAAATATTGTTGGCAAATTGAAATTAAGAGGAGCAGTGTACATATCAAATAAGCTAATATTTGACCAATAATGAAGTCAGCTCTGAAGAACATTGTCCTAAAAACCCAACATTTATGCACACATGATGAACTAACTAAACAAATGTTCACGGTTTGAGAAAAAATATTTATTCAGTCATAAAAATTACATTGATAGGTGCAAAGTAATTTGGAAGACCAATGCAGCATTTTCACTATGAAAAGATGGCGCTCAGCAAAACATTAAGAGTTTTGTTTATCATTCAGAAAATCCACCCAGAAGCAGGGCTACCAGAAGCCTGGATCCAACCACTATGAATGAGTCAAATCCAAGTACAGTCAGTAGCTACTGTATGTTCCTTGAAATATCCTTGGTCACAGCCTGCTTGAGAAAACAAACCCAAAACATTAGCCTACTGATTAAAATGCAAATGTTTTGGATTCCTTGAATTCAGACAAAACAATGTATGCCACACCAATTCATAGCATGTTTTGGTTCCTAAATGTATACACATGTGCAAATTATTATTTGACGAATAGCAAACCTCGTTAACATTGCATGCCTGGAAGTAACAGTATCCAGGCATAATACAACATAGCATTTTACAGTCTAGATTATAAACTAGGTGGTTTGAGCCATGAATGCTGATTGGCTGACAGCCGTGGTATATCAGACCGTATACCACGGATATGACAAAACATTTATTTTTACTGCTCTAATTACATTGGTAACCAGTTTATAATAGCAATAAGGCACGAGGGTATGTGGTATATGTCCAATATGGCCACGTTGCGTCGTGCCCTAGAACAGCTCTTAGCCATGGTATATTGGCCATATACCACACCCCCTCGTGCTTTATTGCTTAAATGCGCCATCTTTAAATGCTGGAATGTCTTAGGATGGTTTTCATGGCATCTTGGAGACACTAATAGGTCATGTGCAGTTTGAGGCAGTGTTCAATGAGCAGCTCTACTTGGGAAAGACAGTGACCACATCATAGCCTTCGGGTGGCGTCACTCGCTCACGTGCGTGTTTCTCACAGTAGATCTGGTCCTCCACGAAAAAATGTCCCTTCTGTTTCAGGTTGAGGTTGCAATCTGAGCAGGTGTAGCACTCGGGGTGACGGAACTTGTCCCGTAACTTGACTACCATCCCCCTGTGTATGGGAAAGAAGAGATCACATACTAAATGGTTAAGTCAAATAAATCCACAAAAAAATCCGTAAAAATTTATGAAAATCCTCTTCATAATAATTCATAATTTACGCAGTTATGCTTCATGAGCATGCTCTATAAAAGTATGACGTAGGCGCACCTAAATATCTAACATTCATAAAGCATTATGAGAAGGCAGCATAATACCCCATGTAACAAAGTCTTAAAATTAAGCAATAAGGCACAAGAGGGTGTGGTATATACCCAGTATACTATACCACAGCTAAGGGCAGTTCTTAAGCAAGACGCAACGCGGAGTGCCTGTATACAGCCCTTAGTTGTGGTATATTGGCCATATAGCACAAACTGCTGAGGTGCCTTATTGCTATTATAAACTGGTTACCAAGGTAATTAGAGCAGTAAAAAACAATGTTTTCATACCCGTGGTATACGGTCTGATATACCACGGCTGTCAGCCAATCAGCATTCAGGGCTCGAACCACCCAGTTTTAATGCAGTTAAAGCCCATGCAGGTCATTAGCATAGCGAATAAGGAGGTATACATTATGAAGAGGGTTTGAAGTGTTACAGGCTGACTACACCGCTCGCGTCGCGTGTGTGAGTGTTGTAAAATAAATTTAGAAATCTATATTATTCAATTATTGCACCCACACTGCTCGTGCGCGCCAACGAGCGTCTGCGTTGTCAAGGGCTAAAATAGAAGTCAGTTCTATTTGTGATGCAGAACGCGCTGCAAGTCCTGCCTCTTCCATCTCCTCACTGGTTTATAGAAGCAGGCACCCACGTGCCATCTCCTCATTGGTTATACCCACGTGGGTGACTGAAGGACGAACGAGGTCAGTGGCGGTAATGCACCTAATTTATGAAAGTTGCCAATCGCAATATAAAGTCAAGAGAAGAAAAAGCCTAGGAGGAGAGATGACTAGAAACGATTCGGTTGACCGTTTTATGTGTGGATGAATTGTCGGAGTAGAGGCCCTTGTGCATTTCAGGTAAAATAACAACTCAATGTTTATATCCCAGGACAAATGAGCTAGCAACAGCAAGCTAGCTGAATAGGACAAATTAGCTAGCAAGTGCAAGCTAGCTAGCTAGCCTTTTACGGCTAGGGGGTTCCGCTAGCGGAACATTTCGACAACATCCGGTGAAAGCACGAAATTCATAAATTATTCGAAATATTTCATAAAATAACAAGTGCAATACACCAAAATACAGCTTAACTTCTTGTTAATCCAGCCACCGTGTAAGATTTCAAAAAGGCTTTACGGCGAAAGCAAACCATGCTATTATGTGAGGACAGCACCCCATCAAACAAACACATGACAATCATATTTCAACCCACCAGGCGCGACACAAAACTCAGAAATAACGATATAATTCATGCCTTACCTTTGAAGATCTTCTCCTGTTGGCACTCCAATATGTCCCATAAACATTACAAATGGTCCTTTTGTTCGATTAATTCCGTCGTTATATCCCCAAAATGTCCAATTATTTGGAGCGTTTGATTCAGAAAAACACCGGTTCCAACTCGCCCAACATGAGTACACATTATCTAATAAGTTACCTGTAATCTTGGTCCAAACATTTCAAACAACTTTCCTAATACAACTTTAGGTATTTTAAAACGTATATAATCAATCAAATTTAAGACGGAATAAACCGTGTTCAATAGCGGATAAAATTAAAGTGGAGCGAGCGCTAGGTCGTGCGACCCAAACACAACTGTACACTAGACTCGACACTCATTCTGAACAGCCATACTTCTTCATTACTCAAAAGAAAAACATCAACTAATTTCTAAAGACTGTTGACATCTAGTGGAAGCCCTAGGAACTGCAACCAGATGCCTCAGAAATATAGATTCCCATAGAAAGGCAATTGAAAACTTAGTCACCTCAAAAATAATAATTCCTGGATGGTTTGTCCTCGGGGTTTCGCCTGCCAAATAAGTTATGTTATACACAGACATAATTTTAACAGTTTTAGAAACTTTAGAGTGTTTTCTATCCAAATCCAATTATATGCATATCCTAGCTTCTGGGCCTGAGTAGCAGGCAGTTTACTTTGGGCACGCTTTTCATCCGGACGTGAAAATACCACCCCCTATCCCAAACAGGCTAGCTAAATTGACTAAATGTGTAATGCTTTTTGACCTATCCCCAAATTAAAGTAATTGGTTCAGAGTTTGTTTTGATATTTTAACCTGCGTGTCGTGATCGCGTTTGGTGTGGGGGGACAAAATAAATGTATGCACATTGGCCCATGCGCACAGCCAGTTTGGGTTCGGTGTTATATCTAAATGTAAGACACACAAATGGTCTAAAATACATTAACATGTTCATAGAAGCATGTCCTTTTTTAGCTCAAAATAGTAAGACAAATTGAAACAGAGATGGAGTTTTTCCCTACCACACAGTGACTAACACCATTCCACCTTCTTGGATCATGATAGACAAAACACCTAATCTTGTCACCCAATCCACCTTGAAGGTCACACAGAAGGCATGTCCTAGCACCCTTTAAGCGTCTCTTAAATTAACACTTCATAACCAGGAGTTAACAACCCCTCAAGTACACAGCTGTTGGCAGCATGCTCACATCATGGCTCTATATCAGCCAATTGAATTTACATATGACAAAACACTTCTGAAGGGACATTCTAGAAGAAACCACAAGGAGGAGACAATTACCAGTAGGGAAAAAGTAAAACGATAAGACTAAGATATTTCATTTTAGGGGGCTGTCATACGTTTCAACCAATCACGTTCGTATGTATTCCTCCGAGATCCTAGAACGTAACCCAACTTCACTATATCATTATGGGTGTAGTATATCCTATAGGACATCAAATTTGGTCAGAGAGCGTAGCCTTCATGGCACGCCGATGACACGGGCAGTCTTCACTTGATTGACTAACTTTGTCAAATAAGCACCAATCGGGGTCAAACAAAGCTAACTAGATAGCCAATGAGCTGGGCTTTACGGGAGTATCGGGAAACCCCGTATCTGTTGCAAAATGTAGCTGCTAACCTTGTGCAACAGCAAGCCTTTTCCTTTTAGACAAACATTAGTTATGAACTTATGAAAACTGGTTGTTTTGCAAATGTTGAACTTATAATATGGCCACTAATACTGAAAAAGCTAAATCAAAGTCCAAGTACACAGATTTGACGATATTCTTGCAGAAAAACGTAATATGGAGAAAAATGTCTCCTTCACGATTTGCCCAAATATACCTGGGTGACTTCACACTAAATGTCATATAGTTCGCTCATACTTCAAGTTATCCGTCTGAAACTTTGCACATACACTGATGCCATCTTGTGGACACAATCAGAATTACAACCAGAGTGATGGCTGGAAGTGGGACATTTCTGTTGCATTTCAAAGATGGTGGTAGAACATTTTTTTTCTTTGTATTTTCTTCTACCAGATCTACTGTGTTATATTCTCCTACATTCAATTCACATTTCCACAAACTTCAAAGTGTTTCCTTTCAAATGTCACCAAGAATATGCATATCCTTGCTTCTGGGCCTGAGCTACAGGCAGTTAGATTTGGGTATGTCATTTTAGGCAAAAATTTAAAAAAGGGGGTATCCCTATTAACGGCAGGTCATGTGCAAAAAAGCCACTTCAGAGCAACAACAAAAAAAATCAGATCTGAGCATTCAGATTGAGGTAGCATATGAAACGTTGGAATTGCATCAGGATTGAGAACCACATATGAATGTGGAATAAATCAGAACTCAAAAGATCAGATTCCATGTGGTTTTTGCTGTTTACACGTTTGGGGGGGGAAAATATCAGACATGCCAATAAATCGGAATTGGGCTGCCTGTGTAAACGCAGCCTATGAGACAGGGGGCTCTATTTTAACAAACCTAACAATGGTAAATCTAAGCACTGTCGGTCTAAGTACTGGTGGTAGCGCTATAGGTCCGGGGGTGTGTCAGAAATATTTTAGCTATTTTCACAGCCGGTATTAGAAGCGCAATAGCTAGAGTGAAAGTGCTGGGTTTTGATGAATAAACAAGTTGTAGGTGTGACAAGGGCTTGGCCACCCACTGGCCAATCAAGGCACTCCATGGCTTAATACTGCATGCGTTCGTCTCAAGTTCTGTAGGTTATTGACAGCCTTTGCACTGTCATCAACTCCAATTCTGCTGGGAGCATGGAATATTCTTGTCCTAGTCCACTGTGGATGATACTACAGTTCATTAAATAGCATAGGCTACATTAACGAGTGATAGCAACAGTAAAAAAATAAAATAATCATCCAGTGTTTGTTTGGTGTTGACAGTCAACATTGAAATTGGCTTGAATCAGCCTTCATTAAAGTAGCGTAAGTGTAGCCTACCATCCTTACCTACAGGAAAATAACTTAAATGTTTCTAAATTCGAGTGTCACCAGGGATGTCCACTCACTGTTTTGCTGCTGCCAAACTTGAGCTTTTAATAAAGCGTTGATGATTAAGATTGATTTCAAAGCGGTCTCACAAGCCAAACCCATTATCAACCGTCTTGGTGAATGCATTGGGCAACAGCACTTCTTGAGAAGAGAGGAGGCTTTGCTTGTTTTTTAATCCAATGAAATGGGGACTAAACAGTCATGTTTCTAAATACGAGGTTTACGGGCACTAAATCTCTCTTGTTCCATGTGCATTATGCATCGCTGCTGGATAGGCCGCGCTTCCTCTGTCAAAATCCATGCAATAACCAATTGCGTTACCGTTAAGATCAGCTTTCAGTTGGTCTTAAATATCCCACCAGTGCATACTGAAATTGGCACTTTGGCGCATGTTTTTAAGGACACACCTCAGATATACCCACCACAGCGCAAGTATGTAACACAGGTAAATTACCAATCCTGGCGCTAGCGTTTGAAACTAGAAGAGCGCCGGCTTTAACAGGACGAAATTGCAAAGGAGCCTGTGTTTGACAATTGTGCTGGCTTAACGCCAGCCGAAAATAGAGCCCAGGGCCTGTGTTCATAAAGCATCTTCGAGTAGGAGTGCTGATCTTTGATCTCCTCGTCAAATCACTGTGAGCAAAATGAAAAGTTTACAACATTATCATGAGATCACGATTGTTTGACTAATCATATGCTGTACTTACACAATCCCTGATCCACATTTGTCACAGATTGGTAACTTGTCTGCATTTCTCACTGTTGAGCCAATTTTTGTGGCAGGCGCTTTCACACTCTTAAAACCAGAGCTCTTATCAGGATCTGCAATCAAGAGGAGACACACGTTATCATGTTTTGTTAAGCCACAACACTGCCATTAAATATTTGGAAAACCCTGTTTAATATGACAAAGGATCTTTAAGAAAAAAGATTCTCTGGTCTGATGAAACCAAGATGGAACTCTTTGGCCTGAATGCCAAGCATCACATCTGGAGGAAACCAGGCACCGCTCATCACCTGGCCAATACTATCCCTACGGTGCAGCATGGTGGTGGTGGCAGCATCATGCTATGGGGATGAACAAAGCAAAGTAATGACAGATCCTTGACAACCTGCTCCAAAGTGCTCAGGACCTCAGATTGGGGCAAGGTTCACATTCCAACAGGACAACAACCCTAAGCACACAGCCAAGACAATGCAGGAGTGGCTTCAGAACAAGTCTCTGAATGTCCTTGAGTGGCCCAGCCAGAGCCTGGACTTGAACCAGATCAAACATCTCTGGAGAGACCTGAAAATAGCTGTGTAGCGACGCTCCCCATCCAACCTGACAGAGCTTGAGAGGATCTGCAGAGAAAATGGGAGATACTCTCCAAATACAGGTGTGACAAGCTTGTAGCGTTATACCCAAGAAGACTTGAGGCTGTATTCGCTGCCAAAGGTGCTTCAACAAACTCCTGAGTAAAGGGTCTGAATACTTATGTGATTTAAGTTTTTTTTTTTCATTATGGGGTATTGTGCAATGATTGATTAGGGGGGGACTTTTTAACCCATTTTAGAATAAGGCTGTAACGTAACCAAATGTGGAAAAAGTCAAGGGGTCTGAATACTTTCCAAATGCACAGTATACACTGAGTATACAAAACATTAAGGACACCTTAATATTAATTTGCACCTCCCCCCTTTTCCTTCAGAACAACCTCAACTTGTTTGGGTATGGACTCGACAAGGCATCGAAAGCGTTCCACTGGGATGCCGGACCATGTTGACTCCAATGCTTCCCACAGTTGTGTCAAGTTGGCTGGATGTCCTGTGGGTGGTGGACCATGCTTGATACACACAGGAAACTGTTGAGTGAAAAATCCACCAGTGTTGCAATTCTTGGTGCAAAATGGTGCGCCTGGCACCTACTACCATACCTTGTTTAAAGGCACTTAAATATTTTGTCTTGCCCATTCACCCTCTCTGAATGGCACACAAACTATCCAATGTTTCAAGGCTTAAAAATCCTTCTTTAACCTGTCTTCTCCCCTTCATCTACACTGATTGGTGGATTTAAGTGACATCAATAAGGGATCATAGCTTTCAACTGGATTCATGGAAAGAGCAGGTGTCCTTAATGTTTTGTACACTCAGTGTAAATATCAGCTGCATATGTGTGTGAATAAGTACCGGACTCCAGAATATCCTGCAGCACTTTGAATGAAGCTGACTGTCGAGGAGGCTCATCAGCCTCATGGTTTTCCTGCAGCATTTTGTAGACCTCAGAGTCTGCAACTATTGGTGGCAGAATACCGGAGGGATCTGGGCTGAAAAACAAAATTACCACAATCAATACTAGTTTACATACAATGAGTCCAATAGTACACAGGCGTAGTCAAATCAAGGACAAACAAATGATGGTGATGGGGCCTCACACATCGCTATGTTTCCTTGAGCCACAGCTGAAGTTGAGTTTGACTTACTTTAACACATATTGTAAGTACTTAACAAGTGAAAATGCAGTACATTCTGCTACAGTAAGACACATCGTGACTTGAAAAACAATACCCAGCGGGTAAAACCAATAGCTCCCCGAAATATCTGCATTGACCCTTTTCGCACTAATCTCTTTTGACTCATCACATACGTTGCTGTTACGGTTTATTATCTATCCCGTTGCCTAGTCACTTTATCCCTACCTACATATCTACCTCAACTACCTCATACCCCTGCACATTGACTCTGTAATGGTACCCCGTGTATATAGCCAAGTTATCTTTACTCATTGTGTATTCATTGCTGGTGTTCTCTTTTTTTCCTTCTCTGCATTGTTGGGAAGAGCCCATATGTAAGCATTTCACTGTGAGTCTACACCAGTTGTTTACGAAGCATGCGACAAATACAATTGACGTTATTACAACCAGCTGGGATAGATCCTTACATGGTGCTGGGTTCGTTAGCAGCAGTGCTGATGGTTTTCACGTCATCCACGGTCGCGTTGAAGTCCTTGATATTCTCTGAGGAGTACAGACCGGCAGGGTTGTTGTACTGATTGGTTACCACCTTGGGGCCGAACCCAGCGAATGGCAGGGCGCTCCTGTTGTGGGCGGAACCTATGCATTTCACCTCCTGCAAGTTGTAGCCAGGGATACAGAAAAAAAGTATTATATTCTAAATATAACTTTCAATGCCATATAACACACATGCCTTGATAGAAATAGTATGACAGTTACTTGAGTAATTTGTGGATATTAGAGGTAAAGAATAGCATTGTCAAAAGGTTATTTGGGTGCCCCTCATTATCATAATAGCGGTAAACAAGGGGCCCCCCTTGACAAAATACGGTGACATGCAAGCACACCATTACTGTACGCAGTTAGTGAAAACACAAAATACCTTCAAATCTATAATCTAAATCTATAAAATATGCTCCATGGATATTTTCACAAAGACATAACAAAAAATGGCAATTTGTCACACACAACAAATAAATGCATCACACTGCTTATCCAATGAAATTATTTAGAGAGGCGAGTTACCCGAAAGCTTTGTAAGCACACTAGTGCTTTATTTGCCATGTTTTGCTAATTCACTCACACATCATTACTCTCGCACATCTCAGGGGTGTGTGGCTGGGTTGTCAATAAAGAGAGAAATAAAGTGGCCCATTAGCTTTCTGGAAACTCACCCCAGGTCATTTGTTGGATTCATTAAGTAACAAAAATAACCAAGTGAAACATCTAAAAACAGCTCGTATGCGTAAAACATTTTTCTATGTATTCTGTGACCAAAACACACTAGGTTTGTGACATCCCTGAAAGCTGTGGAGGACTGACAAAGCACATGCTTCCTACATTAATTCACACTTTGGTCTCAATTTTCCATTCAGTAAGCAGGAACTGAGTCTTGCATCAGAACTTGGCTGATAAAACTATGGTCTCCTAGGAAATAATCTGTTGAGAAGTAAACAATGACAGGGACATACCCATAAGTCAACTTAATGCCTAATTTCCTAATGCTATCTTTGGTCAGAGTGAAGTAGGATGTAAGGCAGACATACCTGCGGCTCAGATGCAAGATTCATCTTGTAAGAGTTGGTCTTTCCTTCCTCAGAAGAGAGCGGTGACCACATTTTCGATTCGGATCTAAAAAGACAGTCAAACACAGTATTCAGACTTGCAATAAACAATATTCAGACATACAACACTAACAATACACTAACAACTCAGACTTGCAATGAATAGAGATATCCAAAATATAATAAAAATGAGTACGGAGCAGTCCTCAAACGTGTTGATGGGACAACAACCATCTAAATAACCTATTTTGAGAAAGCACCACTGCACAACAGAGTTATGCCATGCTATAAAACTAAGTTTCGTTGATAGCCGTTGGTTATTAACCATAATTAACTCCAAATGCAATGATACCATAATTATATTTCAAGTATCAACTCCCCCAGAAAAAAAAGCATCTTGACATTATTTCCCCATGTTTCTTGCCTAGTATTTTGTTTGGTACAGCGGGGGTTACTATAATCCTCGCTGTGTGCCTATCCAACATGTTTCAGGTTTTATTTGCAATCTGTATGCACATGAACGTGACGAGACTGGCAGCTTCTCTGATCCTGGCAAATGTATTTCTCGGGATCATTATAATGGAAATGAAGGTAAGAAGAAAATAAAACGCACATACTTTGCTATCATTTCAGCTGCTTAATGCGATTGTGTTAGCTTTAGTTGGCTGGCTAGCAAGCAAAGGAGAAGTAATGTTAGTTTAGCTATCCTCCATAAATATTTTATTGATCAGCTGGTTGTTGCCCATTTATAATTAAAGATTTAATAAATCATTTAAGTTCTTGTCTGCCATCATTGAACCTCTACTAGCTAGCTACATGCCAATGATTTGTTTAGCATAGCAATGTGGAATTAATAGAATGAACAACTGGTGGAAGGGAAAATAAAACAAATGTACTCATTCAAATAATGCTAATGAAAACATGTTTTTTTATTATGTTGGCAACCGTTTTAGAAAAGCAATAGATGGGTTAGCTGACAAGTCATGAAAACGATGTGTGCGTTTCCATGGGGCAGATGTCAGCATGTTGTGATTCTGGATGGCCAGATTGCAAGCAAAAATGCCAAGAAACTGATGTGGGGAATCGCCAGTGGCTCATTTCAGCACGTTTCATCTTGTTCTTTATAGCATGTCTTGTTTTGAGGTGTTTTGACTAATTTCATGTCAATGCTAATATGGCCAAAAAAAGTATTTTATTTGCTAGTTAGCTAACCAACAACTGTAATGATGTATTTGAGAGACGATGCTCATTGTGCAAATGTATATGTTTTCAATAAACATTGGAGACGAAATATAACTAACATGTTGTCAACAATCTAAGCCAACCCAGTCTGTTTTGCCCCATAGTAGCGCCCACATCAGTTTTGTTGCTAAACAACCAACCCATCTATAAAGGCATGATAACGTGGGAATTATCGTGTGACTCCCTCCAGGAAGATAGTGCAGACGGAGATGGCAGCATCACAACTATCATTTAGGAATCTTTGCAGTATTTTGTTTTTTTTATGTACTATATTTCACATTATTATCTCAGGAAATGTTTTGTGTCATTACATACAGCCGGGAAGAACTATTGGATATTAGAGCAACGGTAACTCACCAGAACTACCAGCATTACTACAAGGAATATGACTTCCCTGGAGAAGATACTTTGTTCACTCTCCCCAGAGAAATGTAACTTATTCCAGAGGCCAACCCCCCCAAAAAATAGCCAGCGGAGGAGAGGCACTTGAGGTGGCCTGCTGGTTCAGCGCACACCACCCACCGCTTCCGAGTAGATTCCTTGCTAATGTTCAGTCTTTGGATAACAAAGTTGATGAGCTTAGAGCAAGAATATAATTCCAGAGAGACATCGGGGCCTGTAAGATACTTTGTTTCACGGAAACATGGCTCTCTCGGGATACTCTGTCGGAGTCGGTAAAGCCAGCAGGATTCTCGGTACATCTCGCAGACAGGAATAAATATCTCTCCGGGAAGCAGAAGGGCATGTTTCATAATTAACGACTCATGGTGTAATTCTAGGAACATACAGGAACTCAAGTCCTTTCGTTCACCCAACCTAGAACACCTCACAATCGAATGCTGACCATATTATCGCCCAAGAGAATTCTCCTCTGTCATTGCCACGGCCGTTTACATCCCCCCCCTCAAGCCGATACCACGACAGCCCTCAAAGAACTTCAGTGGACTTTATGCAAACTGGAAACCACATATCAGGAGGCTGCATTTATTGTAGCTGGGGATTTTAACTAAGCAAATTTGAGGACTAGGCTGCCGAAGTTCTACCAACAGATCGACTGTACTACTCGTGCTGCTAAGACTCGTGACCATTGCTATTCAAACTTCCCAAATGCTTACAAGGCCCTCCCCCACCCTCCTTTCGGCAAATTTGACCACAACTCCATCTTGCTCATCCCTTCCTATTAGGCCGAAACTCAAACATGAAGTACCCGTGCTAAGAACTATTCAATACTGGTCGGACCTATCGGAATCCACACTTCAGGATTGTTTTGATCACGTGGACTGGGATATGTTCCGGGGTAATCTAGACGCATACACGGATACAGTGACTGACGTTATAAGGAAGTGTTTAGGAGATTTAGTACCCACTGTGACTATTAAAACCTACCCTAACCAGAAACCGTGGATAGATGGTAGCATTCGCGCAAAACTGAAAGCGCGAAACACCGCATTTAACCATGGCAAGGTGACTGGGAATATGGAAGAACATAAACAGTGTAGTTATTCATGCAATCAAACAAACTAAACGTCAGTACAGAGATAAAGTGAAGTCGCAATTCAACAGCTCAGACGCGCGACGTATGTGGCAGGGAGTACAGACAATCACCGACTACAAAAGGAAAACCAGCCACGACGCCAAGCCCGACGTCTTGCTTACGGACAGGCTAAACACATTCTTCGCCCACTTTGAGGATAACACAGTGCCACCAACACAGCCCGCTACCAAGGACTGGGGGCTCTCCTTCTCCGTAGCCGACGTGAGTAAAACATTTATACGCGATAACCCTCGCAGGGCTGCCGGCCCAGACGGCATCCCTATCCGCGTCCTCAGAGCATGCGCAGACCAGCTGGCTGGTGTGTTACGGGCATATTCAATCTCTCCCTATCCCAGTCTGCTGTCCCCACATGCTTCAAGATGGCCACCATTGTTCCTGTACCCAAGAAGGCAAAGGTAACTGAATTTAATGACTACTGCCCCCGTAGCACTCACCACTGTCATCATGAAATGCTTTGAGACTAGTCAAGGATCATATCACCTCTACCTTACCTGCCACCCTAGACCTACTTCAATTTGCTTACCGCCTCAATAGATCCACAGACGCCATCACTCTGCACACTGCCCTAACCAATCTGGACAAGAGGAATACCTATGTAAGAATGCTATTTATTGACCAGAACTCCGCATTCAACACCATAGTACCCTCCAAGCTCATCATTAAGCTCGAGGCCTGGGTCTGAACCCCGCCCTGTGTAACTCGGTCCTGGACTTCCTGACGGGCCGCCACCAGGTGGTGAAGGTAGGAAACATCACCTCCACTCCGCTGATCTTCAACACTGGGGCCCCAACAAGGCTGCATGCTCAGCCCCCTCCTGTACTCCCTGTTCACCCATGACTGCGTGGCCAAGCATGCCTCCAACTCAATCAAGTTTGCAGATGACAACAGTAGTAGGGTTGATTACAAACGATGAGACAGCCTACGGGGATGAGGTGAGGGCTCTGGGAGTGTGGTGCCTGGAAAACAACCTCTCACTCAACGTCAACAAAACAAAAGGAGATGATTGTGGACTTCAGGAAACAGAGGGTGCACCCCCCTATCTACATAAACAAAACCGCAGTGGAGAAGGTGGAAAGCTTCAAGTTCCTCGGCGTACACATCACTGACAAACTGAAATGGACCACCCACACAGACAGTGTGGTGAAGAAGGCGCAACAGAGCCTCTTCAACCTCAGGAGGCTAAAGAAATTTTGCTTGTCAACGAAAACGCTCAAACTTTTACAGATGCACAATTGAAAGCATCCTGTCGGGCTGTATCACCGCCTGGTACGGCAACTGCACCGCCCGCAACCACAAGGCTCTCCAGAGGATGGTACGGTCTGCCCAACGCATTACCGGGGGCAAACTACCCGCCCTCCAGGACACCTACAGCACCTGATGTCACAGGAAGGCCAAAAAAGATTATCAAGGACATCAACCACCCGAGCCACTGCCTGTTCAACCCGCTATCATCCAGAATGTGACGTCAGTACAGGTGCATCAAAGCTCGGCCCAATTGACTGAAAAACAACTTCTATCTCAAGGCCATCACTAGCACATTAGAGGCTGCTGCCTATAGGCATAGACTAGAAATCACTGGCCACTTTAAGGATTGGAACACTAGTCACTTTAATAATGTTCACATATCTGGCATTACTCATCTCATATGTATATACTGTATTCTATACTATTCTACTGTATCTTAGTCCGTTCCGCTCTGACATCGCTCGTCTATATCTGTATATAGTCTTAAATCATTCCTACTTAGATTTGTGTGTATTGGGTATATGTTGTGTAATTTGTTAGATTCATTACTTGTTAGATATTACTGCACTGTCGGAGCTAGAAGCCCAAGCATTTCGCTACACCAGAAATAACATCTGCATGTGACCAATAAAATGTGATTTGATTTCCTAACGGCTGTTTCCCGCTTTCGCCTCGGGCTTAAGAACAGCCCTTAGGTGTTAGTTATCACGCGATAATCCCCGGGTTCTCATGCCTTATTGCTTAAACACATACATGAATTTGGTACATCAACATTTAATCTCAGACCTAAACAAATCCAAGATGGACCCTCCTTCCCCCTTTAACAATTTGAACCACACAAATCTGTATCCCTTACATATAACCACARCAGGTGTAAAAGATTCTGTACTTTTGCTGAGTTGGTCCATGACTCAGTGCTTTTTAAACTCATCTGAGTCTATGGAAAACTGCAACACGTCCATGCAACTCCCTACCTGTCAATAGAAAGAACCATTTCCTCTAAGCAGCCCTTGATCTTGTTCTGTGCCTGCAGGTGAGTCATTTTCTCAGTGGGCTCTCCATCTATGGCCAGGATCTGATCCCCGATACACAGATTGGCCTGTGCAGCCCTACTGCCATGAGTGACCTGAAACATACAGTACATCATAATCATCAGCATCAACATACTTAGCAAATTTGGAAACTGAGTAATCTGGGATTAATCTATGACATTTCAGGAGGACAAGGATCCTTTGGCAAAACTTGTGTGTCCCGTGGCAGGTTGTTATGTGGTAAACATGGGTGCAGTCTCAGTTGTTGTCAGAAAGAATTTGTAACACATGATAAGTATGATGGTGACTAAGAGTTCAAAAGGATGTCTTTGAGAAATTTAAGAAATAGCAAGAATCTGTTTCACAAACACACCCATGGTTGGGTAGGTTAGGTTATTTTCTAAATGTAATCCGTTACTAGTTTCCTGTCCAAAATAGTAATCAGAAATGTTACTTTTGTATTACCCAAACTCAGTAACGTAATCTGATTACTTTCAGTTACATTTGCATTACTTTTCCTATAAAAGGCATTTGAAGACGACAAAAAGAATCCATCAAACGTGTTTGGTTTTGGCGTTTTTCGTCATGAATCTTGTTCTGGAGGCAGCTCTGCAGTGGTCACTAGCTGGAACAGCCACAAAGTCATAAAATCTGCTTTTAAACCTAACCCCACTGCTAACCCTAACGCATAACCTTAGAATGATACCAAAAAGCTTTTTTTATTTAGCCAATTTTGACTTTCCAACTGACCTATCTGGTGGAAATCGCCCAGTTCTGCCTCAAGAACAAGACTCATCCCAATAAACGTCAACCTGTGCGTCATCATAGTGGACTGATTTGTGGCCAGACTTGCTTGCTCAGGTAGAACAAAAATTACATTTGGGCTATTTTTTCAATACTGAATTGAATGTCATTGAGAAAACAGAAAGGTGTCATAGTGTGAAAACAATGATGACATCTAAATCACAATGACACTGCCTATCTAATTTCTATGTGCAGTGTTCTTAATATCTCTGATAGAGGTGTTCTCCTAGATATTATCTTCAACCTTCTCAACAAAAACTTCCTGCATCAAATTATGGTATTCCACCCATCCGTAACTAACTCATCAACCATGTCCCTAACCTGTTACCTAATCCTGACTCACTAACTTGGCTTTAGCTCGGTCTCCAAGGAGAAGACTGGACAGCAGTCGGTTTCCAGCAGCATCCTGCTGTGTGTGTAAACATGACCGTTTATTGAGAGGCTGATAGTTAACTGTGAATCGGCAGTATTACGTTAGTACCTTCAGTCTAACTGTTTTCAGTCTAACTATTTTTCTGCAAAATTCTTTCAGAATTCAAAAATAATCCAATAAATCAAAAATGTTCAGAAGTATCAATAATCTGATTACAATATGTTTTGCTGGTAAATTAACGATTAAATCATACTTTTTTGTAATCAGTTACTCCCCAAACCTGAACACACCTAAACATATTGTTTGTGGTCGAAGATAAGAGTTTGCATAGCTGTCGTTCATTTGGTTACATCTACAACACTTCAAAGGGTTCATGTCCTTTATACTTAAACCCTCAATACACCTTGCCAGTGTTTCGTCAATATGTACTTCTGAGACAACCATGTGTGCTAAGCGTTGAGGACAAATATTGACATTTTAGTCATTTATCAGAGAGTGATTTACATGATCAATGAGGATTAAGTACCTTGCTCAATGGCACAGTGGCAGATGTATCACCTCGTCTGCCCAGGGATTCGAACCAGCAACCTTAACTGCTAGACTACCTGCCACCCAAATATTATTTAGGTTGGGGAAGACAGAGCAGTTCAGTGCTATGAAAATCTAGGAGAAACACTGAAGTCTCAAGGGGTGTGATGTCTTGCTCTTTGTTGTTCAGAACAACCACAGTTGTTGTGTGGGTGTCAGAGTAGACAATCCATAGGTTAAGGCTGTACATTTCAATATGAATGTCAATATGCACAATAGGCTGGACAGTGAGGTAATTTCCCACAGTCAAAGTATGAGCTACAACGCTACTATTTATGTAAAACCTATTAAAGTTATGTTCTGTGGGTGTCACTGAGTAGAGTGATACCACATTTCATTCATCCACAATCCATAGGTAAGGGTGTACAGTGAAATAAAGTGTTCCAGAAATGAAATTCTGCAGTCTAATACATCCGCAGTGCAATTTCAAGTAACTAATTAGTATTGTATTATTTATTTAACATTCCAACCTTATTTAGCATTATCTAGTCCAAATTTGGTATGATTTCATATATGTGCATTACGTTCAGTAACCAGGTTTCCATCCAACCTTTTTATGTTGGATAAAAACATGTCATGACAGGCCCGATGGAAACAGAACATTTTTCGATGAACTTTCCAAATATCAACAAAACAAAATGGACAAGGTAGTATCTTTTTGTGTTGGTAAAATTATTATGACAGAGATGTCGGTGGAAATGTTTTTATGTGCAAATTTTGATATAATAACCATCATATTGAAGTACATTTTCAATCACGGGATGACATGTGGTCCTCCCACTACGACTCTTCGGGAAAGCATGGAGTATATTAAGCTACAGACTAAATAAATGATTAACTTCACAGGGTGGTGAGCTTGATGCTCCTTTCCAATAAATATTGAGGGTCTTATTCTGGTTACATGATAATCAATGCTTAGCTGCCGTTTGACAAATAACATTAATCTCGCTCTTTAGTCCATAATAATACTCTCATTATGCATGTAGTCTATTCGTGCGCTCTAACCAACAGTTTGCAGATAGGACTGTTGTCTAGAGCGCACTTGGCAAAAAACTCGCTATATGATTCAATAACAAAAACATGTGGAGAAAAAAAACATCAGTAGAGTTAAATGTGATGGAAACACCTTCAAATTATATATATTTTTCGGTACATGAGAATTTAACCGCAAAATGTATGTTTATGCGCCACCGGACAAGGCCAGATGAAGTTACATTGTAACAAAAGTGACAGATTCTCTGAAACACTTACCCGAGAGATAGTCAAGGGTTGTTCAAAATCCTTCCCACCAACTAGACGGAATCCCCAAGGTCCAGGACCTTGCACGACAACTCGTAGAGGCATAGTTTACTTCCAAACTGGCCGAAACCGACTTAAAAAATAACAATTCTTAGACAGCCTGTCCTGCCAGATATGACATTTATTATCAAAATTAACAAACTTCGAGGAGGCTACTTTGTAGCTAGAGGGAAAGGGGCGGTTACTGTGGCAAAGCTGAGCGAATAGTTTTGGATGTTTCCACGCTGATAAGTGCAGATCTCAGTTTGTTCAAGGATGCACCATAACGTCGTCACACTATGCAAGTTTACCATTTATGGTTGAGCCATTTCACAGGATGTGGAATGTGCCACTCCCAAAACTTGAATTCCTGCCATTCGCTCCACTTAGTAGACTACTGCCGACAAACTGAAACATGTCCCCGTGAGTGTAGGCCTATTCTAGACTTTTGCATTGTAAGTCATCAACAATGTGAGAACATCATTATATAGTCTAATACCTGCCAAATTTAAGGTGATATGTTAACTTTTTTATAAAAGCATGGAACTTGGTACACGTGCTGCTTTTTGACTTTAGTGTTACACTGGAACACTTATATTAGGGATATTTGAGGATTGCTCGAACGGAGAAAATGGAATGGCATCAAACACATGGAAACCGTAGATGTGTTCGAATACTCACACTAACCGCGCCAAAAGTACTGTAATGAAACAGCAGGGAGCAGGTCTCGAACCCTCGACCTTCTAGCCCGAGGTCCGGCGCGCTATCGACTATGCCGCAAAAGCATGCTCGTGCGGCAGAGTCGATTTCCGCGCTTATACACCCAGGGTCGTTACAGTACTATTTGTGACATGAATTGAGTATATAGTATTGTAGCGACCCGCACAGACAGCTGTGTGTTATGTGTTAGGCTAGGAGGTGGTTGTGTTGTACTGACCAGTACCCGGTGTTCGCGGGGTCCGACATGTCAATCAACCTGCTATCTGCCAATCACGGGAATGCCTGGAATGTTCTGATGCCGGGCATCCTGGTGGTTGGCGGAGTGGCGTGGAGGGGGGGTGGAGCATTGGAAGTTAAGACCAGGTTCAGCCTTTGTTCTCTCTCTCTTACGTCTGGGCTTCACAAGAGAAGGTCACGATTGGCTTGTGGGTTATCTGTCATCTATTTGGCGTGTGCTACGGCCCAAACAGTAGCCTGTGTAAAGTTGGTTTAATAAACCGTCAATTCGCAAACTCAAGCCTCTGTCTGGACAATTGTTCATTTATGATCTAGTCAGGTCATTACAGTATGCTTATTGGTCATAGTATGAATATAGTTGGTATGCCAAAACTTCCCGGATGGCGTACTAAATTCACCAAAATACGAAGTATACATGCAGTAGACACTATTTCTGTGCAGTGATGCCAACTTATCAATTTTGTTGCTAGATTTAGCAACTTTTCAGACTACACTGGCAACTTTTTTTCAAACAGCACCTAGCAACAAATTTAGCTACTTTTGAAAAGTGACTCAAACGCTAAAATGCACGCAATTTCCCTCTAAATGACACAAAAACGACGTTCTCTGTTCCACACTCAGTCACAACACACGTGCCTGGCTGCAAAAGTGCATTGTGAGTGACGTCAGCAGCAGGCCAGCAGCAATTTCAGAAAATTGCAACTCATTGTTGGCTGACTGCAGCAGTTGTAGTACGGGTTCGACGAGCCAAACCCAATGAATATAGTTGCTCACGAATGTTTGATCTTGAACAGAACTTACAACATCAATCAACATGTCTCAATCAAAATTGTACAGAAAAGAGTGGGAGTCTGTACCTGAACAAATGTGAAATCATTTTGTTTGACTAGCTGGCCAGTCAATTTGAGTAACGTTATTGTGTATTCCACGTAATGGCGCAGTTTTACGTTATCACGCAATGACATCACAACGTAATTTAGCAACTTTTAGCAACAAATCAACCTGCCTCTAGCAATTTACCCTGAAAATTAGTTGGCAACACTGTTTCTGTGCTTTTAGGGCCCAAAATGCAATTTTTCAGAAAGTGTGCGTAGCTTCATAACTTTTCCGATATGAAGAAAATGGCGGAAAATATGCAGCCGAAGTCCGACGGGATACAAATTCATTGCTTTAACTAATTATGACAAATGTTAATATATATTTTTAAAATGTAATAAAGTAATGCCTTTTCAAATAAGATTGTTATGTTATCCTTACGAACCGCATAGCATTACAGCAGTATAAACCGGTACGGTAGCTAGTTACCTAACGTTAGTTGGCCACTGATACATCGAACTTGCCAGGCAGTATATTATAAAATAAAATAAAAACGTATTTCACTAGGCAAGTACATTGACAGCCTACCCCGGCCAAACCCTTAACCCGGATGACGCTGGGCCAATTGTGCGCCACCCTATGGGACTCCCAATCACGACTGGAATCAAACCAGGGTGTTGGTAGTGATGCCTCTGGCACTGAGATGCAGTGCCGTAGACTGCTGCGCCACTAGGGAGCCCATATTAACTATCTGCTATCTAACTAAATGCCCAATGTTTATTGACTTGATTATTTACATAATTCTTAGCTAAGTGGTAAAGTCATGTGATTCAATGGCTATCTACTCCGATTTAAGAACACTCGCGTGCAGAATAACTCATGAATTTATGAATGCTCAACATCTGTTGAATATGGCCGGTGTCAGTAAACATCGCCAAAGAAAGGCGTAATTAAATTGTTGCCAGCAGCACAGTTACAGTCATCAATGCTCTGGATAACATGAAAACAGCCTAACCAGTTTTGCTAGGGCGAGTAAAATGGTCAGAGTGAGGTGTTCTCTCATTTGTGTCTGGAAGTAGCTTGCCAACGTTAGCCAGTTAGCTTGGGTGCTTGACTGCCGTTGAATGCTCAGATCAACCCTACTCCTCAGCCAGAAACGCTCTGAATTTACTAACGAACAATCTGACAATGCTCTGGATTTACGAACGCCCAGAGCTCACTCTAGCACTCCAGATTGAATTTACGAACACACCCGAAATCGTAAAATGTTAAGGTAGTCATTTGTTATGCTAAGCTAGCAAGAGGTTGCATAGCAACAGCATCAACTTCCAGTAGACAGGCGAAGCTCTAGTACACTCAACTGAAACGATACCGTTCTTTTACAGTATACTAAAATGAGCTAGTGTGTAGTATATAATGTGTAGTATATACTCATTAACTACAGTTGAAGTCGGAAGTTTACATATACATTAGCCAAATACATTTAAACTTCATTTTTCACAATTCCTGACATTTAATCCTAGTAAAATTTCCCTGTCTAAGGTCAGTTGGGATCACCACTTTATTTTAAGAATGTAAAATGTCAGAATAATAGTAGAGAGAATGATTTATTTCAGCTTTTATTTCTTTCATTACATTCCCAGTGGTTCAGAAGTTTACATACACTCAATTTGTATTTGGTAGCATTGCCTTTAAATTGTTTAACTTGGGTCAAACGTTTTGGGTAGCCTTCCAAAAGCTACCCACAATAAGTTGGGTGAATTTTGACCCATTCTTCCCGACAGAGCTGGTGTAACTGAGTCAGGTTTGTAGGCCTGCCTTGCTCGCACACGCTTTTTCAGTTCTGCCACAAATTTTCTATAGATTGAGGTCAGGGCTATTGTGATGGCCACTCCAATACCTTGACTTTGTTGTCCTTAACCCATTTTGCCACAACTTTGGAAGTATGCTTGGGTCATTGCCATTTGGAAGACCCATTTGCGACCAAGCTTTAACTTCCTGACTGATGTCTTGAGATGTTTCAATATATTCACATCCTTTTCATTCCTCATGGTGCCATCTATTTTGTGAGGTGCACCAGTCCCTTCTGCAGCAAAGCACCCCCACAACATGATGCTGCCACCCCTGTGCTTCAGGGTTGGGATGGTGTTCTTCGGCTTGCAAGCCTCCCCCTTTTTCCTCCAAACATAATGATGGTCATTATGGCCAAACAGTTCTATTTTTGTTTCATCAGACCAGAGGACATTTCTCCAAAAAGTACGATCTTTGTCCCCATGTGCAGTTGCAAACCGTAGTCTGGCTTTTTTATGCCGGATTGGGGCAGAGGCTTCTTCCTTGCTGAGCGACCTTTCAGGCTATGTCGGTATAGGACTTGTTTTACTGTGGCTATAGATACTTTTGTACCTGTTTCCTCCATTATCTTCACAAGGTCCTTTGCTGTTGTTCTGGGACTGATTTGCACTTTTCGCACCAAAGTACGATCATCTCTAGGAGACAGAACGCGTCTCCTTCCTGAGTGGTATGACGGCTGGATGGTGTTTATACTTGCGTACTACTGTTTCAGGCATTTGGAAATTGCTCCCAATGATGAACCAGACTTGTGGAGTTCTACAAATATTTTCTGAGGTCTTGGCTGATTTCTTTTGATTTTCCCATGATGTCAAGCAAAGAGGCACTGAGTTTGAAGGTAGGCCTTGAAATACATCCACAGGTACACCTCCAATTGACTCAAATGATGTAATTTAGCCTATCAGAAGCTTCTAAAGCCATGACATCATTTTCTGGAATTTTCCAAGCTGTTTAAAGGCACAGTCAACTTAGTGTATGTAAACTTATGACCCATTGGAATTGTGATACAGTGAATTATAAGTGAAACAATTGTAAACAATAGTTTGTTAGCATGAAATTTGTGGAGTGGTTGAAAAACGAGTTTTAATGACTCCAACTTAAGTGTATGTAAACTTCCGACTTCAACTGTATGTAGTATACAGTGTGTTAGTATGGATATTCAAACACAGCACATTTGATGTATTGGATACCATTCCATCCATTCCCGCTCCAGCCATTACCACGAGCCCCTTCTCCACAATTAAGGTGCCACCAATGTGTGGTTTCCATAGGGGTAGATGGGAGGCCAAATGTAAGATCAGAGCCAGTTTGATAGATGTGTGGCAGAAGAGATGAGACTCTGAGCACCAAGGCCAGCATTTATTGCCCCATAGCTCTCACTTCTGTCATCATGAAGTGCTTTGAGAGTCTACCTTACCTGACACCATAGACCCACTTCAATTTCCTTACCGCCCCAATAGATCCACAGACGATGCAATTGACATTGCACTGCACACTGCCCTATCCCACCTGGACAAGAGGAATACCTATGTAAGAATGCTGTTCATTGACTATAGCTCAGCCTTCAACACAATAGTACCCTCCAAGCTTATCATCAAGCTCGGGCCCCAGGGTCTGAACCCTGCCCTGTGCAACTGGGTCCTGGACTTCCTGATGAGCCACCCCCAGGTGATGAAGGTATGAAACAACAACTCCACTTCACTGATCCTCAACACAGGGGCCCCACAAGGCTGCGTACTCAGCCCCCTCCTGTACTCCCTGTTCACCCATGACTGCTTGGCCACACACGCCTCCAACTCAATCATCAAGTTTGCAGATGACACAGCCATAGTAGGCCTGATTACCAACAATGATGAGAGGAGAGAGGAGGTGAGGGCCCTGACGGAGTGGTGCCAGGAAAATAACCTCTCCCTCAATGTCAACAAAACAAAGGTGCTGATTGTGGACTTCAGGAAAAAGCAGAGGGAGCACACCCCTATCCACATTGATGGGACCGCAGTGGACAAGGTGGAAAGTTCCAAGTTCCTCGGCGTACACATCACTGACGATCTGAAATGGTCCACCCACACCTCTTCAAACTCAGGAGGCTGAAGAAATTTGGCTTGGCCCCTAAGACCCTCACAAACTTTTACAGCTACACAATTGAAAGCATCCTGTCGGGCTGTATCCCAGCCTGGTACGGCAACTGCACCCCCTACAACCGCAGGACTCTTCAGAGGGTGGTGCGGTCTGCCTTCCAGGACACCTACAGCACCCGATGTCACAGGAAGCCCCAAAAAATCATCAAGGACCACTGAGCCACGGCCTGTTTACCCCGGTATCATCCAGAAGGTGAGGTCAGTAGAGATGCATCAAAGCTGGGACAAAGAGACTGAAAAACAGCTTCTATCTCAAGGCCATTAAACTGTTAAATAGCCATCACTAGCCGGCTACCACCCGGTTAGTCAACCCTGCACCTTAGAGGCTGCTGCGCTATATACATAGACATGGAATCACTAGTCACTTTAAAAATTGAACACTAGTAACTTTAATAATGTTTACATACTGCTTTACTCATTTCATATGTATACTGTATTCGACTCTACTGTATTTTAGTCAATGCCACTCCGATATTACTCGTCCTAATATTTATATATTAAAATAATATAAATTAAAATAAAATGTTATTTGTCATATGCGCCGAATACAACAGGTGTAGACCTTACAGTGAAATGCTTACTTACAAGCCCTTAATCAACAATGCAGTTTTAAGAAAAATACAAAAAATAAGAAATAAAGTAACAAATAATTAAAGAGCAGCAGTAAAATAACAATAGCGAGGCTATATACAGGGGTTACCGGTACAGAGTAGGAAAAGGCACCGGTTAGTCGAGGTAATTGAGGTAATATATACATGTGGGTAGAGTTATTAAAGGGACTTAAGCATAGATAATAACAGAGAGTAGCAGCAGCGTAAAGGGGGGGGGGAGGGCAATACAAGTAGTCTGGGTAGCCATTTGATTAGATGAGGGGGGGTAGAAGCTGTTTAGAAGCCTCTTGGACCTAGACTTGTCGCTCTGGTACGACTTGCATGCTGTAGCAGAGAGAACAGTCTATGACTAGGGTGCTCGAGTCTTTGACAATTTTTAGGCACTTCCTATTACACCGCCTGGTATAGAGGTCCTGGATGGCAGGAAGCTTGGCCCCAGTGATGTACTGGGCCGTACGCACTACCCTCTGTTGTGCCTTGCGGGGGCCGAGCAGTTGCCATACCGGGCAGTGATGCAACCAGTCAGGATGCTCTCGATGGTTCAGATGTAGAACCTTTTGAGGATCTGAGGACCCATGCCAAATCTTTTCAGTCTCCTGAGGGGGAATAGGTTTTGTCGTGACCTCTTCACGACTATCTTGGTGTGCTTGGACCATGTTAGTTTGTTGTTGTTGATGTGGATACCAAGGAACTTGAAGCTCTCAACCTGCTCCACTATAGCCCCGTCGATGAGAATGGGGGCTTGCTCGGGTCCTCCTTTTCCTGAAGTCCACAATCATCTCCTTTGTCTTGATCACGTTGAAGGAGAGGTTGTTGTCCTAGCACCACACGGCCAGGCCTCTGACCTCTTCCCTATATGCTGTCTTGTCGTTGTTGGTAATCAGGCCTACAACTGTTGTGTCATCGGCAAACTTAATGATGGTGTGGGAGTCGTGCCTGGCCGTGCAGTCAGGAGTGAACAGGGTAGGTATAGAGGTCCTGGAGGGGACTGAGCACGAAACCCTGAGGGGCCCCCATGTTAAGGTTCAGCGTGGCGGATGTCTTGTTACCTACCCTTACCACCTGGGGCGGCCTGTCAGGAAGTCCAGGAACCAGTTGCAGAGGGAGGTGTTTAGTCCCAGGGTCCTTAGCTTAGTGATGAGCTTTCAGGGCACTATGGTGTTGAACGCTGAGCTGTAGTCAATGAATAGCATTCTCACATAGGTGTTCCTTTTGTCCAGATGTGAAAGGGCAGTTTGGAGTGCAATAGAGATTGCATCATCTGTGGATCTGTTGGGGCAGTATGCAAATTGGAGCGGGTCTATGGTTTCTGGGATAATGGTGATGATGTGAGCCATGACCAGCCTTTCAAAGTACTTCATGGCTACAGACATGAGTGCTACAGGTCGGTCGTCATTTAGGCAGGTTACCTTAGTGTTCTTGGGCACAGGGACTATGAGGGTCTGTTTGAAACTTGTTGGTATTACAGACTCAGACAGGGAGAGGTTGAAAATGTCAGTGAAGACACTTGCCAGTTGGTCAGCGCATGCTCGGAGTACACTTCCTGGTAATCTGTCTGGCCCTGCAGCCTTGTGAATGTTGACCTGTTTAAAGGTCTTACTCACATTGGCTGTGGAGAGCGTGATCACACAGACGTAAGGAACAGCTGGTGCTGTCATGCATGTTTCAGTGTTACTTGCCTTGAAGCGAGCCTAGAAGTAATTTAGCTCGTCTGGTAGGCTCGTGTCACTGGGCATCTCTCAGCTTTGCTTCCCTTTGTACTCTGTAATAGTTTGCAAGTCCTGCCACATCTAACGAGTGTGGGAGCCGGTGTAGTATGATTCGATCTTAGTCCTGTATTGACGCTTTGCCTGTTTGATGGTTTGTCGGAGGGCATAGCGGGATTTCTTATAAGATTCCGGGTTAGAGTCCCGCTCCTTGAAAGCGGCAGCTCTACCCTTTAGCTCAGTGCGGATGTTGCCTGTAATCCATGGCTTCTGGTTGGGGTATGTACGTACAGTCACTGTGGGGACGACGTCATCGATGCACTTATTGATGAAGCCAGTGACTGATGTGGTGCACTCCTCAATGCCATCGGAAGAATACCGGAACATATTCCAGTCTGTGCTAGCAAAACAGTCCTGTAGCTTAGCATCTGCTTCATCTGACCACTTTCTTATTGATCACTGGTGCTTCCGGCTTTAGTTTTTGCTTGTGTGCAGGAATCAGGAGGATAGAATTATGGTCAGATTTGCCAAATGGAGGTCGAGGGAGAGCTTTGTATGCATCTATGTGTGTGGAGTAAAGGTGGTCTCGAGTTTTTTCCCCTCTGGTTGCACATTTAACATGCTGATAGAAATTAGGTAAAACGGATTTAAGTTACCCTGCATTAAAGTCCTCGGCCACTAGGAGCGCCGCCTCTGGATGAGCATTTTCCTGTTTGCTTATGGCGGTATACAGCTCATTGAGTGCGGTCTTAGTGCCAGCATCGGTCTGTGGTGGTATGTAGACAGCTATGAAAAATACAGATGAAAACTCTCTAGGTAAATAGTGTGGTCTACTGCTTATCATGAAATACTCTACCTCAGGCAAACAAAACCTCAAGACTTCCTTGCTGTTCTATCCTGCTGATGCAGTGTATAACCCGCCAGTGTCACGCCCTGACCGTAGAGAGCTTTATATGTCTCTATTTTGGTTTGGTCAGGGTGTGATTTGGGTGGGCATTCTGTTCCTTTTTCTATGATTTGTATTTCTGTGTGTTTGGCCGGGTGTGGTTCTCAATCAGAGGCAGCTGTCTATCGTTGTCTCTGATTGAGAACCATACTTAGGTTGCCTTTTCCCACCTGTATTTGTGGGTAGTTGTTTTGTGTTTCTGCACCTGACAGAACTGTTCGTTGTCGTTTTGCTCTTTGTTATTTTGTTCAAGTGTTTTTTTGAAAATAAATCATGAACACTTACAACGCTGCGCTTTGGTCCACACCTTCTTCAACAGATGTCCGGTACAGCCAGCTGTATGTTATTCATGTCGTCGTTCAGCCACGGCTCTGTGAAACATAAGATATTACAGTTTTTTATGCCCCGTTGGTGTGATATACATGCTTTTAGCTCATCCAATTTATTTCCCAGCGATTGCACATTGACCAGTAGTACGGATGGCAAGGGCAGATTAACCACTCTTCGGTGGATCCTCACAAGGCACCCCGATTTCTTTCCGTGATATCTTTTCCATCTCTTCTCCTGCGAATGACGGGGATGAGGGCCTGTTCAGGTGTTTGGAGTAAATCCCTCTTGCCCGACTCATTAAAGACAAATTCTCCGTCCAGTTCAAGGTGAGTAATTGCTGTTCTGATTTTCAGATGCTCTTTTCAGTCATAAGAGACAGTAGCAGCAATATTATGTACAAAACAAGTTACAAAAAATACGAAAAAACAAACAAAATAGCACGGTTGGTTAAGAGCTCATGAAACGGCAGCCCTCCTCTCTGACGACATCTTTTTAATTCCATTATTTTCCATTATGTTGGGGTACAGAGATGGGGTAATCATTTAAAAATCATGTCAAACACTATTATTGCACACAGAGTGAGTCCATGCAACTTATGTGACTTGTTAAGCACAGTTTAACTCCTACAATTATTGAATACTTATTGACTAAAGACATTTTAGCTTTTCATTTTTTATTAATTTGTAAACATTTCTAAAAACATAATTACACTTTAACATTATGGGGTATTGTGTGTAGATCAGTGACAAAAAATAATACATTTTAAATTCAGGCTCTAACACAACAAAATGTGGAAAAGGTCAAGGGGTTTGAATTCTTTCTGAAGGCACTGTATGTACCTCAAGTGCTTGTCGGTACCTAATGCCACCCACCACTCCTCAAATTATGTTTCAGAAGACAACATTTCCATTTTGGAGTACTTCACAATTCTCCTATATGCACACACAACATCAGAAACGTCTCCAGGTGGCCATTTTGCTATTACGCCATAATCGGACAATGTATTTTGTGTAATATTGTCACGACTTCCACCGAAGTCGGTCCCTCTCCTTGTTCGGGCGGCGTTTGGCGGTCGACGTCGCCGGCCTGGGAGGGGTACGGTCCGGAGGAGAGATGCTGGGTGCCGGTGGAGGACGTTTTGGACCCTTCGTTGCTGCGGGAGTTCCACCGTCTCCATCCGGATCGCCCTGCGCCTCGTCCTCCGGGTTGTCCCCGAGGTCGGTGTCGACGCGTTGCTGGAGCCGCGCGTCAGGGGGGGGATACTGTCACGACTTCCGCCGAAGTCGGTCCCTCTCCTTGTTCGGGCGGCGTTCGGCGGTCAACGTCGCCGGCCTTCTAGCCATCGCCGATCCACTTTTCATTTTCCATTTGTTTTGTCTTTGTTTTACACACCTGGTTTAAATTCCCCAATTCATGTTTATTATTTAACCCTCTGTTTTCCCCATGGTTTTTGTGCGTGTTTGTTTTATGTATTTTGGTCCTTTTGTGTGGGCTTGGTATTCTACATGTTTTTGGTAATTTTGAGTAAAGTTACTTTTATTACTGATCTCTGCAGTCCTGCACCTGACTCCTCTGCACCAGCTACACCCAGACTTTTTACAAATATCTGCTGAACCAAACATGATAACACAGAAAAGATGTCTACCCCCATGTTTTGATGGTCCATTATTAAAAAGGTACCACGTACAACACCAAAAGCAGTTCAGATTTTTATATAATGGTGGACTGCCAAGGTAAACAATGCGAAGAAATCCAATGAAATCACAGTTTCTGACAACGTACGCAAAATAATTGGATCACAAAATAAATGTTTAAAATATGTATTCAGTATAGAAAATAAAAATACAATAACGTGTGTGTTATTAGTTTAAGCACACTATGTTTGTCTATTGTTGTGACTTAGATGAAAATCAGATCAAATTTGATGACCAATTTATGCAGAAATCCAGGTAATTCCAAAGGGTTCACATACGTTTTCTTGTCACTGTATTCTCCCCAGCTGTAAAATCTCTAGACAACGCCATTGTGCATTTTCCCAACACCTCCTACTTGGAGGTCTGAGCAGAACAGCATCAAAACAAATATCCACCTATAACACAACAGCAATGTCAAATCTGTTCTCTTGTATGATTTGGAGTGTTGCTGGGTTGTCTAGAATGACATGAGAGGGATGGAGTCTTTCAGCAATGGATGTCTCAACAGAATCTGCTGCATCTTCTGACCGAATAAAATACCCTACAGTAAGCTATACAAGAAGACAGGTTGCCAAAATGTCACATGGCACATCAAATCAACGTTTATTTGTCACGTGCATTGAATACAACAGGTGTAGGTAGACCTTACAGTGAAATGCTTACTTACAGGCTCTAACCAATAGTGCAAAAAAGGTATTAGGTGACCATAGGTAGGTAAAGAAATAAAACAACAGTAAAAAGACAGGCTATATACAGTAGCGAGGCTATAAAAGTAGCGAGGCTACATACAGACACCGGTTAGTCAGGCTGGTTTAGGTAGTATGTACATGTAGATTTGGTTAAAGTGACTATGCATATATGATGAACAGAGAGTAGCAGTAGCGTAAAAGAGGGGTTGGCGGGTGGTGGGTGGGACACAATGCAGATAGCCTGGTTAGCCAATGTGCGGGAGCACTGGTTGGTCGGCCCAATTGAGGTAGTATGTACATGAATGTATAGTTAAAGTGACTATGCATATATGATAAACAGAGAGTAGCAGCAGCGTAAAAAGAGGGGTTGGGGGGGAGCACACAATGCAAATAGTCCGGGTAGCCATTTGATTACCTGTTCAGGAGTCTTATGGCTTGGGGGTAAATACTGTTGAGAAGCCTTTTTGTCCTAGACTTGGCACTCCGGGATTGATTGATGTTATCTAGACTGTTACTACAATCATAAATGAGAATTGTGAATTGCTCCAAAATGGAAATGTTCTCTTCTGAAATATAATTTGAGGATTGGTGAGTGGCATTTGGCACCCACAAGCTTGAGGTACACTGTACGTGCCCATGAAATCACCAAGTCCCTGGGTCCAGACAATTTCAAAGGCCTTTCTGTGTTCCATGAATTTAGTGTCATGTCACGCAGTATCTACATTCACAGCCAGGGGAAAGACGACAGCAGTAGACAGTTAACTGTATGGCACAGAAATACTATTCTGTTGCGTACGTTTCCCATGGCAGTTCACCATTATATAATCATCGGAACTGTTTATGATGTTGTACATGGCACTGTTGTAATCATTGACCATCAAAACGTAGACATTACATTTTCTATGTTATAATGTTTGGTTCAGGAGATATGATGCAAAATACATTATTTGGTTATGGTGGAAAATGTTTTTGTTTTTTTGGCGATGGCTCCATATTTGAAAATAATCAGGGCACCAAACTGTGCAAGTGTAACAAGTTTCATGATTTTATGAAAAAGTTTACATTTTCACATATTGGACTATATAGGAGTAAGATAGGAGACAAGCAAATTAATGTAGGCCCTACACAGAAACTGTCCTACTAGGCCTACTGTATTAGTAGGCCTAGTAGGCCTACTAATACAGTGCATGATCGAGTGCATGATCGAGTAGGCCTAACAAAGCAATATAAATCGTTTGAACTGTATTGATCACTTTCAAATCAGAGGTTCAGTTGGGATGTTGTTGGTGGTGTCGGCCTCACTGTAGCCAAAATGGTTTACTTTTCCATGATCATTTATGTGAAACATACAGATCGGATCCGGCCCACTAAGGGGTCCAATATATTCAATATACTTTATTAGAATGACTAAAACTAAACTGTGTAGGAATGATAATGGACCTACATTTAAACAGTTTCTTGAATGTGTCCAGCTCACTCAAAATAAATATAGACAGTCAGGGAGTATTGAAAATTCCCAAAAAGATGGATAGAGCACTAGTTTCCAAATTTTGACAGCGAGGAAATATAAAAACATTTAAGTGCGGCCCTTCGGACCTTGTGGAAGACCGAATGCAGGCCCCGTGGCAAAATGAGTTTGTGCTGTCTCCTATCTGGCACTGATTATATAATCAGCGTTATCCATGACATCTCAGGTTCTCTGGAGTATACCTGCGTCTGTGAGTCTGTTCTGTGTACAGTATGGGTTTTTCAGAAAATTATCAGAATAAGCTTAGTCAAACAACATTAAATACAAATAACTGTAAAACAGTTTTTTTTAACCCTTCAGTTGTTTCAAAGTTAGACCCAGTACATGACATTAGACACATGGTACTTCAGGATGCTTTATATAGTTTATTAAATATTGCATAATACCAAAATCACAGCAGTAAATAGTGTTGTCTTCATTTTAATATTGACACTGAAACAGCACCGCAAAAAAAAAAGCTAACAAACAAAACCTGTTGCAGGTTGTGCATCTTGGCAAACTAAAGAACAAAATATATATAGTATTGTCACACACCGGATAGGTGCAGTGAAATGTGTTGTTTTACAGGGTCAACCATAGTAGTACGGCACCGCTGGAGCAAATGAGGGTTAAGTGCCTTGATTTTTTAATAATTTATTTGAAGCAGTGTCACACTTTAGTCAAGGTACTGGTACAGTAGTGGTACTTAGTACATGTATTCTCCCATCAAGGACTAAATCTAATGGTAAAAACAATAGTAATATCCTTAAATATGACATATGGATACATTTCTGTGATAATCAATAAAAGCAAATGAAAATTAGGCACAATTTGTATCTGAAATAAGGCATTACGATCCTCGCAAAATGGCAGCGTAATGTTACTTCATATGCATCAAACTGTCTGTGCTAAATAACTCTTCACTCTGTGCTTTGCCCAAAAAAATCATTCAGGTAAATAAGCCGGAACAACTGATAGAGCTTTATGTGACTTTTTCCCATCACTTGGATTCCATACTTCTTTATTATACATATTTACAATCCTTATTGTGCCAGGCTGTTTAATGGTTTACATGTTAATTCAAGCTGAAAGCACTGATCCTTTTTACATTATGTGTGTATACAGTACTCCACAATCATACATTCATACATCCTGTGATGTTTCATGGAGCACTTTATCACATCAACATTCTACACTGACTTGTAAAGGCTATCATACGATACCACAAGAGTGATTGCTTGTTGCCAAACGTCTATCATACAGCCAGTTTGATATGGAACAGACCTTTCCTTATTAAATTGTCCCTGGATCTCATAAGTTTTGTTTTAACTTCGGATGTCTGTGTTGGAGAAGGGTCATATCTATAGTGCAAGTGCTAGCATGGGGGAACCACATCATTAAATAGAACACATTGTGTTACACTGTATCTCTATGTGGTAAACAGCTCACAGCTGAGTCATAATACAACCGTCACTCAGGTTATCCTTCAGAAACATACGTTGTGGCAGTTATGTGCAGCAGACCAAGGGGAAATGTAAATGTAAGAAACGCTACTTACAAACACATGAATGGCCATACAGTCGAACCACATGAGGCTGCTGAGGGGAGGTCGGCTCATAATAATGGTTGGAATGGAGTAAATGGAATGGCGTTAAACACATGAAAAGCACGTGTTTGATGTGTTCGATACGATTCCATTGATTTCGTTCCAGCCGTTACTAGAGCCCGACCTTCCCAATTAAGTTATCACCGGACGCCTGTGAGTAGAACACCTCATCTAGGCTCCACTGTTGCCGCAAAATACTTCGTGATAGTCATATGAATGATTTAGAGACAAACTCAGCACAATGTAACTGGTTCGGTAAAAACAACCGTCAAACAAGACTATTCTCATCGATGTTGGCTATAAAAAAGCTAGGGATAAACGATGTTGAATGTTTTGAGTGTTGTATTGTCTCACGTCAATGACAAACGTTGTAACAGCTTGACAGAATTAAGCTTTCTATTCCTTTCAAGTACAACAGACAAATGAGTAAACAGGCCGAGCTGTACTTCATTGTAGAATAAATATCTCACAAAGGTAACACGATAGGGGGTAGCCACTTAAATAACTCCAAACCATGTCCCAATCTGGCTAGCTAACTTCATCAAGTGGATAAATAAAGATATGTAACATATAAATACTCTTAATCGGTATCACTCCAGGAACTAGATTAGTATTACTACTGTAAAAAGGTAATAATACGAGTTAGCTGTTGATAGTCTTACTGATATACTCTAATTTCAATTACACTGCCTAGTGTACCTAGACTGTCACTCATGACATTTAGGATTCCGCGGAAGAACACATAGCAGTTAGTCATAAAGAGGAAGAATTTGATATGACCAAGTTAAGAGAGAAGAACGTAGAGCTGCCACAACATAAGGCATCCTTTTTTCAATCTACCAAGTTTTCAGAATATACAGTATTCTGACATGGTGCATGCCTTTTAGCAGTTTACAAATCTGATGAAGCGTTCAAATTGGGGACCTCTGTCCTCACAGGAAGACTGCTTCGATGCGTTGATATCCGAATTCAAAGCAATCTTCCTTGAGGGAGTAGTCCAGCTCAAAGATAATTAGTCATGTTTTTCTTGTTGTGCCTAGACCTCAAAATAATGATGGCACTAACCTTTTCATGCGAAGAAAATTACATGTCGGATAAAATAAAAAATAATTTGTCGCTAAACTTTCCAAATGTTTTTTTTTGTCAGTCAAATTAATTATGCGAGAAATGGCGGTGGAAATACCTGTAATAAGAAAATATAGATATAATATCATATCAAGTTAACTTAGAGTCATGTGGTCGTCCCACTACAACTCGGGAAAGCATGCAGTTTATTAAGCTATAGATTAAATAAATTATGATGAACTTCACAAGGTGGTGAAAGTGCATGGAGATGAGCTTAATGCTCCATTCCAATAAATATTCTAGTGACATGATAATTGATGCTTGGCTGCTGTTTGACAATTCAAATAATCACATAATGTAGGCTAGCCTACCCACACTCTATCTGCGAACTTGGGGCTAAAAACGCACGTGCCAAGACCAGAGTGGGCATATTCTCTATATAACACAACATTCTTGTGACAAAACCTTCAGTAGCGTTGAAAATGCGATGGAAACACATTTCACTTTTTGGGGCATGGGAATTTAACCGCAAAAGTTATATTTATGTGCACTACGTCATCACGTCATCCACAACAAGTCAATTTGATTCAAACACATCTCTGGTGGGAAAATGTGCATATTGTTTTTATGCGGATTGTCGAATATTCACATTCAAATCTATCGCCAATTGGATGGGAACCTAGCTATTGATACAGTTAAGTGCTTTAAAAAAGTGGCATACCATGCCTGTCCTGTGGTTCCACTGGAGCCAGTCTAGTTTAGGCAGCTGTCTGCCACCAGCTACCTCACAGGAATCACAGAAGATCACGCACACTCACTCACTCATTAGCTCATACACACACAAGCTATCTTCATCAGGTACATACATAGCAGAGCCAGTCTTCCTGATTGCATTCATTACTTCATCTGACAGAAAGCTTAGCTAATATGTTTGATCATTGGGATTTCTATCATGCAGATGAACATGCTCAAATTATAGTACAGACCTTGAATAGAAACCAGAGGCAATACTAAAATGGCATTGGAAGCTTTTGGACTACACTGAGGTAAGAGTGTTCTGCTATATTTTATAAAGACTACAAGCCTACATTGTCACAAACATAGCTTTCTAACTTTTAGTGCATTCTGAGCTAACAAAATCAAGCCATTCCACGATGATACACAATATAGCAGGCCTATAAATTTGTTTCTTTAAGTTCGCTGTCAGGTCAATGGGTTTTTGAAATTTAAACCAAGGAATATGGTCTGTTGGACACTGTCCAAGTAGGTGCCATCACATACAGGCTGGTACCTTCATGGTATGTCCAACCAAACACTACATGGGTTTTCCTAGGGGGAAAAAATTGTCTTCTAGACGGCTTAGCAAGTCATGTCAACCTTCAAATATATCTGCATTCAAAGTTAAATAAAACGACTTTTCCCAACATAGGTCCTGAAAGGTAGCTGATGAATAACAGCTCCTATTTCTCTAGTGCATCAACTACACATTTGAGCCCTCCTGATCCATCATGGAGGTTATAAGAACCGCTCTCTTGATCCATAAACTGCTCTGCTACTGCTCCCTCATATAGATAGACATTCATGTGCTTCAAAAATACTTTGTATAGTAGTTAACAAATGACAAGAACACACCGCAAGTACTATACCTACTGTATAAGAATATACAGTGTACAAAACATTAGGAAAACCTGTTCTTTCCATGACAGACTGACCAGGTGAATCCAGGTAAAACCTATGATCCCTTATGACACTTGTTGAATACACTTTAAATCAGTGTAGATGAAGGGGATGAGACAGTTGAGATATGAATTGTGTATGTGTGCTATTACGAGGGCAAGACAAAAGATTTAAGTGCCTTTGAACGAGGTATGGTAGTAGGTGCCAGTCGCACTGGTTTGAGTGTGTCAAGAACTGCAACAATGGTGGGTTTTTCACGCTCAACAGTTTCCCTTGTGTATCAAGAATAGTCCACCACCCAATAGACATCCAGCCAACTGGACACAATTGTGGGAAGCATTGGAGTCAACATGGGCCAGCATTCCTGTGGAACGCTTTTGACACCTCGAGTCCATGCCCCGATGAATTGAGGCTGTTTTGAGGGTAAAGGGGGGTGCAGCTCAATATTAGGAAGGTGTTCCTAAATGTTTTGTACACTCAGTGTATACCGCAGTGTGTGACATTTAATTGTTTTACTAAAAATTCCATTGTCAGAATATCATATGATAAATTCAGCCATGTACTGTGCAGGACGTGGTTAAGGTATGTGTACACCACACTGACGATTGGGCAGAGTGTCAACAGCTAGCTTTCTCCTATTGCCACCTCATGCACATTAACATACCTCAGACCAAACTGATCACTTACATTAGACAAACGTCTTCACTTGACTAAATGACTGTCCTAATTTAAACAGTCAAGAGTAAAAGTAATTATTTCCCAACACTCAACAGGCAACCAAGGGTTAGAGCTAGGTTCTCCTCACACTATAAAATGTTTGTTGACAGGTTATAAGTTGACCTCTTTTACGTAATTTCCTGGAAACGTGCCAAACTGTTTTGTCCTCTTCGAGGTACCTGAAAACGAAACAACAACAACATTTGTTAGTCTTTGCAATCAAATATGCCTACTTATGTGATATAATAGCAAGCACTACCATTGAGTACATAAACACATACGTTTTGAACTCTACGGGCTCTATCTTTGAGCCAAACGCACGCTCTTTGGCAATTCCGAGTTGTTAAAAACCAGCGCTTTGCTATGGCGCCAGGGTTGGTAATTGACCTATCTTATATCAGCTCGCTTGCTCTGAGGTGGAAGGGGTGGAAATATTTGATGTGTGTCATTAAAAACATGTGCCAATTTCAAGTAGCGCTACTGGTGATATTTAAGACTCACTAAAAGCTGGTTTAGCAGTAATCCAATTGGTTATGGCATCGATTTTGTCAGCGGAGGCGCATAGTAGCCTAATCAGTAGCCTATTACCAATGTTTTATTAAACAATATTCAATGTATAGGACAAACATCCATGCCTCCTGCCGAAGAGCCCTTATGCCTACGTGTGCACCAGTGGAGGCTGCTCTGGGGAGGATGGCTCATAATAATGGCTGGAACTGAGCGAATTTAATGGCATCAAACACGTGGAAACATGTAATTGAAGAATTTGATACCGTTCCACCTTTTCCGCTCCGGCCATTACCATGAACCCGTCCTCCCCAATTAAGATGCCTCCTATGGTTGGTTGGTTTGCTTTATGTTCATGGAACATTATACACTGTCTTTATAGGCCTCATCAATAGCCTAGTGAATTTAATCTTGCTTATTGACTATGTTTGGCATGTCCATGTCCAATTTACAGTAGGCCTAGCCCCTACAGCCCCTACAAAACAATGTATTTCCGTATTGAAGCAATGCAATTAGAACAATGTGGACTGCAAACATATTCAACATATTTAGCAAATACGGGGGAGGCTATTTAACGAACTAGTTGAGTTGATGACAACGCAATACATAAAAGATCGTAAATACACAACTTAAAGTGACCACATATTTAGCCATTAAGCACGTTCTGATTGGCCAGTGAGGTGTCAAGCCGCGACGCATCCACAACTTGTTTATTCATCAAGACCCAGCTACTGCCTGCTACTGCGCCAATAATTCCGGTTGTGAAAATAGCTAAAATATTTTTGACACACCCCAAAACCTATAGCGCTACTGCCAGCGCTAAGATTGACCATTGTGTTAGGTTTGTGAAAATAGAGCCTGATGTGTTTGAACCTCCTCCATATGCGAATTTCCAAGAAACTACCCACATGGCAGTTTTACACTCTACTGTCACTCTGCTGTCACTCTGCTGTAACCCTATATGGATGAATGTGACTATGACCATATCTTTGGGGAATCCATCCTGAGCCCCCAGGCACATACCAACAAACCAGCCATCATCGCACTTCTCCATGACACTGACAAGATCTCCCTCCTGCAGCTCCAGCTCATCTTCATTCTGTGGCACGTAACTGTACAAAGCCTGGAAACTGTAGGATAACATTACATGAAGTCAGAACTACAACCACAAAAGGACTTGAGAGACATAGAATCAAAAACAAAATATGAGATGTATTTACAAGACCAGGGTAGTGTTCAATAGGCACTAAATGGATTAAAACCAACTGAAACAGGGAGCGACTACTGGGACTCATTTTAGTTTTCTATTGCAAAGCATTTTAAAATATTTTCCGTGGCATGCCCTAATGAACATGACTCGGTTGAACTGGGGCCTTAAGTCAGAGTACAACAGTAAAACAGAAACCAGAGTATCCAGAGCTCAGACTAGATGTAGGGACAGACGTCAGACGGCCATACTCACATTCCACAGCTGAGACGGCTTGGCTCCGGGCTGCTGCTGTGGGACTGGGGTTGCTGGGAAATGATGAGAGATTGTTTACTGGGGTGAAGGGGGGGCAGGAGTCTGTGGAGGACAGAGTCATTGGGGTGGGGGGAGAGGGTGCTGCAGTACCTCACCGAGGTCTCGGCTATATTCATGATCTCATTACACACCGCCTCCTAGTGACAGTGGTCAGGTCAGAGGTCAGAGAGAGAATTCCCAGTCAGCCCAGAAGGAGAGATGAAGGAGTTGGGTAGAGGGGCAGGGCAGGGAGTTAGAGGGTGCACAGGAAGAAGGAAGGTAGGAGGTCCAGTGAGTAGCAAGGCAGAAAGGGAGGGATCCGTTAGAAACCAGGAAAAACCAGGAAAGTCGTGAAACACCAGAAGAGATGGTGGTGGAGTCCGGCCGAGGGGTAAGCATGGAAGAGCAAGACACTAGAGTGAGTGGCATATAGAATGAACACAGTCACAACGAACTATTAGTTCACGTCTGATACTATTCAAAAGATGATATGCACAATTAGTGGGGAGGAAAAGATGACAGCAAGGTCATGCAATAATGCTGTCATATTAATCTTATTGACTTGTTCTTCACAGAAACTCAACGTAACAGTCTAAAGCTGAGATGGGGTTTAGGATAAACGATTAGTTAAGTGATGAAGTTCAGTTAAAATAACAGTGACAAGTTAAAGCAAGCGATCATCATAGATCATGATAAATAAATCCCCACCACATATTGCTTGTCCAGAAATACCAGACATATCAATTTTCAAACATTATCGTCGCCCACAAAAGGCAAATCGGCACCTTACCGTGAATGAGTTAGCATTCATGTTGTTGTCCTGGATGTCAAACAACATGACAGGGCTTCTGGAGGTTCTTCCATGGTAGTCGCTGTCATTCTTCACCAGCTGTAAGAGGGAACACACACATTAGACTCGATGGTTCACAAATAGGAGTTCCCCACTGGGCACAGATGTCAATTCAACGTCTATTCTACGTTGGTTCCATGTCATTTCATTGAAATTACATGGAAACAACGTTGATTCAACCAGTGTGTGCCCAGTGGGTGATGTCTGGAAGGTGCAATTCATTTCCAACAGCGTGCTGTAAACACAATCGTAGTGGAAGTCAATTTACACTGTTTGTTAGAAAAATCCATAGACATATCTCTCAAACAAAAGTTATTTTCTGTAAAAACATTCATACATTTGTTTCAGACTGTTCGCGAACCAGTCTTAATCCTCAAATAGTATTCAAATTGGCTTCTCTATGACATTATTTTCCAATATGATGGTATAATTGTGGGGGTCAAGAATCTGCAACCCCTGTGAATCATTCAACACATTAAAAAAATACAAATCATGCACGGTCACATGGTTTTCATTCCAAACACCTGAGATAAATCTTCATATGAAAACCCAATTTAACACTCAAACATGTGCATGTTAGTGGCGCACACACACACAAAAAAAAACATGCAGTCCAAAATATGACACAGGAGTCGTGTAAGCTCTGCTGACTGCATTGGAGGAAGGTCAACCTTAGGTCAACATTACAGTTAGTTGTCATTCACTATCTATTGCACAATTATCTATCTAGAGGCAGCAACAACGGAAACATCCTATTATTGTGGCTCATGGAGGGAAGAACTCCAGTTCTAACCACAGTGAGCCCGAGATGCAACACTGCACACCATGCAGTTGATCAGATACCTCTGCAGGGCTATTTCGCCAGCTGCCCAGGGCATCGCGGCCAGTGCCCCTGTCTCCCTCTGCCCCCTCCCCCTCCATCAACTCCCTCTCCAGGATGCTCAAGGGGCTGGCCCCTGTCAACCAGCTCTCCAGGCCCGCCCCTCCACAGGGGCTCAGGCTACGGGACAGACGAGGAGAGGGAGGGGAGAGAAGGAAGTCCTCCCCCTGGGGCGGGGTGAAGGTGAGGAAAGGGGTGGCCGAGCCAGGGCGGGGCGGGTAGGGCGGGGGCAGGGGGGAGGCGGAGGGGGAGGCCATGGGGGAGATGCAATAGGGGCTGCCGCAGATGGGGGGCACGGGGCTGGCAGGGGCAGGTACTCGCCCAGCGGTAAGACACGGAGGGGAGAGGGGGTAGAGGAGGGTGGGGCAGTGGGGCTGGCACCCCCTATGGTCAGGGAGATCCACTCAGAGGAGATGGCGTGGACCTCGGGGGACACAGAGCGGCGGGGGGAGCGGGGGAGGGGCAGGGGGGATGTGGTGAGCCGGTTGTTACGGACACGGTTCAGCTTATAGACCAAAATGACCATCCAGAGACAGGGGAGGACGAGGGACAGAAACGGGAAGATTAAACATTAGACATGAGTATGAATAAACAAAACACAAATAATAAAGTTATATAGTTATATAATAAATAGCAATACTAGGCCACAAAAGTAAACAAAAAAAACTGAGGCAAACTTGGAGTGTATAGGATTGTTGTATTCCTGGACAGACAGCTATACAAGAGAGTGTGTGTGTGTGGAGCGTGTCATTACCTGAGGGGAAGCATTGAGGCTGCGGTGAGGTGATTGGCCAATGGGGGGGTCTGGGTAATCGAATCCATTCTTTACTCTGGGTCGTTTGTGCACCTCTATGTAGGTGACTGGGAATATACCCTGGCGGTTGGTGCCAGAGACTTTGCCCTCGTACCAGTTCTCATCGACCCTGCGAATCAGGATGATCCTCTCTCCCTGTAGACACACATTGGCATCCCGTTAGCTCATACTGTATGATCGCACATTTATATGCATGATATAACAAACCATTATATTAGATAACATAGAATAACATTAAAGCAAGCACAAACTAAACACCATCAGCACACACAAGATTTCTGATAAGCATACTGTATTTCCTGTATCCTGAAACTATGATGGAACTAGGTTGCAATACTTTGTGATTTCCGTCTGTATTACGTAAAAAGAGGAACAAACTGCTCCGAACCTCAATACCCTTAAAACCGAGTTATTTTTACCTTTCTGAAAGACATCTCCACCACCGTGTCCCCTGTAAAGTTGAAGCGTGCAATGGCCTCTCCATACTCCAGCACCTGCACTGGTGCACTCTTCTTTGGCTGGGCCTTCTCCGTGGGGGGAAGGAGCTGGAGAAAACATACACACAAAGGCCAAAATACAAATCGGTCAATGTCAATGCTAGGATCTAGTGTCAAGTTCAGGAGGCAATCAGTCAAAGTCAATGGTAGGTACTGTAACAGTGTCACATTCAAGAGGGCACACTGTAGTAGAACATTTTGCAATAGGAAACAAATATCTGCGTTTTTCCACGGACAAGGTGGCACCTCCCTGTTTCAAAACAGTTTCTTCTTACTGAACACGACTCCAGTGAATATCAATACTCAACAGGGCCTCTTCCACTGTTGAACTTTTCAACTGACTGGTGTCATAACCCTGACGAATTGACTTGTGTCATAATAACACTGCAATAATTGAGCTTCTTATCAGCGGGGTGGTGGCACTGGGATCCTCATCTCTCCCAAGTGGACATTCTCTCTTTCTCCCCTGACCCATCTGTCTATCGCCTCCTTTGAATTCTCATGCTGTCCCAGTTACCAGCCCTTTCAAGCTTAACATCTTATCATTTATCGCCCTCCAGGTTCCCTTGGAGAGTTCATCAATGAGCTTGACGCCTTGATAAGTTCCTTTCCTGAGGATGGCTCACCTCTCACAGTTCTGGGTGACTTTAACTCCCCACGTCTACCTTTGACTCATTCTCTCTGCCTCCTTCTTTCACTCCTCTCCTCTTTTGACCTCACCCTCTCACCTTCCCCTCTCACAAGGCAGGCAATATGCTTGACCTCATCTTTATGATGCTGTTCTTCCACTAATCTCATTGCAACTCCCCTCCAAGTCTCCGACACCTACCTTGTATCCTTTTCCTCTCGCTCTCATCCAACACTTCCACACTGCCCTACTCGGATGGTATCGCGCCGTCCCAACCTTCGCCTCTCTCCCCCCCGCTACTCTCTCCTCTTCATCCTATCATCTCTTCCTCTGCTCAAACCTTCTCCACCTATCTCCTGATTCTGCCTCCTCAACCTCCTCTCCTCCTTCTGCATCTTTTGACTCTCTATGTCCCCTATCCTCCAGGCCGCGCTCGGTCCTCCCTCCCTGCTCGTGGCTCGACGACTCATTGCGAGCTCACAGAACAGGACTCCGGGCCAGCCGAGTTGAAATGGAGGAAAACTCACCTCCCTGCGGACCTGGCATCCTTTCACTCCTCCTCTCTAACATTCTCCTCTTCTGTCTCTGCTGCTAAAGCCACTTTCTACCACTCTAAATTCCAAGCATCTGCCTCTAACCCTAGGAAGCTCTTTGCCACCTTCTCCTCCCTCCTGAATCCTCCTCCCCTCCCCCCTCCTCCCTATTCTGCGGATGACTTCGTCAACCATTTTGAAAAGAAGGTCGACGACATCCGATCCTCGTTTTGCTAAGTCAAACGACACCGCTGGTTCTGCTCACACTGCCTACCCTGTGCTTTGACCTCTTTCTCCCCTCTCTCTCCAGATGAATCTCGCGTCTTGTGACGGCCGGCCGCCCAACAACCTGCCCGCTTGACCTATCCCTCCTCTCTTCTCCAGACATTTCCGGAGACCTTCTCCTTACCTCACCTCACTCATCAACTCATCCTTGACCGCTGGCTACGTCCCTTCCGTCTCAAGAGAGCGAGAGTTGCACCGCTTCTGAAAAAAACTACACTCGATCCCTCCGATGTCAACAACTACAGACCAGTATCCCTTCTTTCTTTCTCTCCAAAATTTTGAACGTGCCGTCCTTGGCAGCTCTCCTGCTATCTCTCTCAGAATGACCTTCTTGATCCAAATCAGTCAGGTTTCAAGACTGTCTTCAACTGAGACTGCTCTTCTCTGTGTCACGGAGGCGCTCCGCACTGCTAAGCTAACTCTCTTCTCCTCTGCTCTCATCTTCTAGACCTATCGGCTCTGCTTTGATACTGTGTAGACTCCATAGATCCTCCTCTCCACTCTCCGAGATTGGGCATCCTCGCGGCGCGGCCCACCGCTTGGATTGCGTCCTACCGACAGGTCGCTCCTACCAGGTGCGCGTGGCGAGAATCTGTCTCCGCACCACGTGCTCTCACCACTGGTGTCCCCCAGGGCTCTGTTCTAGTCCTCTCCTATTCTCGCTATACACCAAGTCACTTGGCTTGTCATATCCTCACATGGTCTCTCTATCATTGCTATGCAGACGACACACAATTAATCTTCTCCTTTCCCCCTTCTGATAACCAGGTGGCGAATCGCATCTCTCCATGTCTGGCAGACATATCAGTGTGGATGACGGATCACCACCTCAAGCTGAACCTCGCAAGACGGAGCTGCTCTTCCTCCGGGGAAGGACTGCCCGTTCCATGATCTCGCCATCACGGTTGACAACTCCATTGTGTCCTCCTCCAGAGTGCTAAGAACTTGGCGTGATCCTGGACAACACCCTGTCGTTCTCAACTACCATCAAGGCGGTGACCCGTTCCTGTAGGTTCATGCTCTACAACATTCGCAGAGTACGACCCTGCCTCACACAGGAAGCGGCGCAGGTCCTAATCCAGGCACTTGTCATCTCCCGTCTGGATTACTGCAACTCGCTGTTGGCTGGGCTCCTGCCTGTGCCATTAAACCCTACAACTCATCCAGAACGCTGCAGCCCGTCTGGTGTTCAACCTTCCAAGTTCTCTCAGTCACCCCGCTCCTCCGCTCTCTCCACTGGCTTCCAGTTGAAGCTCGCATCCGCTACAAGACCATGGTGCTTGCCAACGGAGCTGTGAGGGAACGGCACCTCCGTACCTTCAGGCTCTGATCAGGCCCTACACCCAAACAAGTGCACTGCGTTCATCCACCTCTGGCCTGCTCGCCTCCCTACCTCTGAGGAAGTACAGTTCCCGCTCAGCCCAGTCAAAACTGTTCGCTGCTCTGGCACCCAATGGTGGAACAAACTCCCTCACGACGCCAGGTCAGCGGAGTCAATCACCACCTTCCGGAGACACCTGAAACCCCACCTCTTTAAGGAATACCTAGGATAGGATAAAGTAATCCTTCTAACCCCCCCCCCCTTAACAGAGTTAGATGCACTATTGTAAAGTGGTTGTTCCACTGGATATCATAAGGTGAATGCACCAATTTGTAAGTCGCTCTGGATAAGAGCGTCTGCTAAATGACTTAAATGTAAATGTAAATAACTGGTCAATTTGGCACATCAGTCTGTACCGTACTGTAGTGAGTTCCATTAGTAACAAAAAGGTCAGAGTTAATTTTCAGTTACAATATTGGAACTGTTTGTACCTCAACATAACTCCGTGGGAAGATGCCGACTCTGCCGTGATGCTCCCCTTCAAACCAATTATTATCCACCTGTCGAATGATGTACACAATGTCTCCCTTTTGAAATGGCAACTCCCTGAAAAAGAGAGCAACAACAAACATATAGGTTAGCTATTGGGTTCAACAATATGCCAAATTGAAAAAATATGAGCATTATGTCAAAAAGGCATATGGGCAATATGACAAAGGGAGAAATATGACCACATATCAACCACATGGAACATTTCACTATGAGACTCAGAATGAGGTCTGCCCACGTGTAAATTGCTATGTGAGAGTGGAGATGAATATAAACCACCACCAGTCAGTCACACTAATGCCTATATGGTACAGTCACATGATGATTACAACACACCAAGGCTTATATTTCGCTGCAGCTTAACATATTTTGTGCATGTTCTTGAAATCACTCATGATATGTGCGTCAATGACTTTTACCCACTTTAGAGTCTCCGCTCTGAAGTCAAACCGAGCCAGGGCTGGAGTTCTCTGTAAAACAAACAAAGCAGGGACTGTTAGAAAATCAGGATGGATAAAGGAGCCTGGACTCCCATGCCCTGTGGTATGTACTGAACATTGGTTATTCAGTTCAGGCTGGCCTTGCATGCCAGGTTGCGAGGTACACACAAAACTATCTTCTAATATATGTTCACGTGAATTACTGCTGGTGGTTACAGTATATCTTTATACCCTGTAGTAAGACGTAATTTATTCATAAAAGTTGAGGCACATGAAAAAAATCTCTTGTACATGTCAAGCTGCAATAAACATCTGTTTTCTTCTCCAAAGCATATAAAGCACTGCAAATTAACAATAATATAATAACATAATATGATTCCAGAATGTATAAAAACATAAACATATAATCCAGAGTAACAATTTGTACTGGTCACATACAACAGTAATTAGTTAAAATGCTTAAATGTTTTTGAGTGCTAAATGTAACTTCTGAGCTCATCTGCTTGTTGGTTGTGCCCTTTCAGTGTCCCTGATCCACTGAGAATATTCTAGCAATGACAGGAATGGAACGACTCATGTGACTGTTTCTGTACGGTGGTGGTAAATACTGAGCTACTGTGGGCTGCAGTCAAACAGATGCCAAAAGAGCAGGCAGGCCGATTAAAATGTAGTAAATGTGTGTGTCAGGGAAAACAGAGTGAAAGGCAGATTTATCATGATGATATACAGTATTTTTGGCAGATTTATTTAGCTGGTCCCTGAAAATAGAGTAGAGTAGAGAGCATACTCTTTGTCGTCTGGGTTTGGCCGGAGTAGGCCGCCATTATAAATAAGAATTTGTTCTCAACTGACGTGCCTAGTTAAATAAAACGTTAACAAAAAGAATTAGAAGTGTATGATATTGTAAAAAGGTATGTTGAAACGGTAAATCATAAACATAATGGGTGAACAAAACTGTAGAACCTATATTGTGCTAACCTGTACAAAGCGTTATGTTGAACCTTGGAATGTGTTTATAGCTACAACTACTATCACAATAGCTTCATTCATCCATATTCAGGCAGGCAAGGTCAAATCATGATATATTTAAATATATGTAAATATATTATATATGTATATATGTAAATATATTTAAATCGTTGTAGTCAGAGGAGTCATGCCCATAGGGGGCACAGGGGACCCTCAGATTTGTACTGTTTAAAAAAATTTAACTACCCAAAAATATATTGGGTTGTTGTTATTTTTCTGTAATACTACTAGCCACCTAGCAATTTTATGAAGTTGGCTTTAGCTAGCCCAGATAGGTTCCCAATTTCCCAACCTCATAACTACAGAGCCTTCATAAAGTATTCACACCCCTTGACTTTTCCCACATCTTGTAGTTACAGTGGGATTAAAATGGATTTGTCTTTTTTTTTTTGTCAACAATCTACACAAAATACTCTGTAATGTTAAAGTTGAAGACAAATTCTAACATAGATTAGGGCCTAATTAATTTATTTCAAATGACTGATTTCCTTATATGAACTGTAACTCAGTAAAAACGTTGAAATTGTTGTATGTTGCGTTTACATTTTTGTTCATTATAGCTTGTCTAATTATCTTAGCTGGCATGCCTGCTAGCAAGGCTGGTAGACTTTAAAAAATGACCACCAGTCAGGAGGATACAGACAGCTCATGATGTATGTTTAGATAAGCAGAAAAATTTACTTATTTTTTACATAGAATTAAGCATAACGATTATGGCTCTAGATTGCAGGAAAAAGCTGTTTCAGGTGTTTGAAAAATATTTTTGGGGTGCACCCTGGTTATAGTCATCAGTGGGTGTTGACCCATGTTGAACGTAATAAGCAGTAAAATGGCAGAACAATGATTCAAGCCAGAGTTAGTAATGCCCTAATCACCGTAACACCTGACTCAAATGTACAGCGTTTGCTTCAACCCTTTGAAGTCTGGTCACAGCTGACAAAACCATCTGTGAAAGCAGGAACCCGACTGTCTCTCCTCCCCTCACACACAGTACATTACAGCACACTCACACACAGTACAGTACAGTACACACACAAGTACAGTACACACACACACAGACATACACTGGCGGAAGGTGGGGTTCCCCAGGGAGCCATACAAGCTAGATCCGCCCCTGCACACACACACCAAAATAGCTGTCATTTTTCACAATGAGAGGGATGGTACTGTATTGTACCTCTGATCCGGATTTCCTCTTGTCTGCGTCATTGATGTTGATGTTGAGCAGGTCTCCGAAACGTTCGTTAGTGATGAACTGATGGTGGGTGGGAACAATTCCCGTGTGTCGCCTCGATGCCGTGTCGGCCTCCTCCTGCTCCCTCTTCAGCCGCCGTTGCTCTTCCAAAATTTTCTGTCAGGGAAACATACCATTATCTGTCATTTATTTTGCATTTTACTTGTTTTTGCATGCCACATTAATAGTTCTAAGGACCACAGACACTCCAAGATGGAGGATGGAAATTATCAGTAAAGCAATTTGTATATTGTGGAAATATTTCACAGTTTTAGTATACGCTGAACAGTTTTTAGTCATATTTATTGTTCAAAAGGAGAGTGAAGCCCTATCAGATTTTGTTGAGAGAGGACTACAAAAGAAATGTTGCAGAAACAATAAACAAACAATAAAGAAACATTACCTCTTTATCTCCATGGCGTCTCCTGACTACCTCATCCAGGCCGTCACCAAGGTCTCCTTGGGTCAAGGAGTCTGAATCTAATACAAAAAATGTATAAATTATGTCCTGAAATTCTCCAAAGGCATTCAACATTTCCCCATAACAGAGTTCATCAATAGTGCTGCTTTCAATATCTATAATATTTCAATAAAAAAAAGAAATAGCTCTAACCCTATTGCAATACCACTATTCCAATAGATCTATAAAACTTATTTTGACAATGCAAGGGAACACTGTAAAACATAGAACTAGACATGCTCTGAAGAAAAGGTGTCCGTTGCAGTATGATAAAGGAGAGATACACACACTGAAGAAAAAAAACATATTCCCACATGCACAAAACAATAAACACAGTAACACAGTATGACCCTGTTTTTATGAAAAAATACTAGAGGTTGATGGCTATAGAGGAAACAAAACACTGTACAAAAACATTCAGATAAAAACAATTGTGACTTATGATATGGTTGATGTACAATGTAAATGCATATCACCCATCACCAATGAGTCATCTGATTTCCACACTGACATGTTTAATTACTTCATCCCAGTTATCCCTAACTGTATTACAATACTCATTTTGCTTCCCACACAGCCATTAGCAATAGACATTTCACCATTCCTCAAACCAAACACCATAAGAAAACCCCTATAATTACCAACCTCTGAGACATAAATCCGTGTATTATTACACAGAATATATACAGGAAGTACCAATACCAGCTATAAAGAAATAAGAGGGAAGCACATAGTCTCTCTACTTGAAATTCCAGTCTTGTCAGAATGATAAAAATGGAGGATGACAGATGAAAACAGACCCCTGACACAGCACATTTGCTTACGCCAAAGCTGACAAAAACCCGGAAGCACATAGCCTTATAAAAGATATGGTAACGCATTACTTGAGGGTGTATACTGTATGCCATATGCATTGCCATAACAATAGCCTACACCAACATTACATGGCATTTTACATGAAGATCAATACATTTTTATCTAAATGAATCCCTTTTAGCCAATCTACTTTAACACAATTCAGAGAAGTGTCATGTAGGCCTCTGACATTTTTATGTAGCTATGTATAACTCCTTAAGACGTGTCACTGAATAAATACATTACCAAAAGTTGTCAGAATGCACTAAAGTTACAAAAGTGTTTTGTGATGGGTTTATGGAAAAGAATGTTTGTCAGGCAAGAAAATGTAACCAAACACTGCATTGTTACTGTGACACACCACACAGACAAAAAATATGGAAGGTGGTAGCATCACGTTGTGAAAAATACAGATAGAATGCAAAGGAGAAAAGCTTGGAGAAAAAAACACAATGAGTGGCCAGAGAGATCGGCACGGGTGTGTGGGAGAAGGGACACTCAGGTGAAAATATGGAGAGGAGATAGCCACCTCTGCGGTGAGCTGCTAGCGGCTGCAGAAGATTCCCATTGGCGTCCAAGACTCCCCTATTAGTCAGGTTGTTGTCACTGTCGGACGGCGCACCTTCCCTGTTGCCCAGCTTCTCCAGCACCTCCAAGGAAGAGAGGCGCAGTGGAATGAGGGGCCTGGGATCATAGAAATTTGTCTGTGACGTTTGACCTGCCATCACCTTAGTGGCTGAGAGAGTCTTTTTGGCCTGGTGAGACCGGAGAGGCCTCTTCACCCTGAACGGTGCAGGGCCCATGAGGAAGAGGTTCGAGGGGAGAGAGTTCTTTATTTTCTCCTGGGTAGACAGTTTGTCCTGCTGGGCCGTGGCCTGCTGCTGCCTCTCGTGCCGCCGGATAGTGGTGAAGCGGGTATAGGAGGCTGGGCAGGAGCCTTTGCACTTGCTGCTGGGTTTATGGTGGTGGTGGTTGTGGAGGTGGTGGTTGTGTGGGGAAGCGGACGGGATGACTGGTGCTGGGGGACTGTTTGAGGTTCTGGAGATAGTGACCTTTGGGGGTTTCTCTGTTGGTACTGGGGCTTTATCTGTGGGGCCGTGCTGCTCTGTCTCTGACTCAGTCCCAGAGAGGGACTCGGCTCTCAGTGTGTCACTGTACTCAGAGGATCCCACCATCTCGCTGTCTGACAGAAACGCCTTGTCTCGGGCTGCCTTGCCTTCCGTGTCCTCGAGAGGGCAGCCCTCTGTCTGCCCAGTGTGCCCTGGGACAGTGAGCAGCAGCGACTCAGCCGAGACAGCGGACGCCATGAAGAGGTCGGCGGGGCTGTGGTTGTGGGTGAGGCTCTGGCCGGTGGGTAGTGTTGGCATGGAGGAGGAGCGTGTGGGAGACGGGCTGGAGTGCTGGATGATCAGCTCAAACTCTGACACCCGCGACGACACGGCGTCCCGCCCGGGCATGTTCTCCCCTGCCTCATCCCCCTCCCCATCAGTTCCATTGACCCCCACCTTCTCGAACAGGGAGGTCAGGCTACGGACACTCCCGTGGGGGCTGGAGCCCACTGAGCAGGAAGGCCTCTGGATGCTGTGCATGTTCCGGTACAGGGTGGAGAACTCAGATGTGCTCCTTCTAGTCGCAGGGCTGCCATTATTTAAACCAGCCTCAGAGTCAAGGGGGAGACCATTAGAGTTTTTGTTTGAGTTTAGTCCACTCTCCTGGGCCTCTGCGCCTGTGCTCCCTGTGTATATATCCTCACAGCTGTGTGCCTTTGGGTGCCTGGCAGGCGCAGTCCTCCTGTCCTGGCTGTCAACACTAGGGGGTATCAGCTTAGGTTTGAACTTAGAGGGGAGGATTTGGGGTATGCAGGCTTTGGCAGCAGATAAGGGCTTCTTATTCTTACACTGGTAACCTAGGGCATTACTGGCAAGAACTGATCGACTATTTACAGAAGAGCATGGTGAAATTATATAGCCATTCCCACCTTGATAATCCACTGGCAAGCATGCAGGACAACAGAATAAACAGCATATTAGGTTAATGGTCACAAATTCACACACACTGAAAATAACACAGGGTCAACACATTTCTAAAGTAAAGACAATGTCCATCAAAAGTTGATGAGGGAGAAAAGAACGTGATGCATTTCACATCAAGTAACAAATTACTTTGTTACGCTATTAGTAATGCCACTTGTTAAATGCTTTGTTTTAAGTGGAGAAGTGAACATGTTGATTCTGAATAGCGCTAGAAATGCATGTTAAGTGTCGTAATTTTCGTAATTTTCACCGGAGCTGATATGTTGATTCAATCACAATTATTCATAATTAAATGATTAGTGATCGTAAGCAGTAACATAAAAGAAGTGAAACAACAGAAAGGGCAGAGAGCAGGGCAGTATGTCATGCATGAAATGCTATGTGATGCAATGTTGGTACGCTTGCTGTTCGAACATCAAATTAAATAACAGATTACATGTTCAAATATTTCAATAAACATCAGAACAGAATCCACAGTAGCTTTGATATCAGTATAAACTAAAATGATGCAATAAACAGCTCATAAGTTCATAAGAAATACAAACTACACTATAAGCCACCATTACCCATCTACGCACTACTTACGAACTAGGCCTCAGCATTGAGGAATTGGAATGCCCTTAACTTTTTTGCAGCTAACCCAGAAAGCCCTTCCAACTCCAGGGTCCATCACAGGACACAGTCTCAAATAGAACTGTCAAAACAGCAAGGTCATACTGTGAGCGACTACCACATAATATTCTGGGAAGACACACCTGTTGGGATGAGTAGTCATGGTTGACTCTCACCTCTGAGTAAGAGATGTGCTAGTAATGCCACATACTATAATGTGCTAGTCCTACCACAGTAAAGAATGACACAACCCAGTAGGGAATGATGACACACAACCGCCACCAGCTGTTGCGATAACTCTACAGGGATGTTGCCTACAGCAGTAAATGCTCATTTGCATTATGCTAATGAGGCTGTATTTTTGGCTCAGTCATATCTACCCTCAGTATCCTGTTAAAGCAACTCCTCACTGTATAAGTTGAATACTAATGTTATTTCCATGAATAGGACATTATACAGTGGATTGCGAAAGTATTCACCCCCCTTGGCATTTTTCCTATTTTGTTGCCTTACAACCTGGAAATAAAATAGATTTGTGGACCGGTTGTATCATTTGATTTACACAACATGCCTACCAATTTGACGATGCAAAATATTTTTTATTGTGAAACAAACAAGAAATAAGACAAAAAAACAGAAAACTTCAGCGTGCATAACTAACTTTTGCAGCAATTTCAGATGCAAGTCTCTTGGGGTATGTCTCTATAAGCTTGGCACATCTAGCCACTGGGAGTTTTGCCCATTATTCAAGGCAAAACTGCTCCAGCTCCTTCAAGTTGGATGTGTTCCACTGGTGTACAGCAATCTTTAAGTCATACCACAGATGCTCAATTGGATTGAGGTCTGGGCTTTGACTAGGCCATTCCAAGACATTTAAATGTTTCCCCTTAAACCACTCGAGTATTGCTCAGTCCCAGTCTCAAATCTCTTGAAGACTGAAACATGTTTCCCTCAAGAATTTCCCTGTATTTAGCACCATCATTCCTTCAATTCCCACCAGTTTCCCAGTCCCTGTTGATGAAAAACATACCCACAGCATGATTCTGACACCACCATGCGTCACTGTGGGGATGGTGTTCTTGGGGTGATGAGAAGTGTTGGGTTTGTGCCAGATATAGCATTTTTCCTTGATGGCCAAAAAGCTCAATTTTAGTCTCATCTAACCAGAGCACCTTCTTCCATATGTTTGGAAGAAGTCTCCCACATACCTTTTGGCGAACACCAAGCGTGTTTGTTTATTTTCTTTCTTTCAGCAATGTCTTTTTTCTGGCCACTCTTCTGTAAAGCCCAGCTCTGTGGAGTGTACGGCTTAAAGTGGTCCTATGGACAGATACTCCAATCTCTGCTGTGGAGCTTTGCAGCTCCTTCAGGGTTATCTTTGGTCTCTTTGTTGCCTCTGATTAATGCCCTCCTTGCCTGGTCCGTGAGTTTTGGTGGGCGGCCCTCTCTTGGCAGGTTTGTTGTGGTGCCATATTCATTCCATTTTTTAATAATGGATTTAATGGTGCTCCGTGGGATGTTCAAAGTTTCGGGTATTTTTTATAAGCCAGCCCTGATTTGTACTTCTCCACAACTTTGTCCCTGACCTGTTTGGAGAGCTCCTTGGTCTTCATGGTGCCGCTTGCTTGGTGGTGCCCCTTGCTTAGTGGTGTTGCAGACTCTGGGGCCTTTCAGAACAGGTGTATATATACTGAGATCATGTGACAGATCATGTGACACTTAGATTGAACACAGGTGGACTTTATTTAACAAATTATGTGACTTATGAAGGTAATTGGTTGCACCAGATCTTATTTAGGTGCTTCATCGCAAAGGGGGTGAAAACATACGCACGCACCACTTTTCCTTTAAAAAAAATTAAAACAGGTATTTTTTAACATTTCACTTCACCAATTTGGACTATTTTGTGTATGTCCATTACATGGAATCCAAATAAAAATCAATTTAAATTATAGGTTGTAATGCAACAAAATAGGAAAAATGCCAAGGGAGGCAAATATTTTTGCAAGGCACTGTAAGGGGACGTTATAATTATAGCCACTAGAAAGGCCTGCAGGAAGCAAAGTTCTGTGACAACAAAGTGTGCCATTATTGTTTTAAAGAGCATGAAGCAGGACCACATGATGAAGCTCTCTCTGCACTTTATCTTGCTCTGTTGTATGTACTGTAACGGAGTGTCCACAGAGCTGAGGTGGTGTGTCTCTGGCAGGCCATAATGAGAGAGCGTGCTAGTCAGTTGACTTTGGCTCAAGATGACTCTGGGCGGAATTCCCTTTATAGCAGTTTCCACATTTTATGGAAAAGGGACTTCAGTCAAGACTTTTATAGGATAGGGACTTGAACTTCAGTCAAGTTATCTGGTATCTTAGTTTCACGATACAGTACTGACAATCTAAAATAATTCTGTAGAGAACAAATATGTATTACTAATTGAGGAGCGCAGACAGCTTACATAAACTAATAATACCTCTACAAAGAATACATTTGTGCATCTGGCAAAAACAAAAACAAACTCTAAACGGACTGGCGCAAAGGTTAATTCTCTTACTTTTAGACTTCAGGACTAGGCCTTGCTTGGCCAGTTGGAATTCTGGTTATGTATTGGGGCAACATTGCCACGCGGTTCCCGATCTGTCCCTTCCTTTCTCCTCCCCTTCCCTCCTTTCCTCTCCCCCCCTCGCATTTCTCTCCCCTGGTCATGTGCGCAGGAATTCCATCCTCTGACCTCCCTTTGACAGCTGACTTCCTCATGCCTAACCACCCTGCTGTGTCCCTCTTGTTTACCTCGCCCCTGTCTGGCCCAGCCTAGAAAACCAGAGCCCTGTTTATCCCCCCCTTTCCTCCCCATTAGTCCCCTCGCCTGGACCTTTGCTCCCTGGCTTTAGAACACTCTGGAGCCCTGCCCCTAAGCTTCTCCAACGAATGCCTGGTCTGCAGAGGCAGATAACTGTAGGATGAGGGCACAACCCAAGGTTAGCTTGATAGCCTCCATTGATTTAGCAGGAAAAGCTTCGACAGCCTAACTCTCGATGGATTTCCAAGCGGATATGGACAGTTTGGTGAAACATCCATGATATCAATGATTTAAAAAATAAACGGCTGAGAAAATATTTATGCTGAAAGATGATTGGCCTCTGGTGTGATAACCTGAAGCAAAAACACATGTGGATTTCAACACAAAGTTAAAAGGAAACACATGTATCCCTAACAGATACTTTCATGATCCAACATCCCCATAAGTCATTTGGTTCCATCTGAGTGGTAAAAACCCCTTTCAGAGTCCCACTGTGAAGCCAGTTCAGTATAGATGTGGAGTGGAATCCTACCTTTGGAGGAGGTGCTGGCATGGCGCTTGTTGATGGCCCGCAGACCTTGCAGGGGAATGTCGCCGCCCTCCAGGACACTCTTGTAAACATGGCGGTCACATTCTGGAGCCGCTGGTTCGCTGCTGGATGATCCTTCGTCCTTCTCCACCTCGCTGTGTCCGGCCTTACACCCGGAGCTAGAGCAAAACATGGAGAAAATATTAACCCTAAAAAGCAGCTTGACTCAGAAAGCCTGATTAGGACAAGACTATATGTTCACACAGCCAGCTAGCTAGAAGAAAGCATGCTGTAATACATGCCAGTGTTGGTAATTAAGTGCAGTTTAATTGAGTAAAACAATTTGAGTAACATGAGATTTATGAAAAGATAAAGCATTTTTATTTTCATTGGCGCAATTTTGTGAGTTGCCATATGGTTAGACTTATCTTACACATTCTGTGGTTGATTACTTGTTGATTCAGCCTTTTTGTTCATTTTATTAGGGGAACATGAGGAGTGTAAAGATTTGGACCTAGACGTAAAATAAAACAGCACTCTACTTGTGCTCACTGCCCTTAACTTTGCATTCCACGGAGGCCAATGGGAGAGATTTCAAATATTATTGTCTGAACATGTTACTCTGCTATGCATCTGTACTTTTTTTAGGGTTACTCTACTTCAAATGCCACTGTCTCAGGAGAGAGTTTGATGCTTCCCTGTCTTTCTATTTATGCTGCCATGCATGAGTGGAGGCCATTAAACTAACAACAATTTCCAGTAACGTAGTAAATCACGTGGGAAAATGTAACAAAGCCTGAAAACAAAGTTTTTGAGCGGAGTAAATTCAGCACAGTGAATTACTCCACCCACCCACAGTATCTCTACAGGGTAACACAACAGTAGTCTGTTTCCCATTGCAGGATATTCCACTTTCCTGTGCTGTAAATTAACAATAAAAAAAACATTTGGAGACACAATAGGCATCTTTGAGACCAGAAGTGGAGTACAGCGAGGCGTGAGGAGAGCAGCAGGTTTTCCCCAAATGAGTTTGGCCCTCTGACATAATGCCTGGTTTAATGACCAGAAGCACCCTCTAGTGGCCTCATGGGTGAAATGTTATTCATATTTTTCATAATTAATCAACATTATATATATATTTTTACAAACTCCAGTGTTTCTATATCAAATGGTTGTTATATTGGGATGCAAACTCAAAATTTAATACATTTCAGCTCTATACTGACATGGTACAGGTGTCTTATTAAAAAAAAAAAAAAAAAAAAACATTTACCCATAACCATGTTAAAACTACCATGTTTAAGACCAAGAAACACTCTGTGTCACCCTGATTTAGCCCACTGCAGTAAAACGTTAAGAGGAAGAGCCATGCCTCCTTTTTTGTTTATTTAACCCCCTCAACAAGAACCTTTTTATAGTTCTCAGAATAACCAGCCATTTGGGCTACTGCATTCATACTCAATAAAAACCTGTACTTTATAGGGTACATGCAAGTATTCAAATAAGGTACCCCTTACCAGGCTACAGGGGCTGTATAACGCCTTGGAACCATCTCAGATGGTTTCCTGGGAAGAGTCTATGTGAGGTCATAAGACATCCCATTGCCTGAGAGGGAGCCCGTGGCCCCACAAGTAGGCTATGGAGCAGTTGCATAACTTCAGTTATCTGAAGATGTTCTTACCCAATTGCATCTAACCAGCAGGCATCAATGTGATACAAATGTATTGGGGAAGAGAGTTTGATCATTAATGATGGATAATATTGCAAGGTTAAGAATAGTTTGATAGTAGCCTACCCTGTTTGTAAATGGCAATATTGGAAATATAAGCCTACTCCTGATAGACTATTGACATTTGATTGAGATGCTAACAATTGAATACTGTCTGTACACATGTCTGTTGCTAACCTATCTTGAACTCAGCCAAAAATATCTATTTTGGTCCCTTGTTTATACACGTCTGTATACAGTAAGCAATGTGGTGTACAACAATGAGGTAAATGTGTACTAGAAAGTTCTTGAATATAGGCTAGGCCTTTAATTTCAAAGAAACCCCAGTAAACTCTCACCCCCTAAACATGTGTCTCGTAACCCTTTGAGGAAAGCCTGTGGGACTTATGGCTTCATCTCAGGAGTTTACAATTTTAAACAAATTTCTTAAACAGATGACAGGGTTTGTACATAAACTGCTGGGATGCAATACTTGCATCATAAACATTAATAAACATTATCAAATCAAAGCCAGTTTGGTCCAATGAAGCAGTCAGATTTTTTTGTAGAAAAAACATTAAAGTAATGTGCAAATGTGATTGGCTGTTAACCAGAAACAGTTTTAGCATATTTTAAATGCCCATAACAACTTGGTGGCAGATGATGCGACAAGTTACTAAACATACTTCTTAGACTTTTACAAATAAATGTACAAAAAGAAAAGGGAAAAAAGGCTTTAGACTGATTTAATGCTTTCAGAAATCCATCTAGACTATTGAAATAAGTTAAAAAATGCAGCATTCATAAAAATTATGACATAATATAATAAGTGCACAGACAGATGTATCTGTTAATTAACTCATTCCAATACAGTGCATGGCATTATCAATAACCTGTGTTACTTAATATCCAATGAGCTGGCGACAATGAACGACGTCAAAGATCCTTGAGAAAAATAAACTATTCAAAAGAGTTAGGGAATATCATGCTGTGAAATCCAAATAGAAGTTTCGGGAGAGATGGAAAGTTCCAAACAGAAATGGTGGGAGAACTTTCTGCCATTGGCTAGGGCTAGAATTCCTTAAGTTTAATTCCAGAAACAAAATGAGCGCAAATAAATCTCTGCTGACAAAACAACAAAGAGATCAAAGTCGTAACGCTGCTGGTTTGCTTATTGATCGAACACCCACTTTCATATCAATGTTATTCTCGTTATAAGATACAGGCTGGCTTCACACACCCACTCTGGGGAGATAACCGATAAAATTACGTAGCTGTAGGGTGGAATAGAGCGGAGTTCCCTGTCTCTCTCCACTCACAAATGTCATCCAGGTTTGACTCGGGGGCTGTTTGCTTTCAGCTTTAAATAAATCGGCATATAGTAGCCATGTCCCCAACACCGCTACCTCCCAAAACCTCTCCAGACAGAGGACACACTGTACTGGCAGCTTTTACACTCGTTAATAGGAACCTCTCTCTTTCGCTGTCCCCCCCTCTCAGGAAGCAGCAGGAGTCTCCCCCCTTCCCTAAATGGGGAAATCTCCACAGGGTGTTAAAATGCTTAAAATCCCCTGCTGACAGCACTCCTAAAAACGTGCCCTAAACACAGACAAACACACATTTTGGAATGGATAAGCATAAGACAGAAGCATAGAGGTAAGAGAAGCATGGACTTACTACTGCTGTAGTTCGGCGGGTGTTTCCAGGGGGCTAAAAGAGGGGGCACTCTGCAACAGACCAAACAAAGAAGTCATTGATAAATCCACAGGAAGGTCTCTTCCAACTAGAATAGAAGCAGGAGCATTAGCTGTGGTGACTGGCTCTCTTTTCTCTTTCTCGTGTGTCTGTCTGAAGTGTCTCCAAAGCCTGGGATTGTTAGCTCTGCTGAACGAAGCTTTTACATGGAGGAGCAAGCGTGTGTTTTGGCACGCTTGCAAGTTGGAGAAAACAAGCGGCAGTGAGGAGGGGGGTGGGCGTGCATCGGTCAGGGGCGCCCATGCGGGGAGGAGGCTGTCACTAGGCTCAGCCAATGAGCTGGTGTCCCTCACAGAGGGCCTCTCTTTTGTCTGGTATTGAGTCACTATCATTACCACTGGACCAGACCAGGGGACAGTTAACCAGCTGGTGGTGCAAGCAGGCCAAATTACACACACACACACAAATATCATCACAGTGTGATGCTGATAACAACAATCCCAAAACACAATAAAAGCCTTGAGAAACACAGTCAGAGGCATTACAATAACACACAAATAAAGTAAAACTGACACAATGCCATGAAGCATAAGCACAGGCCAACATACACAAACAAACAAGGAAAGGGTGAGTGAATACGTTTGTTTATAGGACTTTGCCGTGCGAGCTGACAAAACACATAGTTATCTTATTTGATGTTATTCTGGGGCGGTTACTAAAAGTCAAAAGAGCCATTCGCTGGTGGGGTAGCACCCGCTAGCGCTTTGAATGGTTTAGAGCTGGCTAATTTTAGACCACTGTTTCTGTTGCTTTTCTCCATGCGGACATCACAGAGTGTAAAAATAACAGACATGACAGGCGGGCTATGAATAAAAGCATAAGTGTTGTTTGCAAATAAGATTACACAATCCCAAGCGCCAGCCTGGCCCTTCTAAAAGCACCTCTCCCCCAACCATACATGTCCACCCCTGCCCCATCCCAAACAGATGACCATACCAGACCAGTAGCATACTGCACAAGCTCATTTCCCACAACATGCCTTCCTTGTGGTTGCCAGGGGAGGAGGATCATTAATAACCTTTCAAAATGAATGCCTATCTTTATAAGATCAGAATTCAGCCTGGCAGGTATATAGACTAATCTATTTATAAAGCCAAATGTTCCACAGGCGCCTTAGCCCTTCTTCGAGAACATGCCACCGCCACTGAATTATCTGTGTCTTTTCACTCTCTTGTCTTCCTATCCCTCTCTGTCGGACAGAACTGGGTTCAAACACTTTTGGAAATCATTTCAAATACTTTAGCTGGGCTCGATTGAGCTTGTCTGGCGCAATGGAGCCAATATAATAGTTGCAAATCTGCAAACCCCACACATCTGGCACTACAAGAAGGCTAAAGTAAACACTAAAAGTATTTGAAAGACTATAAATAATATTTGAACCCAGGTCTGCTGACTGATCTCCCAGTCCCTCTCAACAGGGGATGAAATGGATGGTGTCCCCTGGTACTTGTGAGTAATTGAGCTGACACTACACTGCTCTGATGGAAAATAATCATGAAATAGGAGTGAGAGACTTATGTGAACTAAAGGAAGGGGATCTCATTCTGATTATTTACAAGAGATTTACAAGCCTGGGGATTCCCAGCGATCTTCATTACGTGTATGGATATGTGTTTAGTGTATGGCAGGTGAAATAACAATTACAAGCTGAAAAGATGTAATGCAAAGGTTTTTGGGTAGAAAATATGATTTAACCTTCCATGTGAAACATTCCATATAAAGTGGAGTACAAAATAATATTACTAACGATGGAAAGTTCATATGCATGAACAATTGTCACGATCATGCCAAGATCCCCGAAGTCAAACAAGGACTTTAGACAGATATTGCCGAGATCTGATGTCTCTTTGTGTGTATTGTGTGGTTTCACTGGAAATGAAGGGACACAAAAAATATTTAAAGCTGTTTACGAATCTAGGCGGATGAAGGTACTGTGAATTCCTTTCTCTGGACCCGTCAGTGGAACACTGCGTTAACAATGTTTGCACATTTTCCAAACAGGTGTCTGTGATGACTTTGCTGCCAGGTGATATATATAGGCCAACATTGCAGGTTGGGGATCTGGGTACTTTGTTTATTCACATTCCAAAAATAGGAATCATGAGTGTAATGGGAGCCTTTCCTTCCAAAAGTAAATGTTTAGACAAGTTCTTATTAAAAAAATCAGCTCCCCTAGCATGTTGTTACTGTTATAGCTAGAGATAAAGGTTAAGTCTATAACTGAGGTTAAATATGAAAACAATGAGCTGAGGGGATTATGGGTTACTTCCGGTCGAACATTAAAGTCGCGGAGAGGTTCATAATGGGCGCGTCCCAAATGGCACCCTAGTCCCTATATAGCGCACTACTTTTGACCAGGGACCATCGGGCTCTGGCCAAAAGCAGTGCACTATATAGGGACTAGGGTGCCATTTGGGATGCCCAGCCATTCAGTGTATGAATCCGTACAGAGACTGTGGTCAGAGTCTGACACTGTATTAATGACCCCACATGCAGCTGCCCTCTCAGTGACAGCTTACGCCAGACAGACTAGTCACTGACGCAGTCACTCAGTCGGGACACAGAAGGCCAAAACTTTCTTCCTAACCATAGATATGTATGGTATTTTGCTTCCGTTTCACCTTGTATGTCCATGGAGCTGTGATTGAATGTGACTGTAATCATATGAATGCCGAGGCCTTTGACTGTGAGCTCATGCATAAGTCGTGACCTTTGTGAGGTATTAATGGTTGATGTGATCAAACAAGAATGTCAGTGCATCGATCTGGTTATGACCATGATTTTGGAGCTACAAGGATTGTGATCATAAGACAATGCACTACAAGTATAACAGGTCAGAAAACCACTTTATCTATTGTTAGATCGATACGCTGTCAAGAAACCATTAAGCTCCTGGGCATAGGCAAAAATAATAATAATAAAAAAATATATATAAAAAAAATATATATATATATATATATATACACACACACACACACACACACACACACACACACACACAGAGAACCAATCAAAAGTTTGTACACACCTACTCATTCAAGGGTTTTTCTTTATTTGTACAATTCTCTACATTGTAAAATAATAGTGAAGACATCAAAACTATGAAATAACTCATATGGAATCATGTAGTAACCAAAAAAGTGTTAAACAAATCAAAATATATGTTATATTTGAGATTCTTCAAAGTAGCCACCCGTTGCCTTGATGACAGCTTTGCACACTCTTGGCATTATCTCTAACAGCTTCACCTGGAATGCTTTTTCAACAGTCTTGAAGGAGTTCCCACATATGCTGAGCACTTGTTGGCTGCTTTTCCTTCACTATGCGGTCCAACTCATCCCAAACCATCTCAATTGGGTTGAGGTCGGGTGATTGTGGAGACCAGGTCATCTGATGCAGCACTCCATCCCTCACCTTCTTGGTCAAATAGCCCTTACACAGCCGGGACGTGTGTTGGGCCATTGTCCTGTTGAAAACAAAAGATAGCACATTTGGACTCATAAGACCAAATGACAGATTTCTACCAGTCTAATGTCCATTGTTCGTGTTTCTTGACCCAGCAAGTCTCTTCTTATTATTGTTGTCCTTTAGTAGTGGTTTCTTTGCGGAAATTTACCATGAAGGCCTGATTCACGCAGTCTCCTCTGAACAGTTGATTTTGAGATGTGTCTGTTACTTGAATTCTGTGATGCACTTATTTGGGCTGCAATTTCTGAGGCTGGTAACTCTAATGAACTTATCCTCTGCAGCAGAGGTAACTCGGGGTCTTCCTTTCCTGTGACGGTCCTCATGAGAGCCAGTTTGATGGCTTTTGCGACAGCACTTGAAGAAAATTTCAAAGTTCTTGACATTTTCCGTATTGACTGACCTTCATGTCTTAAAGTAATGACGGACTGTCATTTCTCTTTGCTTATTTGAGCTGTTCTTGCCTAAATATGGACTTGGTCTTTTACCAAACAGGGCTGTCTGCTGTATACCACCCCTACCTTGTCACAACACAACTGATTGGCTCAAACGCATTAAGAAGGAAAGAAATTCCACAAGTTAACTTTTAACAAGGCACATCTGTTAATTGAAATGCATTCCAGGTGACTACCTAATGAAGCTGGTTGAGAGAAAGCTGGTTGAGAGTGTGCAAAGCTGTCATCATGGCAAAGGGTGGCTACTTTGAAGAATCTCAAATATAAAATATATTTTGATTTGTTGAACACTTTTTTGGTTACAACATGATTCCATATGTGTTATTTCATAGTTTTGATGTCATCACTATTATTCTACAATGTATTAAATAGTAAAAATTAAGAAAAGCCTTTGAATGAGTAGGTGTGTACAAACTTTTTGACTGGTACTGTATATATTGTGAAAGAATACTCAGGTTTCCTCCACAGGTTGATTGTCATGTGTTAAATGGACATACATGGAGTCTAGAGTCACTAGACCTTCTAAGAAGGAGTCATCATCCCATGAGCACTCTGAGAACTCATAGAGGTTACAAGCAGCCTGTAGAGTCACCATAACCAAGAAGAGATATGCCAATCAAACCCCAATGTGCCGGCATGTCTAGCCCACCCCTTGAGGGTCAAATACTACACATACCAGGTGTAGCAGGAGCTTTGAGTTAGTCAGACATCAAATTGAGCTCATCTGGAAACCATCCTACTTGGAGGCCAAGTTTTTAGTACTACCCCCTCCTAATCCTAATATAACCAACCAGGAGTTGCAGGACAGGAGTTGCTGGAGTCTGAGTCAGACAATACTTTCCATGGATAACACTGACTTAAAGACAAGGTTGGGAAGATGAGAGATTCTTAAGCCTGCCCTGTGTTCAGCTGACGTGAGAATATGATCTCATGTAGTCAGTGGCTCCGCATCATACGATCCAGGGTGTGGTTTCCAGGCAGACTCCGCTGTGGAGGTTGGTCCTGACTGACTTACAAAGCAGAAGGCAAGGAGACAGAACATCTGTTTGTGGGCAGCCAGTGAGTCTGAATACTTGTCTGGTGCCAACTGGAGCCCAAGGCACGTAGCCTACCGGTATTTGTCAAGCTGCCTACTGTATATCAAACTTATGATTCAACTTTGACAACATGCCCTCACTTGGAAAAGATACTATAGTAAATACAGTGCCTTCAGAAAGTATTGAGACCCCTTGACCTTTTCGACATTTTGTTACGTTACAGCTTTATTATAAAATGTATTAAATTAAATGTTTTCCTCATCAATCTACACACAATACCCCATAATGACAAAGTGAAAACAGGCTTTTAGACATTTTTGCGAATGTATTAAAAAAAACCCACAGAAATAGCTTATTTCCATAAGTATTCAGACGCTTTGCTATGAGACTCTAAATTGAGCTCAGGTGCATCCTGTTTACATTGATCATCCTCGAGATGTTTCTACAACTTGATTGGAGTCCACTTGTGGTAAATTCAATTGATTGGACATGAAAGGCACACACCTGTCTATATAAGGTCTCACAGTTGACAGTGCATGTCAGAGCAAAAACCAAGCCATGAGGTCAAAGGAATTGTCCGTAGAGCTCAGAGACAGGTGGGGTAGGGTACCAAAAAATGAATCAAAGAACACAGCGGCCTCCATCATTCTTAAATGGAAGAAGTTCGTAACCACCAAGACTCTTCCTAGAGCTGGCCGCCCAGCCAAACTGAGCAATCGGGGAGAAGGGCCTTGGTCAGGGAGGTGACCAAGAACCCGCTGGTCACTCTGACAGAGCTCCAGAGAAGCATGGTGGTGGCAGCATCATGCTGTGGGGATGTTTTTCAGCGGCAGGGACTGGGAGACCAGTTAGGATTGAGATGAATGAACGGTGCAAAGTACAGGGATATCCTTGATGAAAACCTGCTCTAGAGCGCTCAGGACCTCAGACTGGGGTGAAGGTTCACCTTCCAACAGGACAATGACCCTAAGCACACAGCCAACACAATGCAGGAGTGGCTTCGGGACAAGTCTCTGAATGTCCTCGAGTAGCCAAGCCAGAGCCCAGACATGAACCCGATCGAACATCCCTGGAGAGACCTGAAAATAGCTGTGCAGCGACGCTCCCCATCCAACCTGACAGAGCTTGAGAGGATCTGCAGAGAAGGAATGGGTGTGCCAAGCTTGTAGCGTCATACCCAAGAATAGTTTTTTAGAATAAGGCTGTAACGTAACAAAATGGGGAAAAGGTCAAGAGGTCTGAATACTTTCCGAATGCACTGTAAACCAGACTAGAGAGCACTCCTTGATTCAATAAGGCCTGTCATGTAATGATTGTGTGGGCACTGTAATACTCTTTTCACACTCCCGGGTTGAGCCAAGCAGAGCCAAGCTGTATTGTGCTGGCCTGGTTTTATCTACCATAGTTGTCAGAGACTCTACTGGAAAGGACCACGTGATAGGAAAATATCTGAGCCAGCACAATACGGTTCGTGTCAGCATGATTGTGTGAAAAGGGTATAACAGTCTTGAACTAAAGTATTACCCACAGTTGAATCACCTTGCCCAGTCCTCTGGGGTATGCTATGTGTCCTCATTTGCAGGGTGCCCATAAATGCAACAAAAAAAAGAGTTCCACATGGGTGCTGAGTTAATGACATGGCACAGGCGGCATGGTGCCAGTGTTGGCATAGCCTTGAGGATCCTGTTGTAAGGGACAAAATACAAAGATGGCCAACTGCACCGACAGCTGTAGCGTTCATCAATTATTCTTTATCATCATATACAGTAGCAGTAGGACACCTAACCCGAATTGGGTATATAATTAGCCTAACATATGGACAATGTTCAAAAATGTAAATCGCCTAATGACCGGACAGGAGACACTTCTGCTGTAGGTCGTCATACAATGCTCAGCTGCCAGCATAGTTGATGTAGCTAAGTTACAATCCAAACACAGCAAGCCTCACAGATGAAGAGCAGTCACCAAGATATACAGCACGGAAGGGGATTTTTTCTTTATATAAGACAGCACACTTCCAGGGGTTATTGAAGTGGAGAGACGGAGTTGGTCTTCAATGTATAAAACTTGCCAAATTAAAAATAATTAGCAACGATAGCATAACAAAACAATTATCTGCATTTCTTTGCCACAGACCCACTTCCGACTGATAGTAGAAAGAAAAACATAACAATGTGTTGTATATACTGTACAATGATAGAGCTATATCTAGAGTTGATTGACTACCTAGAGCTGGGAAAAGTGATAGCAGGCAATAACTCAAGGTAAGGCCCCATTACGCGAGTTTTAGGAGGGGATAACGTTTTTGGTTAATGTTGAGTAAAGGTTTGCAAAAGTTGTTGGAGTTGTCGTTACGGACAGACATAGTTTGTTTAGGCATTTAAACATGGATGTTATTATCACATGCATTGTTTAAATACACCGTCACTTTAAGACTGTGACCACTTACCGCTTTATCAAAATCCATCTCTGAAAAGAATCTATACCAAGGCTCATTCTCTAAATGTACATCTTCTGGACTTATGTCCTGAGTCTACAGGGCCATGGCAACAAGGAAAAGAGGAGAAAGACAAAGAGAAGACAGTTCAGACAGCACATCATTTACAGACACAGGCAATGAGGCTATGACACATTCTTGATGTGATCCAGACAACATTCCCGACATAATGAATTTCTAAACAAGAGTTCACAATCAGAAATAATTCCTAAAGATTTGTCTTTATGTGCCGGTGAATTATCCCAGGTGAAAAAAATAAGGACATTTTGGAATTAGGATCTTATACTGATTTGTTCTCAAATGTATAAAGACATAGAATGCACATAACATGTGACTTCAACAAATAATATGAAGCAGTCATCTGAATCGTACTCAACTGTAGTGTGCGGTGTGTGCATACGTGTAAGAGAAGATAAGCAAGTGTAATACTACATGTTTTCGTGGGTCCCATCTGCTTTTGTGTTCTTATTTGTGAAATATTCTTATTGTACTTATTCTAAATGTTAATATAAATAGTTTACTAGCATGTCAATTTGATTTGATTTGTTTATATCAATCATTTAGCCACAATGGCAATGAGAAAGACAAGAATCGACAGAACTACAGCTACAGTATAATAGGCTAAATGAAAGTAAGAGACCGTATAGTCCGCCGCTAATGCTGCCAGGAACTTGACACAGAACCACTGACCGTGGTCTGTAATTACAGAGACTGTCACGTCACATGCAGTGTCTGTCTGACAATGATGGACAGCATGAACAAGGCCCTGTTCTCTACTGTTCAGTATGTGGTGCCACTGGGATTGGTCCAAAACCGCATCATAACCCTTAATAGCTTACCATAAAAGACAAACAATGATTGCATTATGATATAATCAAATAACTATTCTACTGTAGAGGAGATGCAACTCTATTCTATTATGTATGAGCCACACAAAGAGGCTGCTAGCTAAACCAACTGTCAGCTTAAACATATATGCAGCATTTATTTAAAGGCCTACTCCTTAATGAATCTCACGAGGCATTTATAAGTGATACTCTTTAAGAATCAATGGGTGCATGCCATTAAAAATGACTGTAAATATCACAGTGGGCCTTTAATTCCTCTTTGATGGAGCTGATTCTATTATTTCAATTGAAACCTGGTAGTGCACACTGTATTGGGACAATGATCTACCTACCGGTATTCATACTGTCAAAGGTAATGAAAAAAGACACCCCACAAGGACATTGCCTGATGTCACAATATCCATTGCATTATTTATTTTTTACAGGCATTTGTCCAACTCCTTTCCCAACAAATTCAAGCCAATTCAAGCCAATTCAAGCCGTTGGTTGAAACACTGCAAGACAATGGCCATGGCTTGTAAGTGATACCTACACACCGCCAGATAGGTCATCTGTCATTGTAATAGGATCCCCCTTTAGGAATGTTGTACACATGGAAATTCAGTCTATACATACGTTGCCTACTAGAGCTGCCCTAGTTAGTGAAGCAGCCACCCTAAGCTCTTAGAGGGAAACAGCTTACACAACATGCGTAGTATAGAGACTGCAGAGGCAAACACAGAAACACACACGTGGCACTGGATGCATGGCTGTCGTTACCTTTCTCTCCAGTTTCAGCACCGATGATTTTCCCGGCTCGTACTCGAAGATGCTTTTGGGCTCGGCACGGTACTTCCTGGTGTCTACCTTTTTGTCAGGGGGCTCCCACTCGTTCCTGCAGGAGGGAGGGGAGAGCAAATCCCTATCAAGTCAAGCAGTCTCCATGGCAACCGGCTGGGGCTAGTTTTTGGGGTGACAGCTCTATTATCAACAGCGTTTTCCCATACAGGAAAGCTCGTGCCACCTCCCACTCTCCATCTCTTTTTCCATGTCGTTCTCTCTCTCGCTCTCTCCATCAGAGCTGTCTTATAATTTTTTTAATAAATAATAAAATATACAGTCATGTCAAGGCATGAATCGAGTCATGCTAGCTAGGTAGAATGAAACAAATACCCTAGCTTTATTTCCTGAGAGAATACACCACAAAGTGTGGTCAATGTGATCTGCTTCAGGATATAGAATTCCACTATGGTTTCTTTGGTTCCACCTTGGTTCCACTATGATTCCACTGGGAATAAGCAAAGACTAAAACAATTGGGCCTAGTGTTGCATTGAATATTTTTACGTAAGTTCGAAACAAATGCTTTCTATTACACCCATTAGTTACCGATCAAACAGCTTATTGTAGTGGGAAAATCCAGGTATTTCATCAAATGTTACTTGTAAAAACACAAAAGTAATTATCAAAGAGAAGAGAGTAATCCACAAGCGGTCAACAAACACAAATGCGGCCTCAGAAGGTTCAAACGCTAGAGGTACAGTAACTAGAAGAAACATATATACACCAAGGAAGGCGCTAGAGCCAACCAGGCACGCCATCCTCAGCTTCCGTGCGCAACAGTTTATCCTCTATCACCTGTCTTCCTTCATTAATTAATCACTCATTCCTCCCCACGCCTAGGAGAGTGGATGTTCTTTGTCAGCACTAACATTAAGGGGAGAGGTGAGGAGGCTGTTTAGTCACATCTAGCATGACAACAAGCACCTGAGGTAGTAGAGGTCAGGGAGGACCTAACTGGAGGTTACCACTGTTAACGCAATTCAACATCAAAGGTGAGGAACAGATGTACTGCTCTTTGCTCGTCTACTTCTAATTCCTAAAAAAACAAACATCTAATATAAACACAACATTTGAATCCTTAAATCTTTGACAAGCATGTGTTCAAGTGTGCCGGTTACATGTTACATGGTGTGTGTACACTGTACCTCATTAAACATTCACTATCACACCAAACATGAATATAATCGTATACCTCTTACTGCATCTCATTACAGTCCCTCGGGTAAAAGTGCTACCAAAAATGCATCGACCTTGTGAACTGCTCTGCAGAGGCAGTGAATGTATTATGAAGAGTGAGTTCAATGGGTTAAGAGGTCTTCGCGGATACACTATACTACTATCCATGTTAAAGGGAAGCGGCAATAGAAAAGGACTTACCTTTTGGAAGGGAAGAGGGAAGAGGACCGGGTTGGCACAGGCATAGACGACCTATGGTCAACTTCAGCTGCACTTTTTGACCGTGGGACCCCTTTCACTGAACATAAACACACAAGAACAACAGACACTGCTGTGAAAGCGGCCTGTAATGTTTAGCTTAAACTGAAATAAACTGACATCTCTTCCCAGTGATGAAAGTGTCTACTGTACAATTTGATTGTACAGTAAAATGTAAACAAAATCCAAAGATCATGCTATTTGAGATCACAATATGGATATCATGTTAATTTCTCAATCTATGAGAATGACAATTGCCAAAACTCACCATCTTCCACACAACCGTAGGGGGAGGGACCATCATCTGAAAGAGAGAGAAAAAACGGTAGTATCTATTGACTATAAACATGTACTTACTAACATACACAAGGTCGATCCACTGGCAGTTCCACTTGTATAGGGTCTAAGCTATGCAATGTTAATCAAGGGTGACCCAATCTATTGTCATTTAAATTAGCTTGTTAAAGTGGTGCTACATTTGTAGACACTCTAACCAGTAGAGGTCACTTTGGTAGCAGCAGTGCCACACTATAATGACTGTACTCTGTGAACTGCTTATTATAGGACCGAGATTGGGAAATCCTGCCTTAACGCATGTTCGAAGTTATATAGAACAGAAGCGTGATTAAGAATAAAAAATTGTATAAAAATAAAAAAAATATTGGGGGGGGGATTACAGACCAAAAAGGCACGTTATAGCAATAACATGCATCCGCAACAATAGCTTTCCTGGAGGGGCCATATTTATTATTATAAACATCTAATCACAATTAAAATTAATTCTCAAATTCAAATACATTATGCTGATATATACAGTATGTATTTCAGGTATTTCTGCTGTAACGCAGGGTATAGCCAGAACCTTATATCACATTTAAGGCTATAAGACCCGGTACAGCTCTTCAAAGGGCACAGTAAGCGTCTCCTCCTCTTCTGTAATTGCCCAGTACAGTATGTCCTTTATTCCATTAGTTCAGACGTTATATTTCTTCAAACACACTGTAAATAGAGTGCTATTCATAGGTTGTGTCAGTCAAAACCCTTTGGAAGAAGCATTACTTCTCTAAAGATGGATCCAATCGATTAACATCCTTATGAATAAGTAATGCTGTTCTTGGAAATCTCGGAATAGTCTACACATTTCGTACAAACCTTCTTCGATCAACTGTTTGATTTATTGATCAATTGATTGATCGATTCAGTGAATAACTAGACATATCAGCTTGCCTGGAAGCAGACATGAGCAGAAACAAAGGGAAAGGAAGTAGATCTATACACAGTACATACTGTACAAAACGGCATGCAAGGGCATTTATGATTTAAAAACAACTGTCAACTGTTAGATAGATAGTACAAATAGTAAACTGTTAGATAGTACAAACAGCTAAAGAACTATTATTTCAGTGGGTCAATACAGAATAACCGAATACACATACACACACAAATAGAGCGTTTTTACACCGACTAGACCGATTTAAACTAGTCTAGTGTAAAAAGGCTAACATTATACTGTAGATGGAACACAGGCCGTGTGGTCTACTACTACATACAAAGCCTCTCTGTCGTGCTTGGTTGTTGTAATCCATGCACTTGAGCATCATCTAGTGGCTCAAATCTAGCTATGTCTGTACATAAATATATATACATTTTAAAACATGAGCAGAGCTTCCAATCCATTGTGTATGGATTAGTTAATGCGAAATGTTATGTTTTGCATTCATGTTAAATATCAAACAGTTCAAGTGAATTCGCAGTGTAGTTTTCTATTAGTCTCACTCTTAGTTTCGCTAAGCAATCAAGTGCTCAATTTACTGACCCATATTCAATTCTATCAAGGCAATGGTAAGTAACAAAAGGAGAGTCAATGCAGTAATGAGGTCATTATAAAGAAGGAATTATACATGATTAGTAAAGTCAGGAAGTGGAGCCATGATTGCAATTGGGTACCTGTGGTTTTCATCTGTCTAGGATCATAGAATTCAGGGAATATGTAGGTGGGGCGGTATGGGTTTTCCTCAACAGGTTCTGAGCGAGGTGACGGAGACACAAAACACACACAGCGTGACAGTAATGAACACACTCACAGACTCACAAAGACAACGGCTTGACAGAAACAACTGATATCAGGTCAAAACACACACGAGAACAGTGAGTTTGATGTTCATGATGATCCCCTTACCTGGAATTCTGTGTATTTGTTTGAACATGTTCTTGTACCAGTCCTTGGACTTCTCTGTGTTCTGAAAAGAACATAGTCCTGGTTTTTGCCATATCTAAAAATAAACAGGGGTTCTGACAAATATATGGGTAAGAGTGGATTGGCGATTGGCAGTGAGGCATATTGATTTTCAACACTGTACTCCAATAGCTGCAGGAAGTAGGGGTGCTGATAAATCAGAATATATATATATTTTTAAATATCACAAAAGTACTATACTGGGCCTTTATTACTCCTGTATGAGCGGACCAAAATAGCTATCAGCAGCATGGGTAGAACCCCCCAGCCCTAAACATCTTCCTGTAGCCATGTGTACTCCTCAGCATCAAATAAAAAATGCCCTGTGAAGATTATTTTAAAAAGGCACAAAGTAGATGACAATGTTTTCGGGCCTCATACAATTATGCACGACTCATAACATCTGGACTGTACTCAGGTTTGTGTTCTTACCCGTACTGGCAGGTTGGGCTGGTTCAGTGGGCCCAAGACAGGGGATTGTGAGAACCTCATCCTCTTGCCGTCCATATCTGGGTGTTGGCTCTGTTCTCTCTCTGCCCCAACTACAGGTCCTGGATCAGACAATTTGTCCCTCTCTGGGGTGGGGTCTGAAAAAGCCAACATTGCTGTGTCAAAGGGAAGAGAAGCCCGACAGTGGGTTCTACTAGTCAAAATGTGTTTCCCTTGATGAGTAGATGACCTGTACTATAGGTCTACATAAATGGTGGGCAACCAATTTACCCCGTATAATCCACAAGCATACTATGCAAATGACATACGGTAATTTCAATGGTGAAACATGATTATGAACAGACAAAAACCACGGCAATGAACATACTTAGCTTGAGATACCAAATGATATGTAAAAGTCATTTATCAATCAGATATCATTGAGTACTCTCCATCCGTGAGATTTTAAAAAATCCAATATCTCAGAGCAGGAGCATGAAAACTTGGCGCATTGGGCCGACATGAGGCTGACGGCAAACATATTCAGCATGCTGTGTCAACTGCAAAACGCATCCCGGACACATGAATGCACAAAAAACAATGCAGCAATATCTGACGACGAAACAGATATTGATAACAAAACTGCTATTGGCACACAAAGTGAAGGACACTGGAGCATTGTTGTACCTGATTGATCTGATGTTCCATACTTTTGATTTACTTAAAAAAAGCTTTCAGTGTCTGAACTTTCCATTTAAACAAATCAATGGAGTCCATACTTCACAGTGTGGTCAACTGTTTGCATGGTAATTTCACCCACAACCCACATACAGTACTACCCAGAATCAGAGGTGCTTACCTCTGTTGTGTTGTAGCAGAACTATGGTTGGGTTGACAGTTTTGGTGGTGGACGGGTAGGCAGAGGGAGCCTTTGTCGATGTAATATGGCTCTGAATGTCAAAGGCAAGAAACTGGTGTTCTTCGGTGCTCACAGGAGAACTTCCCTGGTAATAAGTGAATAAAACTCGTGATGCTGTTTATCTTTATTAATGAAATTGTAAGTGATGCTGTTCCTCTCTTATAGAAGTTTTGGATAATAAAAATAAACTAAGTAAAAGGCCAAGAAGTTGCATATTAATACATTCTGGTTTTGCAAAGAAATAATCACTTCAATTGACTCGCAACAGCAAAAATACACCAAATATAGCTATTTCTATCACAATTAAATTTGGTTTTAATCACATTAAACAAGCATAGCATTATCCAATTTACAGTATTATCCCATAAATAGGGGAAATTCACAAAAGCTTATTCACTGATTAGATAATACATACCTGGGGTTGAGTTCTGTTGATTGTAGGTAAATCAGCTGTGATGTCGTGGAAGCATCCCTCAGCCAATCCTGTTAGAGAGCTGTCTCCATTGATCTGGCCGATCCAACTACCTGAAATGATCCCAAAACAATCTCATTTTGGCCAGCGAATAGCAGTGCAAGACGATCCTCTCAGAAACCTAACAATACTGAAAGATACACAAACTACTCTACTCTTGGCAATGTTTGCCTTTTGGCGATGAACCTGTTTCAGAGATTAACACCAAACTACAAACAGGAAACAATTAATCCTCAATTAAATAAATCACTGGATAATCCTGCAGGGACAAAAAGCTTCCCATAGTGCTTTTCCCGTACATAGATGCTAATATCCCCATGGAGAAATAAAATAATGATTCTCCCGCAATCTGTGAACTTTGTTATCAGAACAAGGCGCCTATTCAGTGGTCTGTAAAGGCTGTTTGTTCCAATGGCCTTTATATTCAGGCTCGCAAATAAAGCATCTCCCCAAAAGCCTTGGCCAGTCTCCAGCCCAGTTCTAACATGCTGAAGGCAACAAACAAGTCCACAGTCAAGGCCCTGGTTCCAAAGTGCAGTGTGGGCCGGTCCGAACAAAAGAGGTCTTTGATGAAACACATGGAAATATGAGCAATCATGGTCAATGATTCTGTGTTGTGCTGGGCAACCAAATATAAATACACTTTGAAATGTGTCAAGTTCTCACTTTAATATCAAAACATACTGAAATATGTGTATAAGTGAGCCCAGCTGAACTTCATGAAGTATATAAAACATTTTAAGACCTCTAAGAACAGAAAAGCTTGTGAATTACGGTGAATTCTTCTCCATATCCATCAAGATCACTATGGAAAACAAATGACTAAATAGTCATTAAAGTTAGTGATTCATACTATGACATAATCAATATATTACAATATCCTATTTTGTTAACGGGAACATTTCCTTCCACTTTGAAATAGTTTGTCTCATCAGCTATTACTCCAGCTAGACATCAGCTCTCTAACCTGACCACTTTCACAGAGCGATGCTAGCGTATCACTCGACTCTGTAATAGAAAGAAAACTCAACATAATATCAGAGATATTAGATATAATGCACATAGATATCTAAGTCTTGAGAGCAGCTGTAGCAATCTGGTTGACTTACCTGGTGCTGTTTCGACGTTGGATTCTTTACTGACGCAGTCCTCGTCGTCTATGTGTACCAGAGTGGCCCTCAGAGTCACGACCCCCTTCCCTTTACACACCCTTGTAGGGTCCAGCTCTATAGACAGATAGACAGGTACATGCAAGGATGTTACCACTAGATTGACTTACATCGGATGCCCCATAGTCACTCATTCTTCAATGCCAAAATTGAACACAATTCTACACTCTGTTTGAATCTATTCTCAGTAAGCTTCAAATCACCACAGCTCTATTGCCTCAGGTCCTGAGGGAATCCATGTTACCTCAATCCCCAAATTATAAAAATAGAATGAAAATGTCCAATCCAGACCAACACTAATAGTCCCCACATCCATATAATTAATTATATGCTATTACCATCAATCTGTCATTATATCCAATTAGTACAACGGTGGCGCAGCGGTCTAAGGCACTGCATCTCAGTGCTAGAGGCGTCACTACAGACACCCTGGTTCGATTCCAGGCTGTATCACAACCGGCCGTGATTGGGAGTCCCATAGGGCGACGCACAATTGGCACAGCGTCGTCTGGGTTTGGCCGGTGTGGGCCATCATTGTAAATAAGAATTTGTTCTTAACTGACTTGCCTATTTAAATAAAGGTAAAAAAGAGACACTACAGTAGCTTACTGTTGTTTAAAGTCAATGCACATCGTTAGCAAGTGAGTATTGAAAGGATCCTCCTCGGCATATCCAGTGTGTCAGAGGTGTCCTAGAGTACAGGCTGATGAAAGATAAATGAGACGGAGGATTGGAGGAGTGGAGGAGGAGTTAATGAGTGTGTTCACCTGCAGCCGGAATTAGGTCAGGAGAGCCTTTCATGCTTGTCAGAGGGGTGATTCTGACTGCAGACAAACAGCGAGGACCTGAGGAGACCGGAGGAACTACCAAAACAACAGACAGTGTACAGGTGTAAGCTGGGGACAAATTGTGAAAAGTGAACAGGGGGAATAGTATACAGTTGCATTGGCAGGGAAGGTGTGTTAAGTGTATTAATTGTCAAAATCAAGGTAGCCCTTTCCTGCAGTCAATGACCAAAAGCGCCCTCTTTGGCCTCATGGGTGGAATGTTATTAATATTTTTCATAATTCCATAATTAAAAAATATTATTTCAAAAAACCTAATGAAAATCCGGTGTCTCTGTGTCAAACAGTTTTGTTATATTTCAATTCAATCTTTTGTGATGTATATAAAGTGTAATATTGGGAACTCAAAATATAATACACTTCAACTCGATATCTGACATTGTACTGTAAAGGTGTCTTCTGTTTTAAAGCCCATAACCAAATACGTGAGGTGTATACTTTGTTTCAAAGTAGATTTGTTCAAGACTACCAAGAATCACTCTGTGTGACCCTAATTTAGCCCACTGCAGTAAAAGGTTAACAAGAGAGATGCACTATGTATTTTTTGTTAACAAGAGAGATACCATCCCCTCTCATACCCCCTCCATTCGATCCCTGGGTGTAAACGAATGTATTTACCTGAACCTCACCAAGAATGGGGTAAGCCAAATAGTATACCCCTGTCTTTCTGTATTATACAACAGATTTGGGGGAATTTGGGGCTGATGACCACTGCAATACTTAACATTGTAGACATTGTAGACAGTTATTACATACACAACATCCTCATAAGGGAAAAAAACACACATATTTTGAGACAAATAACATCGAGGTGAAGTGGAGCTGGAAGACATATTGCAGAAAGGAGCTGATAGTGGCAGATCGCTGTAACAATGACCTTTGGAAACATAAAGGACAGTGGACCCCTGTACTTTTGACTACAGAGAACAGAGCTACAAGTGTACAGTAACAGATGTTACGGACAATTGTTGTTTAACTATTTAAAATGATGCGTATGCTACATCACATACGGAACGGTGATGACATCTTGCATCTTACCATGTGACTTTCCCTCTGATCAGTAGACAGCATTTGTGCGTCCCCTTCCCCTAAACTGTCAATGCCTCAAATGCATGCCATCTCTAACTCTGCCCACTCTAACATGTAGCCTACTGTATGTTAGCCCTCCCTCCCAAAAGCAATGAACAACAACTTTTGTTGTTGTTCATTGCTTTTGCTTGTTTCTCAATGCTTAGTTGATTGACTAGAATTTATGGTTAGTGGTGTAACATACGATAGGCATATTTCTGGTGTGATTATGCTGCTTCAATTATCAAAATGAACTTGATCATTTTACACTCTACCAAATGAACAGGCATTGTGATCAAATATAGGATTGAAGACCCTAAACATCACTAAAGCCTTCTGGGACCACAGAACTGAGCTATGCAGTATAATGAGAGACATGAGAAAAATAAGGGGATGAAACTTACTGTAGGATTGTTCAAATCTCACACTGCCCTCTGTTGGTCAGCCCTGGAACAAAAGAAAGTCAGAGGGAGAGTTATTGTAGAGGAAAGCAGATTTGAGCAAAATGCATTAATTTACAGCATAGTAGTCAGTTTCTTTATGGGCCATCATGGGGAGACCAGTAAGTTTGAGCAGCAGTTTGTTTCTAGGCAGGAATAGGCTGGGATATAGTCGAAACTGACAGTAATCAGGGATGTTGGAAAATATTTGTTTTGACAGGGGGTGTGGGACCACCTATTTGCGCATGCACAATTTATTTATGAGCATAATAGTAAAGGCATGTCAATTAGCTGTAAATGTATTACCTTTTAATATGGTGTGAACACAGCCAGGCATGATGTTTTCATCTGATTGTCAAACAAATCACTTAAAAAAATAGGTAGCCTATTTATGAAAACATCCTGTGCACGTTTTATCCACTCTATGGTCATGTTACCTTGCTCAGAAGTTGCAAGCATCTGACAGATCGCTAAAACATACTGTATGATGTGGTTAACTGATACGTAAAAATACCTATCCAGGCGTTGTAAGTATCTTGGCATGCGTCAGAGGAAAGGGCAGAGGAAAGCACATTATAATTGACTCGTCCACTGATGTCCGCATGCGTCACGGTCCTGGCCAGTCATCTTTGCCTACTCAGGCTACTGTTACCTCTATTTCTGATATTTTTCTGCATATAATTTCCAACATTTGGTAGGCTATTTGTTAGCCACCTTGTCTATAATTAGATAGGCCTACATGCATCTTCTCTTCTGTCATTACCTGCAGACTTAGTAATTTGGAGGCCACAGGCAGAGGCCAGTCTTCAAAAAAATAGGTTACCTTTGCACGTTCATCCAAAATAATTCCAGCATTCGAACAGCGCACTGTGCACCCGCCAACTTTCCTTCACTTCACAAGTGGCTGAAACTACCTCAACAGAGAAAGCATCCAAGCGGCGAAACAGCGCCCCTCTGTTTTACTAAATGTAGCCCATGTATCTGATGCTGTCTGGAAAAAAAGAGTATGACATGCCACTCTTTTAGGCCAGACAGCATCAGATACATGGGCTACACATACACCGCATTCGGAAAGTATTCATACCACTTCACTTTTTCCACATTTTGTTACGTTACAGCCTTATTCTAAAATGTATGAAATTAAATGTTTTCCTCATCAATCTACACACAATACCCCGTAATGACAAAGCAAAAACAGTTTTTTAGAAATGTTTACAAAAGTATTTAAAACAGAAATATCACATTTACATAAGTATTCAGACCCTTTCCTCAGTACTTTGTTGAAGCACCTTTGGCAGCGATTACAGCCTCAATTCTTCTTGGGTATGACGCTACAAGCTTGGCACACCTATATTTGGAGAGTTTCTCCAATTTTTCTCTGAAGATCCTCTCAAGCTGTCATGTTGGATGGGGAGCATCGCTGCACAGCTACTTTCAGGTCTCTCCAGAGATGTTCGATCGGGTTCAAGTCTGGGCTCTGGCTCGGCCATTCAAAGACATTCAGAGACTTGTCCCAAAGCCACTCTTGGCTGTGTGCTTAGAGTCATTGTCCTGTTGAAAGGTGACCCTTCGCCCTAGTCTGAGGTCCTGAGCGCTCTGGAGCAGGTTTTCATCAAGGACCTCTCTGTACTTTGCCCCATTCATCTTTCCCTTGATCCTGACTAGTTTCCTAGTATCTGCCACTGAAAAACATCCCCACAGCATGATGCTACCACCACCATGCTTCAACATAGGGATGGCGCCAGGTTTCCTCCAGACGTGATGCTTGGCATTCAGGCCAAAAAGTTCAACCTTGGTTTCATCAGACTAGAGAATCTTGTTTCTCATGGTCTGAGAGTCCTTTAGGTGCGAGCTGTCATGTGTATTTTACAGAGGAGTAGCTTCCGTCTGGCCACCCTACCATAAAGGCCTGATTGGTGGAGTGGTGCAGAGATGGTTGTCCTTCTGGAAGATTCTCCCATTTCCACAGAGGAACTCTGGAGCTCTGTTAGAGTGACAATCGGGTTCTTGGCCACATCCCTGACCAAGGCCATTCTCCCCTGATTGCTCAGTTTGGCCAGGTGGCCAGTTCTAGGAAAAGTCCTGGTGGTTCCAAACTTCTTCCATTTAAGAATGATGGAGGCCACTGTGTTCTTGGGGACCTTCAATGCTGCAGACATTTTTTGGTACGCTTCCCCAGATCTGTGCCTCGACACAATCCTGTCTCGGAGCTCTACGGACAATTCCTTCAACCTCATGGCTTGGTTTTTGCTCTGACATGCACTGTCAACTGTGAGACCTTATATAGACAGGCGTGTGCCTTTCCAAAACATGTCCAATCAATTGAATCTACCACAAGTGGACTCCAATCAAGTTGTAGAAACATCTCAAGCATCATCAATGGAAACAGGATGCACCTGAGCTCAATTTCGAGTCTCATAGGAAAAGGTCTGAATACTTACGTAAATAAGGTATTTCTGTTTTATTTTTTAAATAAATTTGCAAACATTTCCAAAAAACAGTTTTTTATATTTCCAAATGACATACGTTTGAAGGTTTTCAAGGAAATTAAAAGCTGTGAAAACGCTCCAACATGAATCTGAGAAGATTTGGATGCATATTTTATGTGGTAGAAATATATGGTTGAAATACCCTACCGTCAGCTTTTATGTCGCTGACAAAGACAGCACTTTTGCACGGCCCCTAAACATGCATTTGCATTCTCTCAAGATGCCGAATGAAAGTAATCATATTTCTCCACTCCTATTCCTGAGACAAAATTAACATTATTTTACTGCAAGTAATAATATTATATTAGGCTACATGTGAGAGTTATAGGCCTACAGTCAGTGTCTATATTTCAGTTACTACAGTAGGCTAAATCTTGAGTGTCCAAATATGTATTTTTACTTCCGCCATCTTTGACAGTAATGCACTTGAACATGAAAAAGATGACATTGTATAGGCCTACATGGATGGATCAAGTAATCATATTTGAACTAACATTTTCATGAATCACTTTAACACACTGAACTGTAGTCCTATCTGTGCTGCTGTCACTGATGCATAACATAGCTGCATCCAGCTTATGAAAGAAAGGCCACACCTATGGCTGTGTTACATGCTGAAACAGGATCTAAGACGTCCAAAGTTACTTTAAGTGGAACAAGAGAGACCCAGAACACATCAACTCAAACACATTAACAGAACAAATGAGCAGCCTAGGAAGGTATGTAAGGGTATTCACCTCATTAGTCATTAGTGGTATGATTATGTACACAAACAATACCAGTGTCATGACTCTCGAGATAAATTACTCCCGCTCTCACTCGAGACCCTATTCAGGGCCAGCTCAATGGGCCAGCTCGATCAAGAAACAAGCCCTCAAGCTTTGTCTATAGACTCTGATACAAATGTTGCAAAGCAAAATGCCAAACACATCGCAATAGCCAATTCCACTCAGACCCCGAATAGTCGATATGACACATCGCGTAGTTGCGAACAACCATTCCACTTTGTGGGGAATATGACCATAAAACGCAACTCAAACAGCCCATACTGTACGAGGCCGCCAGAACAGGAAACAAATCTAGTTGTAAACTTCCCCATGAGAACAAAAAGGAGAGGACAGGCCCCTCAACGTGGATAACCTTAGAATACATCTGAGATATCACTGAGGTGTACCACACTGGTTGTAAAAGAAGTCCAGTGGACTTTCCACCTCCAAAACAAATGGCAACAATAATCATTACTTGAAATATGTAGTCTCAACTACAATGCAACTAGTAAAATGCTCTAATCATGTATTCCAGTAGGATAACATTTCCCTTTGGGTACCAGTACCAATGCCAGCAACAGTCAGTCCAGCCAAACTCAGTAAGAAGGTTAGAGACCTAACAAGTCAAATTGCCCTTGATAACAGTGACAGAGGAGATAGTAGTCACTCAGGTTGCAACATGTGGAAGGGAATCTCCAGAACACTCTTCTGATGGTTAACACACACGCCACTAATAAATAGAACCCTCCATTCAGGAGAAGTCATGAACCATGATCACACCGGGTACGACTGGTTCAGTGCTTATAGAGTACTTCCGTTGTGAGGTTAGCTCCTCTGTGGATAACATAGCTATGAAATAGACTCCATACCTATCGCCACTGCAATGGTGTAAGACACAGTAACTTGCAGTAAAACATCTACAGGTCCCCTTTGCATATGGTTTGAGGTCGACAACGATTCTTACTGACCTCCAGGCACTAACATGAAAATTATCGGATGATGTCAGACTCATTCTGAACAGGTTGCAGCCTACCAGGATACTTGGTTTTCTTTCCCTTGGAATGTGCGCTTGTGTAAGCATAAACACACTGTACAAAGGAACATTTAATGAGGATTTATGCTAGGATCACTTAAGGGTCCGAGCAAAATACCAGCCGTGGTAAAGTTGAAAATGTACTCTGAGGCCTTTGACTCTACAGCTACCGTACTCACCAGTTTCTACCCAGAGGCCCATAGGTCATCCCTGTAGATTGTCTGAAGCTGGTGCCTTACAGCTGTAGACTTATCATGTAGTTATCAACTAAGGATAGTGCCCTAAGCAACACACCGCTAAGTAGGAACGCCCTAGATATGACATTAGACACAATGCCATGACAGGGTCATTTAGCCAAGACCATGGATGTATATAGAATACAGTCCAATTAGATGATTAAGGTGTGGTAACTATATTTTGTATATCTTTTGTTTATGCTTTTATTCATTTTTGTTTCATTTTCTTTGACACTTAGGAAGTGATAGAGCCATAAACAAGTTCCCCATACAACCATCAGTTAGTGCCACAACGCCGCTCATTTGGGGAAGAAATGTAATTGTGTTTTTCGTAAGTGTGCATTGTTAACATCTGCTTAAGTTACTTCCTAGATCTACCAGCCTGGACAACCAGATGACGGGACCGCAACGCCGATCCCCAACCAGGACATCCGCAGGCCATTCTTGTGGTGGTATGCAGCTTGCAGAAATCCTACCAAGGTTGAACCCACCAGAGGGGGACTGTTATGACTCTCCTGACAGTGGATCAAAGGACCCATCAGCTAGGCAAATGCTTGAAGATAGCCAGACCCCTCACTCCCACAGAAGAGGGGAAGGGGGTCCGAGCCGGTCTTGACACCTTAACACTGGGTTGTAAATTTAGAAATAACTTTCTCTTCCTTGCCCTGCAGTATTGAAAGACTGAAACTCCTTTGTTACAGAGACTTTTTCCGCCAAAACCTTTTCTCTCCAAGAGAATGAACTTTAGAACAATATTCCTAAAATAGGAATGTTAAGAATGGGCCGGTGGAGGCGGTCTAAAGAATAATCCTGTCACATTGTTTATTATTTTGTGATGTCATTAAGGATGGTATAACAAAGTAACTGTAAGTTAGGAAGGAAACACATCCTATCTGTCAAGTTTACAGCTAAATGTTGTATAAAATAAATGATTAAGTATGAGAGTATTTTTGAAAAGATAGAAATGTGATTTTAGTTTTCTAATGAGATAATTGTTTTTCATATAAGCTATGCACAGTCAGTAGCCACGCCCAAGTGAGCTCAGAATTTGTGTCAGCATGACGGAACGCCCCTTTGGCCAGAGTGCTTAAAAGGACTCGCTAAGAATTAACATATAGATCAGCCAGACGGCCAGCGTGAGCTGAACATTACGAAATGGTTAAAACTAAAAGACCAAAAAGACGTGAGGCCGTGGTCCACACGTTGAAATGGTTAGAAACTTTGTATTGAGACCAGACAGCGTGGAGCGGTGGCTACACGGCTGAAAATGGTTTAAACTCTACAGACCAGCCTGACATACAGCGTGAGGTGAACGTTATGAAATGGTTTAAACTCCCCAGACCAGAAAACATGGGACGGTAGTCCATACATTTGAAATGGTGAAACTCTGAAACTCTCAATCTCTACAGAAGAAGATAACCTACCTAGGAGACAAGAAACATTCACAGTCTGCAGCTGTGCATGTAAAAAGTGGTCCTAGAACTTTGACTCGGAAGTATCTATTCTAACGAACACTCCAAGACCAGAGAAGCTCTACAACTAAGGACATTGTGACCAGAGCCTTACATCGAGCCATTACCCATAGACGGATCGATTGGTTTCAACAGAAAGACGACAAAGAAAGACAGCTACGCGTAAATATATATTGCATTTCTAATCCGAATGAGCGGTGGTTAGGGTGCTAAGTATTCTGGTATCTGTGAGCGTAGTTTCCAAATGTATGTACGATACGTTGAATCTCTTTGTCACTCCCTCTCTTTATTTTCCCCCAACCCCTTTCCATTGTGTAACAAGCTGTCATATCGTGTCAGTCCACTAGGGACTTTTATCTCATGTTAGTGTATATGTGTATTCTGTGTTATTTTTTAGTTAGTTAGTAAATAAATAATTAAGCCAATTTGTGTATTGCTGATTCATCAATAATGGCTAGGGTTCTTGCGGATCCAAGGATTATGCAACATTCAGAATGAGACTGATGAGGTAATAATTATTAATAAGTGACTGTTATTGATTTAAGAGATATCTATATATCTTTAGAGTTTAAGTCGGGAGATAGTAACTCGTTAAACAACTCTTCCCGTGGTGCCCCAAATTCCTAATGAGTTAATTGATACATGATTGATTTAATCGAGTAACAATTAAACATAGTTTGATTTGATAAATAACAGTCATCAGATTAATGATAATCACATCTCGACACCAGAGTGATGCGTATTACTGCTCAATACAGTGCTGCTATTGCTATTCAATGCACAAAGAGTAAGGGAATACATCAGACAGAGTCCTTGTGTGACAGCTAAAAGTGTCCTCCAGGAATGGGACACAGTACACTAAGAAAAGATAGTTCATCAAGGGTTATTTGGGAAGGGTGAAGGTTCTATGTGGAGCCATAATAACTCAAAGAACCCTTTGAGCCCTTCAATAGTTCTTTGCGTTTCAGAAAAGGGTTCTTTCCTCTTTTAGTGAGAATTCTAATGTAGGGGCGGGCTACATTATAATATTTTGGGGCCTGGTTTGCTAACAGCTCTTTTTGTGCAACCGTGAGTGAGAGTGTCATTCAAGTTTATCTGTTATGTTTTGTCATTACATATTATATAGTTAAATAAATTAAAAATTAAAAAATAATAATATATGACTATGGCTAGTAACAGTGTCTTGTGAAAGACATGTCAGGCCATGTGTCAATTGAGAATGGTTGATTAAATAAGTGGTTCTCAATTCTCTCCTCAGGGACCCCCAGCTGTTCCAGAGCTTTTTCTCTCCTGGAAAAAAGGTGTTACATGTCACTTCTGTCACACTTCTGCGTCGTTGCTGTGCTGTTTGCTGCTACTTAGCTACCTGACAAACTTCGCTTTTTACTTTTAATAACTGTTTAATCGAACTCTGTACTTGATACATTTACCAACGTCTTAGATTTGTTTTCACTCAACTTTTTTCATTCCATTTTTTCACCCCCGGACACTTTATCTGGACATGGATCTGCAGGACCTCCAACAGCCGAAAAAACGAAGTAACATTATGGCTTCTAATTTCAGTTGCTATACTCATCATATGCAGGTGAACTATCGCCTTTTGGTGAGGATAGCCGAGTTGCAAGCCCAGCTTCAGACGCAATCGTGAGGCAAGGGCAATTTACGTTGAGGAAAGAATGAAACAGCGTCTGTGCCACCAGTAAGTACAGGTAGTAGTGTTAATCCCCCCGCAGTCCCTGCAGCCGGATCATTTTCTCACGGCTTCTGGAAAGAAATGCTGTCTGCATGCTCAACCAGTGTCGCTCATTCAGCTGCTAGAAACTTTCAACCAGTTTTCCCCACTAAGCAAGGAGTCTGATTCAGAGCTCAACCATTCTTAGGTCTCCCACCATTAGCTCTGACAAATTGAAAACCCTAGTCATTGGCGACTCCATTCCCCGCAATATTAGACTTAAAAAGAATCATCCAGCGATCATACATTGTTTACCAGGGGGCAGGGCTAATGACGTAAAGGCAAATCTGAAGATGGTGCTGGCTGAGGCTGTAATTGGACAGTGTAGAGAGTATAGCGATACTGTTAACCATGTCGGCAACAACAATGTTAGGATGAAACAGTTAGAGGTCAGCAAGCACAACATAGCTTCAGCGTGTAAGTTAGCCAGAAAGATGTGTCGGGATATCAAGTAATTGTCTCTGGCCCCCTCCCAGTTAGGGGGAGTGATGAGCTCTACAGCAGACTAGCACAACTCAATCGGTGATTGAATATAGCCTCCCCCAAAAGATTGAATTTGGAGATAATTGGCCCTCTTTCTGGGACTCACCCACAAACAAGACCAAGTCTGGCCTGCTGAGGAGTGACAGACTCCATCCTAGCTGGAGGGGTGCTCTCATCTTATCTATCAACATAGACAGGGCTCTAACTCCTCTAGCTCCACAATGAGATAGGGTGCAGGCCAGGCAACAGGCTGTTAGCCAGTATGCCATCTTAGTGGAGTCTGCCCCTAGCACAGACAGTGCAGTCAGCAGAGTAAAACATGGTGGTGTTTGCCTTAGCAATATCACTGGAATAAATACCTCCTCCATTCCTGTCATTTTTTAAAGAGGTTGTGATAATATTTCACATCTCAAAAGAGTACTACTTAATGTTAAATACCTCACTTCCAAGGAAACATGGTTTAAGCCTGATGGATTTACTGCGTTAAATACGGCCTCTCCTCCTGGCTACATTAGTGACCAAATCCCCTGCGCATTCCGCAAAAGGCAGAGGTGTTGCTAACATTTACAATGGCAAATTTCAATTGATGAGTTTTTGTCTTTTGAGGTACTAGTCATGAAATCTTTGCATCCTACTTAATCACTTTTTATAGTTACTGTTTACAGGCCTCCGGCAGATAATATTTGGAGTCCACAGACCCACATTTTAAAAAAGCGTTCGGAGCCATCATCAACCCAGTGGGTTTTGTCCAACATGTCTCGGAACCTAAGCATTGCCACAATCATACCCAGGAATAGATATTGTGGATCTAAATGTTTTTCCTCATAATCCTGGACCATCGGACCACCATCTTATTACCTTTGCAATCGCAACAAATAATTCACTAAGACCCCAACCAATGAACCCAAAGATATATTGCTATATTGTATTTACTTTGCCACCATGGCCTTTTTTTGCCTTTACCTCCCTTATCTCACCTCATTTGCTCACATTGTATATAGACTTATTTTTCTACATTTACATTTACATTTAAGTCATTTAGCAGACGCTCTTATCCAGAGCGACTTACAAATTATTTCTACAGTATTATTGACTTTGTTTTACTCCATGTGTAACTCTGTGTTGTTGTATGTGTCGAACTGCTTTGCTTTATCTTGGCCAGGTCGCAATTGTAAATGAGAACTTGTTCTCAACTTGCCTACCTGGTTAAATAAAGGTGAAATAAATAAAAAATAAAATAAAAAGAGTCCTAGATGCCCTTCCAGACTACCTTCACCTACCCAAGAACATCGGGGTACAAAAATCACCTAACCGAGGGCCTAAACATAACTTTGCGAAACACCGCAAAAAAATAAGATAAATTAAATGGTCACAAGAAACGAGGTCTCAGTAAACAGAAAATACCCGAGCCCTGAAGCAAGCTTCCACAAAATTTGAACGGAATTGGCGCTCCACCAAATTCGAAGTCTTCCGACTACCGTACAATATCAAAAATCCCTAACTGCTGCTCGATCAGCCTACTTTTCCAACTTGATTGAGAATTAAAACAATCCAAAATGTATTTTTGATACTGTCACAAAGCTAACTAAAAAGCAGCATTCCCCAAGTGAGGATGGCCTTCACATCAGCAGTGATGAATTCATGATCATTTTCACAAATAACAAATTACGGACTGCTCTTTGAACATACATGTATTTCTCCAAAACTTGGTACTGAGTCTGGACAAAACTGTCAGGACCTCGGATCAATGGAGACACTTACGTTTTTTTTATCCTATATCTCTCGGCACATTCACAAAAATAGTCATGGCCTCGAAATCTTCCAGCTGTCTACTGGACCATATTCCAACTAAACTACGAAGAGCTACTTCCTGTGCTTGGCCCTCCTATGCTGTGGCAGTAATAGAGCCTCTCCTGAAAAAGCCAAACCTTGACCCCACTTTTGTTTTCACTATACAGCGCCTTCGGAAAGTATTCATACTCCTTTACTTAATCCACATTTTGTTATGTTACAGCCTTATTCTAAAATCCTCAGCAATCTACACACAATACCCCATAATGACAAAGTGAAAACAAGTTTTTAGACATTTTTGTAAATTTATTTTAAAAAATTATTATTTACATTAGTATTCAGACCTTTTGCTATGAGACTTGAAATTGAGCTCAGGTTGAACATCCTTGAGCTTTTTCTACAAGTTGATTGGAGTCTACATGTGGTAAATTCAATTGATTGGACATAATTTGGAAAGGAACACATGTCCATATAAGGTCCCACAGTTGACAGTGCATGTCTGAGCAAAAGCCAAACCATGAAGTCGAAGGAATTGTCCGTAGATCTCCGAGGCAGGATTGTGTCGAGGCACTGATCTGGGGAAGGGTACCAAAACATTTCTGCAGCATTGAAGTTCCCAAGAACACAGTGGCCTCCATCATTCTTAAATGGAAGAAGTTTGGAACCACCAAGACTGTTCCTAGAGCTGTCCGCCCGGCCAAACTGAGCAATCGAGGGAGAAGGGCTTTGGTCAGGGAGGTGACCAAGAACCCAATGGTCACTCTGACAGAACTCTAGAGTTCCTCTGTGGACATGGGATAACCTTCCAGAAGGACAACCATCTCTGCAGCACTCCACCAATCAGGCCTTTATGGTAGAGTGGGCAGACGAAAGCCAATCCTCAGTAAAAGGCACATAACAGCCCGCTTGGAGTATTGAACTCTTTGGCCTGAATGCCAAGCATCACGTCTGTAGGAAACCTGGCACCATCACTACAATGAAGCATGGTGGTGGCAGCATCGTGCTGTGGGGTTTGTTTTTCAGCGGCAGGGACTGGGAGACTAGTCAGGATCAAGGCAAAGATGAACGGAGCAAAGTTCTGAGATATCCTTGATGAAAACCTGCTCCAGAGAGCTCAGGACCTCAGACTGGGGCGAAGGTTCCCCTTCCAACAGGACCCTAAGCACACAACCAAGACAACGCAGGAGTGGCTTTGGGACAAATCTCTGAATGTCCTTGAGTGGCCCAGCCAGAGCCCAGACTTGGACAGCATCAAACATCTCTGGAGACCTGAAAGTAGCTGTGCAGCAATGCTCCCCATCTAACCTGACAGAGCTTGAGAGGATCTTCAGAGAAGAATGGGATAAACTCTCTAAATACAGGTGTGTCAAGCATGTAGCGTCATAACCAAGAAGACTCGATTATGTAATCGCTGCCAAAGGTGCTTCAACAAAGTACTGAGTAAAGGGTCTGAATACTTATGTAAATTTAATCATTCCATTTTTTTTATTTTTTTTCACATCCTGACTGATGGCAGCCCATTCTTGCATAATCAATGCTTGGAGTTTGTCAGAATTTGTGGGTTTTTGTTTGTCCACCCGCCTCTTGAGGATTGACCACAAGTTCTCAATGGGATTAAGGTCTGGGGAGTTTCCTGGCCATGGACCCAAAATATCGATGTTTTCTTCCCCGAGCCACTTCGTTATCACTTTTGCCTTATGGCAAGGTGCTCCATCATGCTGGAAAAGGCATTGATCATCACCAAAATGTTCCTGGATGGTTGGGAGAAGTTGCTCTCGGAGGATGTGTTTGTACCATTCTTTATTCATGTGTTCTTAGGCAAAATTGTGAGTGAGCCCACTCCCTTGGCTGAGAAGCAACCCCACACATGAATGGTCTCAGTATGCTTTACTGCTGGCATGACACCGGACTGATGGTAGCGCTCACCTTGTCTTCTCCGGACAAGCTTTTTTCAGGATGCCCCAAACAATCGGAAAAGGGATTCATCAGAGAAAATGACTTTACCCCAGTCCTCAGCAGTCCAATCCCTGTACCTTTTGAAGAATATCAGTCTGTCCCTGATGTTTTTCCTGGAGAGAAGTGGCTTCTTTGCTGCCCTTCCTGACAACAGGCCATCCTCAAAGTCTTCGCCTCACTGTGCGTGCAGATAACCTCACACCTGCCTGCTGCCATTCCTGAGCAAGCTTTGTACTGGTGGTGCCCCGATCCCGCAGCTGAATCAACTTTAGGAGACAGTCCTGGTGCTTGCTGGACTTTCTTGGGCGCCCTGACGCCTTCTTCACAACGATGAACCACTCTCCTTGAAGTTCTTGATGATCCGATAAATGGTTGATTTAGGTGCAATCTTACTGGCAGCAATATCCTTGCCTGTGAAGCCCTTTTTGTGCAAAGCAATGATGACGGCATGTGTTTCCTTGCAGGTAACCATGGTTGACAGAGGAAGAACAATGATTCCAAGCACCACCCTCCTTTTGAAGCTTCCAGTCTGTTATTCAAACTCAATCAGCATGACAGAGTGATCTCCAGCCTTGTCCTCGTCAACGCTCACACTTGTGTTAACGAGAGAATAACTGACATGATGTCAGCTTTGCAATTAATTGCAATTCATCTGATCACTCTTCATAACATTCTGGAGTATATGCAAATTGCCATCATACAAACTGAGGCAGCAGAATTTGTGAAAATGTATATTTGTGTCAATCTCAAAACTTTTGGCCACGACTGTATATGCATTTTTTACTTGAAAACAGATATGCTAGTTCTAGGTCCCAAGAAACAATGAGAAACTGACAATCAATCTTGATGCTTGTACAGTGATCTCAAATAAAACTTTGAAGGACCTCTAGAACCTGATCTCTTTTTTGGCAAACATAAACAATATTTCAACAGCAGCCTTTTTCCATCTTCGTTAACATTGCAAAAACCTGAAACTGTTTGTAAGCCAAAGAACCCTTATTTGGCACTATATACAGTGGGGCAAAAAAGTATTTAGTCAGCCACCAATTGTGCAAGTTCTCCCACTTAAAAAGATGAGAGAGGCCTGTAATTTTCATCATAGGTACACTTCAACTATGACAGACAAAATGAGAAAAAAAATCATGAAAATCACATTGTAGGATTTTTTATGAATTTATTAGCAAATTATGGTGGAAAATAAGTATTTGGTCACCTACAAACAAGCAAGATTTCTGGCTCTCACAGACCTGTAACTTCTTGTTTAAGAGGCTCCTCTGTCCTCCACTCGTTTCCTGTATTAATGGCACCTGTTTGAACTTGTTATCAGTATAAAAGACACCTGTCCACAACCTCAAACAGTCACACTCCAAACTCCACTATGGCCAAGACCAAAGAGCTGTCAAGGACACCCAGAAACAAAATTGTAGACCTGCACCAGGCTGGGAAGACTGAATCTGCAATAGGTAAGCAGCTTGGTTTGAAGAAATCAACTGTGGGAGCAATTATTAGGAAATGGAAGACATACAAGACCACTGATAATCTCCTCGATCGTGGGGCTCCACGCAAGATCTCACCCCGTGGGGTCAAAATGATCACAAGAACGGTGAGCAAAAATCCAGAACCACACGGGGGACCTAGTGAATGACCTGCAGAGAGCTGGGAACAAAGTAACAAAGCCTACCATCAGTAACACACTACGCCGCAGGGACTCAAATCCTGCAGTGCCAGACGTGTCCCCCTGCTTAAGCCAGTACATGTCCAGGCCCGTCTGATGTTTGCTAGAGAGCATTTGGATGACCAGAAGAAGATTGGGAGAATGTCATTATGGTGAGATGAACCAAAATAGAACTTTTTGGTAAAAACTTAACTCGTCGTGTTTGGAGGACAACGAATGCTGAGTGCATCCAAAGAACACCATACCTACTGTGAAGCATGGGGGTGGAAACATCATGCTTTGGGGCTGTTTTTCTGCAAAGGGACCAGGACGACTGATCTGTGTAAAGGAAAGAATGAATGGGGCCATGTATCGTGAGATTTTGAGTGAAAACCTCCTTCAATCAGCAAGGCATTGAAGATGAAACGTGGCTGGGTCCTTCAGCATGACAATGATCCCAAACACACCGCCCGGGCAACGAAGAGTGCTTCGTAAGAAGCATTTCAAGGTCCTGGAGTGGCCTAGCCAGTCTCCAGATCTCAACCCATAGAAAATCTTTGGAGGGAGTTGAAAGTCCGTGTTGCCCAGCAACAGCCCAAAACATCACTGCTCTAGAGAAATCTGCATGGAGGAATGGGCCAAAATACCAGCAACAGTGTGTGAAAACCTTGTGAAGACTTACAGAAAACGTTTGACCTCTGTCATTGCCAACAAAGGGTATATTAACAAAGTATTGAGATAAACTTTTGTTATTGACCAAATACTTATTTTCCACCATAATTTGCAAATAAATTCATTAAAAATCCTACAATGTGATTTTCTGGATTTTCTTTTCTCACTTTGTCTGTCATAGTTGAAGTGTACCTATGATGAAAATTACAGGCCTCTCATCTTTTTAAGTGGGAGAACTTGCACAATTGGTGGCTGACTAAATACTTTTTTGCCCCACTGTATATATAAAAAAGTGTGTAGAAAGAGAGGAGAGGGAGAACAGGACATATGTTAATCTGAGCTGCATCAGTGGAGCATGCAGGAACACGGCCACATAAAAAGAGGCAGTGAAACACTTCCAGGTTGTCCTCCAATGTACATCGCCAAGAGGACTGATTTAAGAGGCACTCAGAACACTCCCATTTATATTGTCCACTGCAGAAAAGGTTGGAATTGAGTTAAACATTTGCTCTCTTTCTCCCTCTCGCTTGCTCACATGCTTGCATGCGAACCCACGCGCACTGTACACAAACACACACAGACACACACACACAGTTGGGGTTCGATGACATACTCCTGAAATTAGGGTAAGTGTTTTAAAACACTGAATCATAAATCTCCCTTGCAGACAAAAGAGAAGACGTGAGGGCTAACAGTGTACACTACGCTAGGTAAACACATCAGTGCAGAGATCGCTTTAGTCCTTATTAGGAAGAGGGATGCCTCCGAACAGAGAACGTCAGTAGTCCGCTCAGAGAGAGAGAGAGAGAGAGAGAGAGAGCGAGAGAGAGAGATAGAGATAGGTATGATGGTAGGGAGAGAGAAAGAGAGTGACACAGCAAGAGAGAGAAATAGAGAAAGATTTGTAGGGAGAGAGACAGAGAGAGAGTGAGAGTAGAGTGAGAGTGAGAGAGAGAGAAATACAGAGACAGGTCTAAGCGCATCTGTGCAGGGACAGCCAGCAGTGCTCGGGCCAAGATACACAGGAGACTGAGATAAGCTGTATTCAAGTAAACCTCCAGTACTGAGAATCTCTACTTAAATGTACATTCTCTCGATCTGGACAATTTGAAATGATTTTAGAGCCTATTTAACTTCAACAAATACAGGTACATTTGCCTCAGTGACATGCGCACTGAAGAACAAATAGTATACTAAATTGAGCATACTAAATTGAGAAACTCAAAACCCAATTTCCAACCAAATTCATTTTGGCCGTGTGTTTAGATGATAAAAGATAGTGCTCTGCTTTCAGATATCTAATGAGAAGTCTGATATAGGTCATTAGCTTAAGAGGCCATGAGGTGGCTTCCTGACAACTGTTTCCCGCCACTCTGTGACATCAGCAAGACCTCTGGACATTGGTCATTCATTAGCTAAACAGGGGGAGGGGGTTGAGTTGGGAGAAAGAGGCTGAAACCTGACAACAGACGAATTGACAAGAATGAATGACAGCGACAGTGCATGGATATTTCTGCTGAAGATATGATGAATCCACTGCCATTCTATAATGAGGTAACTTTCATTGCGGTATGTAATTCCCTGCACCAAAGGGACTTCATCACCAATTACTAACATTTTATTTTTATTTTATCCAACTCCTACCGCCTCTTGCAGGTAGCCTAGCGGGTAGGAGCGTTGGGCCAGTAACCAAAAAGTTGCTAGATCAAATCCCCAAGCTGACAAGGTTAAAATCTATTGTTCTGCACCTGAGCAAGGCAGTTTAACCCACTGTTCCCCAGACTAGGTGTCACGCCCTGGCCTTAGTATTCTTTGTTTTCTTTATTATTTTAGTTAGGTCAGGGTGTGACATGGGGAATGTTTGGGTTTTATCGGTTTTGGGTGGTTATATGGTAAAGGGGGTGTTGGGTGTAGTGTATGGGTTTGTGTTGAGTGTATGTGTCTAGCTGTGTCTATGTTGGTGTAGTTGTCTAGGAGAGTCTATGGTTGCCTGAATGGGTTCKCAATTAGAGACAGCTGATTTCTGTTGTCTCTGATTGGGAGCCATATTTAGGGTAGCCATAGGCTTTCGTTTGATGTGGGTAATTGTCTATGTCTGAACGTTTGTAGCCTGTATGTGCACTACGTTTATTAGCTTCACGGTCGGTCGTTTGTTTGTTTTGTTAGTTTTTGTAAGAGTGTTTTGTTTTCGGTTCTCCTTCTTCTTAATAAAAAGAAGATGGCTTATTTTCCTACTGCTGCGTTTTGGTCCGTCAATCCTCCACACGATCGTGACACTAGGTATCCCTCTTTCCCTTTCCTCTTGAGAGAGAATGAACACAGAGCTCTGTTTATTAAAAAAAAAACAATTTAGGAAGTCACTAAGTATGGGCAGATTTTTTTTAAATACAGTACCAGTCAAAAGTTTGGACACCTACTCATTCAAGGGTTTTTCTTAGTTTTTAACAGTAAAGACATCACAATTATGAAATAACACATATGGAATCATGTAGTAACCAAAAAAAGTGTTACATTTGAGATTCTTCAAAGTTGCCACCCTTTGCCTTGATGACAGCGTTGCACACTCTTGGCATTCTCTCAACCAGCTTCACCTGGAATGCTTGAATGAGCCTTGAAGGACAGCCTTGAAGGAGTTCCCACATATGCTGAGCACTTGTTGGCTGCTTTTCCTTCACTCTGCAGTCCAATTCATCCCAAACCATCTCAATTGGGTTGAGGTCGGGTGATTGTGGAGGCCAGGTCATCTGATGCAACACAAACATCTGGGGCCGTATTCACAAACTCTCAATGGCAGTGCAGTCCATAGAATCTTAGTCATTATTATTATTATTATTCATTATTATGCACTCCTTCTCTGAAACGCTTTGCTTTATAACATGCATTATGACATCGCATAAATCCATGGCAGCAGATTGACTGATTGCATTATGGGTAATGTAGTCATTATACTGTTTCCAAATTGGCCTACAAATGCATACATCATATGCATTGTGACAGCACTGTTAACTGTAGCAACAGGCATTCTACGGTATTTTTGCCTAAAATGAAGGAAATCGAAGCAAAATTGCAGGAGTAGACCCTATCACAAGTTTGTGGCTTATGGTATTATAATTTAGCAGTGCTGTAAAGTACTTAAGTACTACTTAAGTAGTTTTTGGGGTATCTGTACTTTACTTTACTATTTATATTTTGGACAACTTTTACTTTTACTCCACTACATTCCTGAAGAAAATAATGTACTTTTTACTCTACACATTTTCCCTGACACCCAAAATTACTCGTTACATATTGAATGCTTAGCAGGACAGGAAAATGTTACAATTCACGCACTTATCAAGAGAACATCCCTGGTCATCCCTACTGCCTCTGATCTGGCGGACTCACTAAAATGCTTTGTTTGTAAATTATGTCTGAGTGTTGGAGGGTGCCCCTGGCTATCCGTAACTTAAAAAAACAAGAACAATGTGTCATTTGGTTTGCTTAATATAAGGAATTTGAAATCATTTATACTTTTACTTTTGATACTTAAAGTATATTTTTGCAATTACATTTACTTTTGATATTTAAAGTGGAACTAACATTTTATCTACTTTGCAAATCTGAAACAAACAGACAGTCATATCAGTAAAAAATGTCAAATTCCCAGTTTATGCTACAAAACCAACTTTGAGGTTTAAAAAATAGGTTATATTTGACTTAAAATTCCATGACGTACAGTAAGGCATTGTTGGCAGAAGAGATGGATGCAGTTCAATGCATGATTAATATAATTCACAAATAGATTTCTTGGTAGTCCAAAAAATATTGCTATGAGGTTGTAAATCAACCTGGCCTGGTACATTGTTTGCTGCCTTCACCCATTCGGGATGCACTATTTCAGTTTCAATGACTCAATATTTTGGACAAACAGATGAATGTAACTAAGGCTGGGAATGTCAATAGAATCAATCTAGCAAGGCCAATGATCCCAAGTCAGTCATAATGTGGCTAATAGGCTAGCATGTCTATTTCTGTAGCTCTTATTTAGAAAGTTAAAAACACAGAGCCTACCATTAGCTGGCTAGCTGCTGGGAGGATGTTATGTCATTAGAGGAGTGGGTGAGTGACCAACTTTTTCCCCTCATATTGTTTTTTTGTATGGCTACAGCTAGATGCAGGTGTCATTTGGTTACTAAGCAAAAAAATGGAATCGGTTTGCAAGCTAGCTGAACGACTGTTAACCAATTAGCATATCGCTTGCGTTTGTAAATTGACTCTGGCTATCTACTCTGATTTCAGAGCACTCTCATCTGAGTGTGCCAGAGCGCAGAATAACTGATGAATTTACTAACGTACAACACCCACCAAATATGACCGGTGTCAGAGAAAAAAAAGGAACAGTTAGTCACGAAAGCTCGAGAGAACAAGTAAACAGTTGCTACTGCCTGTAAACACACATTCTAGTTCAACGTGAATGATGGCAGGCCCATGTGGCAAATGGCTTACTTGCATGAAGGCCTACTGTAGCTCTGATTGGCTATGGCGCACCGGTATGTCTAGACTCCGGTCCTGGACGAGAAAGATGTGCTTATTAGGTTTTATTTGCTGCAGTGTCTATTAATTGTCTATACGCACGGCCGCTTTCCCACTCTATAGTGCTATAGAATTTTCACAAATGCCTTACTATACGTCATTGACAAACATCCTAAGGATTTATGAAAACATGAAAATTACCATATCTAAGTGCTCGCATGTCAGAAAATGTACAAAAAAGTGTCATATTCTTCCTCAAGTAGTATTTTACTGGGTGACTTTCACTTTTACTTGAGAATTTCCTATTAAGATATCTTTACTTTTACTCAAGTAAGACAATTGGGTACTTTTTCCACCACTATCATTTTGATTACATATTTACATTACATTACTTGTGTTAAACAATTTCAGTCCCTACAGGAGTTTGCTGAAATTTGTTGTGATATTTGCGGCAATTCTGTCATTTTACATGGCAATATGCAGATGATTTTGTCCAATTTGTCCCGAAAATGTGCTGATGAGGGAAAAGGTTTGTTAAAGTATCACTTGATTTGTGTCATGCCCTGATCTGGTTCACCTGTCCTTGTGCTTGTCTCCATCCCCTCCAGATGTCGCTCATCATCCCCGGTGTATTTATCCCTGTGTTTTCTGTCTCTTTGTGCCAGTTCATCTTGTTTGCCAAGTCAACCAGCGTTTATCTCCTAGCTTCTATTTTTCCCAGTCTCTGTTTTTCCTAGTCCTCCTGCTTTTGACCCTTGCCTGTCCTGACACCGAACCCGCCTTCCTGCCCAGACCTCGAGCCTGCCTAACGCCTTGTACTGTTTGGACTCGGACCTGGCTACTGAACCCCTGCCTGTCCTGACCTCGAGACTGTCTAATGCCATGTACTGTTTGGACTCTGACCTGGTTTATGAACTCTCGCCTGTACCCGACCTGCCTTTTGCCTACCCCTTGTGTTATAATAAATATCGGAGCTCAACCATCTGCCTCCTGTGTCTGCATATGGGTCTCGCCTTGTGCCCTTATAGATTGAACCATATTATGCAGTAAATGTGTCGTGAAATTGTGAGCCATCTTTCTGTACGGCGGTGATGGGTCAGTTTTGTGCGATAATATCACAATGACTTGACTGTTTTATGAGGAAATAGTGCAGTGATTGGGCATAATTTGAAAGCTCTCACATAATATGTGGGAGATTGTTGATTTTTCAAAACATAATTGCAATCGCAGAATCCTGGAGGGACTGCAAATTGACATTTACATTCCATATGTTTATACAGTGGGGTCTGAAGTTATTTACACTCTTGATAAATATGTGGGAAAATGACTGTATAGAAAAAAATATTTGAAAGTATGTGGACACCCCTTCATATTAGTGGATTCGACTATTTCAGCAACACCCATTGCTGACAGGTGTATGACATCGAGCACACAGCCATGCAATCTCCATAGACAAACATTGCCTGTAGAATGGCCCGTACTGAAGAGCTCAGTGACTTTCAACGTGGCACAGTCATAGGATGCCACCTTTCCAACAAGTCAGTTTGTCAAATTTCTGCCCTGCTAGAGCTGCCCCGGGCAACTGTAAGTGCTGTTATTGTGAAGTAGAAACATCTAGAAGCAACAACGGCTCAGCAGTGAAGTGGAAGGCCACACAAGTTGGCATGCCAGCAACAAATGCTGACACTACACATCCAAGTATAGTAACAGGGGCACAAGAAATAAGAAAACCCATCAAATCGAAGGAGACAACAACATTGCACTCCGGAGTTTTTTTAAAGATAGATTACTCTCCATAAATTGTGATTCAGGACTAACAGAGAAAGTCATATTCATTATACAGTAAATATTATCAGCAGAGGTTCCACAGCACAGACAGCTACCCTTCAGCAGAACCTTTTTCAAAACCAAGAATCATCTCAAAGCCGGAGCAATTGTGTAGATAGATAAGATGCTTGGAAGATGTCATGTGACAAACTCATCCCTATTATCATATTTAAGGAGCCCAACACAACTGCTTGTGGGGTATTTCTCATTTAAGAGGAGAACATTGTTTGCCAAAGGAGTACATTCCACTGTGTATATATACTTATGGTTATAGAAAAGACATACAGGAAAAACACATCTTCTGCATCACTTCAATTTTTCCATCACTAGATATGATATCACTTTAAGTACACACACTTTCCTTAAAACCCTCTCCTAAAAACAGGTATTTCCAAAAGACACAAAATTCTGCAAATACGTCACATTAAGATCACAGCTTACCAACAAGCTTCTTTGCAAACCAGATCAACCAGCCTTGAGTAGGAAGCTCTCTCAGACAGTCACAACAGCCTACAAGACTACAGACAGTCCCTCTTTAAGATCTCTCTCTCTCCTCAGTCTTCTGAGACTAACTGGGTGAGGTGATACGGACCGGCCCCTGCACCCTCTGCTTTAGGTGCCCAGTTCTGACCTTGAACCAGACCAACCAAGGGAGTCTGGGGGTCTGGTTGCTTTCAGCACAAGGCGTACCCAGATGGACCTGTCATCGCATGCCACCTGGGAATGTGGCACCCACTCAACAGCTGCAACAGATAATTTCAAAACATTTGGCTCCACATCCAAATCAAGTCCATGCAACATAGACTGGACATTACAAGATGTTTGGAATTAGATACTGGACAACCCTTGGGCTTGACTCACAAGCTCCCTTACTGATACACTGGTCAGTCATACTGTGTCATTTCACTAAGTTCATTATCAACATGTGGTCAACATCAACAACTATGGTCTCATTAAACTGTAAAATTGTATGGTGATTAACAGTCGAGAGGAATGTAATACTAGTACAGTATGTACAGTGGCAGAGAAGAAGTACGTGAACCCTTTGGAATTACCTGGATTTCTGCATAAATTGGTCATAAAATTTGATCTGATCTTCATCTAAGTCACAACAATAGACAAACAGTCTGTTTAAACTAATAACACACAAACAATTATACGTTTTCATGTCTTTATCGAACACACCGTATAAACATTCACAGTGCAGGGTGGGAAAAGTATGTGAACCCTTAGATTTAATAACTGGTTGTCCCTCCCTTGGCAGCAATAACCTCAACCAAACATTTTCTGTAGTTGCGGATCAGACCTGTACAACGGTCAGGAGGAATTTTGGACCATTCCTCTTTACAAAACTGTTTCAGTTCAGAAATATTCTTGGGATGTGAACCGCTCTCTTGAGGTCATGCCACAGCATCTCAATTGGGTTGAGGTCAGGACTCTGAATGGGCCACTCCAGAAGACGTATTTTCTTCTGTTGAATCCATTCTGTTGTTGATTTACTTCTGTGTTTTGGGTCGTTGTCCTGTTGCATCACCCAACTTCTGCTGAGCAATTGGCAGACAGCCTTACATTCGCAAAATGTCCAGATAAACTTGGGAATTCGTTTTTCCGTCGTTGATAGCAAGCTGTCTAGGTCCTGAGGCAGCAAAGCAGCCTTAAACCATGATGCTCCCTCACCATACTTTACAGTTGGGATAAGTTTTTCATGTTGGTGTGCTGTGCCCTTTTTTCTCCACACTTAGCGTTGTGTGTTCCTTGCAAACAACTCAACTGTAGTTTCATCTGTCCACAGAATATTTTGCTAGTAGCACTGTAGAAATTCCAGGTGTACTTTTGCAAAAATGTTTTTTTTTGGACACCAGTGGCTTCTTCCGTGGTTCCCTCCCATGAACACCATTCTTGTTTAGTGTTTTACGTATCGTAGACTCGTCAACAGAAACTTAACATGTTCCAGAGATTTCTGTAAGTCTTTGGTTGACACTCTAGGATTCTTCTTAACCTCATTGAGCATTCTGCGCTGTGCTCTTGCAGTCATCTTTGCAGGACGGACACTCCTAGGGAGAGTAGTAACAGTGCTGAACTTTCCCCATTTATAGACAATTTGTCTGACCGTGGACTGATGAACATAAAGGCTTTTAGAGATATTTTTGTAACCCTTTCCAACTTTATGCAAGTCAACAATTCTTAATCTTAGGTCTTCTGAGATCTCTTTTGTTCGAGGCATGGTTTACAACAGGCAATGCTTCTTGTGAATAGCAAACTCAAATTTTGTGAGTGTTTTTTATAGGGGAAGGCAGCTCTAACCAACATCTCCAATCTTGTCTCATTAATTGGGCTCCAGGATAGCTGACTCCTGACTCCAATTAGCTTTTGGAGAAGTCACTAGCCTAGGGGTTCACATACTTTTTCCAACCTACACTGTGAATGTTTAAATTATGTATTCAATATAGACAAGAAAAAAACAATAATTTGTGTGTTATTAGTTTAAGCACACTGTGTTTGTCTGTTATTGTGACTTAGATGAAGATCAGATCAAATTGTATGACCAATTTATGCAGAAATCCAGGTAATTCCAAAGGGTTCACATACTTTTTCTTGACACTATATATTATTGCAGTAAAATGATCTAATGATCTAACTCCCTGTAAACTCAATGTCACTGCCAGTGACTGTGAACAGCTGTTGTGTGCTGTAGCAATCTTTTAGTCTCCACATGTTTGAGAACTGCTGTTTGCTTTTTAAAAAATAAACAAAAGGAGAGTGCTACCAAGTTGAACTATGATACACCTCACACAGCCCTGCATCCCTACTATATTTCTGAGTTATCCTTAAATGTGATTAGTGTTCATTTCCAAAAGCTCTCGCCACGAGGTCTGGTGTACTACATAGAGAAAGACAGAGAGCTGTTACATCATGTAGTTGACTTTTGCTTTGTCAACAAACGGCAGAGAGGAGAGAAGCTGTCCAGCGCTCAGTGTGGATCTCACCAAACAGCTCCAAACATGGACAGAAAGGCCCGCTCCAGAGCAGCTGCTTAGCCCTCTAATTGAGAGGTCCCCCTCTCTTCCATAAACAGCATCCACACAGGCTGTGAGCCGAGGCTTCTACAAATTCCACACCACAGCCATTGGATGTTCAAGGGCTAGTTTTAAACATCTGCAACCTAAAAGGAAATGTATGCAACTTGTACATATTCTAGTGTTTCTGGGTTTCTCGTTTTTTTAGGAAAGACACTGAGTAATTGTCGAGAGGGAAAAGATGTCCAACACATACCTACCGGACTGGAGTATTCTTTTAATCCTACATAATATATTACACGAGAAAATATGGATAAAGTTAAACACAATAGCAATGAAAATAACTGAAATCCACGTAAGCACTGAAGGAGAATAAATATTTGAAAATGATAAGCATCCACTAAAATGTGTGTGATGAATAGGGAAAAATAGGGCAGCTTTACAGTATGTTCAAGTGGTGGGGCTAGGTGTCACCCTTTTCGGAGAGGATAAACACCCACCCAGTGAGTTGGTCTGGCCAGTGAAAGGTTATGGCTTCTGAGGTAGGAGGGTAGTTGTTGCTGGTGCTGCGGCAAGCTAGCATGGCCGTGAAAAGGACTGACAGGGAAGGCACTGGCATACCACATGGACACAACGTCTCACATGGACATTTTTAGAGAGGGCACAACCTGACAGCTCAGTTTTTAGAGCCAGTGTAATAAGAATGTCACTAAACTGACAGTTTACCAAGGACGATACGGTTGTTTCACAAGGACTCTAGACTTTCCTCCAAGATCACTTGGTAGAGAATACACAGAGAAGCACAGAGAGAGAGAGGATAAACAATGAGACAATGTGAGGCACCTGGCAAAAAGTACAAAACAATACAAATATGTTTTTTTATATGGGATTATGGGATTTTTTATCTCTCAAAAATGTATTATCAATCTTAAACATAGAATACACTACAATGGAGTACATGATAATACAGATTAGATACCATTTGGCTAACACATAGAGTATTTAATTTGGTAATTCTGTAACTGGAAGACCTCATCTACACTATCACTGCCAGAGGACAAGTCTCACCTTAAGTGTAGGAGGTGGATTCCTATTGGCTTAAACATTGGGGAAACTTAACATGTTTATGGGACTGTTGATGACTGTTCAGGTTATTTCTTGAGAGAGTGTTGAAAATGTCACCTTGTTTCAGGGGGATGTTTTGACTTGGACATGGAATGCAAGCTTACTGTTCAGTGTGTTGCATATTATAACTCCCTGAGTGGCTGTGTGACCAGACTACTTGATTATTTTGTCAAAGGATACAGTAGCTACACATACCTAAAAAGAGCAATGTCGTAATCCAGTCATTTCAAGTGCTTTGACAAGGTAGGCTCATATGAAAATAACATCTCTAAAAATGTATCAATATCTGCCTATTTTAAGGGTGCCACCCCCATGTCTGTCTATCCCTTTACCCTGACACAAACACTAAAGGGCACTAATAGCCTATTAACTGGCAGCTCCAAGAATGATAACTTTATTTATTTGGATAAGCAGGCACTCAGCTTTATCACTACAGCACACTACATACACATGCTTGCCTTTAACATTTTTGTTGGGTATTCTACCATGCCTGGATGACGCTGAGTGGGGCACAGCAAAACTGGATGCTTTTGTCAAAATGACAACCAACAATGCAGGTAGCCTAGTGGATAGAGCGTCGGGCCAGTAACCAAAACGTGTCTGGATCGAATCCCTGAGCTGACAAGGTCAAAATCTGTCGTTCTGAGCAAAGCAGTTAACCCACTATTCCCCGGGTGCCAAAGATGTGGATGTTGATTAAGGCAGCCCCTGCACCTCTCTGATTCAGATGGATTGGGTTAAATGTGGTAGACACATTCAGTTGACTAGGTATCCCCCTTTCCCAATGGTTTTCTTTTCCTTGTTTTTCCATCACCACTTGCAGAGCCAGCGAGAGGGTGACTAGAAATCAATCGCCAAACAATAAATTGTCTATTCACTTTCTTGTTTACTCGCTTGCATTGGTGGGCTTCTCTTTGTGCACACCGACCTTGAAAAGCATAAAGCTTCAAGCAGCACGATCCACTTTGGCCAATGGGAGCAGATGGAGAAAAGGGGGAGGGAGAAGGTTGCTAAGCAACAAGCAGTCACGGGATGGAAACAGAAACCTTTCTGGTATCTCTGGCAGAAACCGGCTTGCCCAAAGACACATCAGTTATTTAGAATAAACAGAATGTTGTGAACTTTTGCTTAGACCATGGTGTTAAACCATTGGTCTAAATTGGTTAGCTGCTAGCTTTTCTCATAGGTAAACCTGGCCAAATTAGCCATGATGCTGAGGATGGCCAGCTGAGCAGGTAATTATATCCGGTAACAAAATAATGAATCACCTGTCAGAGACCTTAAACTGTAGAGCCACCATCCAATCACATTTGGTCAGCAGGTCAATTTGGCCACCAGATGTAGATTGTCAAACCAGCTCAGCGTTCAACACCATAGTGCCCACGAAGCTCATCACTAAGCTAAGTACTCTGGGACTAAACACCTCCCTCTGCAACTGGATCCTGGACTTCCTGACGGGACGCCCCTAGGTGGAAAGAGTAGGCAACAACACGTCTTCCACACTGATCCTCAACACTGGGGCCCCTCAGGGGTGTGTACTTAGTCCCCTCCTGTATTCCCTGTTCACCCATTCAAGACTCCAACACCATCATTAAGTTTGCTGACGACACAACAGTGGTAGGCCTGATCACCGACAACGATGAGACGGCCTATAGGGAGGAGGTCAGAGAACTGGCAGTGTGGTGCCAGGACAACAACCTCTCCCTCAATGTGAGCAAGACAAAGGAGCTGATCGTGGACTACAGGAAAAGGTGGTCCGAACAGGCCCTCATTAACATCGACGGGGCTGTAGTGGAGCGGGTCGAGAGTTTCAAGTTCCTTGGTGTCCACATCACCAACGAACTATCATGGTCCAAACATACCAAGACAGTTGTGAAGAGGGCACGACAAAACCTTTTCTCCCTCAGGAGACTGAAAAGATTTGGCATGGGTCCTGAGATCCTCAAAAGGTTCTACAGCTGCACCATCGAGAGCATCCTGACTGGTTGCATCACCGCCTGATCGTAAGGCGCTACAGAGGGTAGTGCGAACAGCCCAGTACATCACTGGGGCCAAGCTTCCTGCCATCCAGGACCTATATAATAGGCAGTGAGGAAAGCCCATAAAATTGTCAGAGACTCCAGTCACTGAAGTTATAGACTGTATTCTCTGCCATCGCACGGCAAGCGGTACCGGAGTGCCAAGTCTAGGACCAAAAGGCTCCTCGACAGCTTCTACCCCCAAGCCATTAGACTGCTGAACAATTCATAAAAATCGCCACCAGACAACTTACATTGACCCCCCCCCCCTCTCTTGTACACTGCTGCTACTCACTGTTTGTTTGTTACCTATGCATAGTCACTTCGCCCCTACCTACATGTACAGATTACCTCAACTAGCCTGTACCCCTGCAAACTGACTCGGTACCAGTGCCCCCTGTATATAGCCTCGTAATTGTTATTCTTATTGTATTACTTTGTATTATTACTTTTTATTTTTGCCTACTTGGTAAATATTTTCTTCTTCTTGAACTGCACTGTTGGTTAAGGGCTTGTAAAGTAAGCATTTCACGGTAAAGTCTACCCTTGTTGTATTCGGCGCATGTGGCAAATAAAGTTTGATTTGATTTAAGATTTCAACTCAGGCTGTTGCTGAGTGAGTGAGTTGTGGGGAGCGCAGGAGGGGTGTGTGTGTTGAGAGAGAAGCATGCAGCTCAGTCCACTATTGGCTGAGTCATGTGAGTGAGCCGAGACAGAGCAGCATGCGTACGCTGTGGCAACTTTTTACCAGTTGTAGGTAGGCTAATTAACTTGTAATTATGCAGGAGTGAACATTTAAAATGGAAGTCGTGTGCTTCTGTTATTGGGAAAAGTCCTCAATGAAACTGACATTAAATGTGGAGAATGATACATTTGCATCTATTGGCCATCAAATGTATATGCCATTCCAGGCTACAATAAATATGTTGAAATTACAATATCACCGGAGTCATTGAAAATACATTTGTGACACTTGTGTAGCCTACCTGTAGCTGGCAAACAGATTAAATAAATAGCCTTTAGCCTATAGCCAGTGTATTGTCGTGTTAGCCTTGTGTTATTATGCCATTATTAATGGCCATGTTTAGTTATGTCACGCCCTGACCATAGTTTGCTTTGTATGTTTTATGTTTTGTTTGGTCAGGGTGTGATCTGAGTGGGCATTCTATGTTGTATGTCTGGTTTGTCTATTTCTATGTGRTTGGCCTGATATGGTTCTCAATCAGAGACAGGTGTTTTGCGTTGTCTCTGATTGGGAACCATATTTAGGTAGCCTGTTTTGTGTTGTGGGTTATTGTCTATGTGTTAGTTGCTTGTGTCTGCACTATTATTTATAGCGTCACGTTCGTTTTGTTGTTRTGTATTAGTTTGGTTAGTGTTTCTTCTTAAATAAATAGAAGAATGTATTTCACTTCACGCTGCGCCTTGGTCCTCCTCTCTTCCACATTACGACGAACGTGACAAGTTATTTAAATTGCCGATCAGTTGCACGGAGGCAGCGAAAGCCGAGAGGAGGCGGTATGAGGAAGCAGCACGAAAGCGCGGATGGAAGCCCGAGAGGCAGCCCCAAAAATTTCTTGGGTGGGAGCACACGGGGAGTGTGGCTGAGCCAGGTAGGAGACCTGAGCCAACTCCCCGTGCTTACCGTGAGGAGTCGAGGATGGAACCAGAGCCAGTCGGGGTGGAATTGGAGGTGAGCAAGGGGAGTAAAAAAAAAAACCCAAAAAAAAAAGGAGAGAATTGGGTGTCTTGCAACTTATTATTTTCAGCGTCACCTGCCGTTTTGTTGTTTTGGGTATCCCTTATGTTGGCCTGTTGGCCTTAGGTGGTTTCTCTGTCTTAAATATAATTAGAACGAATGTATTTCCTTCACGTTCTGCCCTTGGTCCTCCTCTCTTCCACATTACGACGAACGGACATTTAATTATATTTAAATTGCCGATCAGTTTGCACAGGAGGCAGCGAAAGCCAGAGAGAGAGGCGGTATGAGGAAGCAGCAGCAGAAAGCGGATGGAAGCCGAGAGCCAGCCCAAAAATTTCTTGGGTGGGAGCACACGGGGAGTGTGGCTGTGAGCCAGGTAGGAGACCTGAGCCACACTCCCGTGCTTCGTGAGGAGTCGAGATGGACCCGAGCCAGTCGGGGTGGAATTGGAGGTGAGCAAGGGGAGTTAAACAGAGACAGTGAAGGAGTTAATGGGGAGATTGGAGGAGAGAGAAATTAGGGATTTTGCTGTGTTGGTGCAGGAGGCATGACATCCGCCCGACGGAGCGTGTTCGGGATTTGATGTTACCTGAGTCAGCTCTCCATACTCGTCCTGAGGTGCGTGCTAACAATCTGGTAATGACAGTGCCAGTCCACGCACCAGGCCTCCTGTGCGCCTCCCTAGTCCTGCACCTCCTGTGGCACCCACGTACTAGCTCTCCTGTGGCAGCCCACGCACCCACGGGCAGCCCTCTCCTGTGGCAGCCCCTCGCACCAGTCCTCCGGTGCCGGTGCCACAAACCAGGCCTCCAGTTCCGCACCCGCGCACTCGCCTTGAGGTACGTGTCCCCAGCCCAGTACCACCAGTGCCACACACGCACCAGGCTTCCTGTGCGTCTCCAGAGCCCTGTACGCCTGTTTCTCTCTCCCCGCACTCGCCCTGAGTGCGTGTCCTCAGCCCCGGTACCACCAGTGTCGGTACCACGCACCAGGTATCCAGTGCGTCTCCAGGGTCCAGTACTCCCTGTCCCTGCTCCTCGCACTCGCCTGAGGTGCGTGTCCCCAGCCGGTACCACCAGTTCCGGCACCATGCACCAGACTTATAGTGCGCCTCCAGGGTCCAGTATGCCCTGTTCTTCTCCCGTCTGTACAGCGCCGCTGAGCTGCCCGTCTGTCCAGCGCCACCGTGAGCTGCCCGTCTGTCAGGGCCGCCTGAGCTGCCCGTCTGTCCAGGCCGCATGAACTGTTCGTTGTCCGCGCGCCTGAGCTGCCCGTCTGTCCAGCGCCGCCTGAGCTGCCCGTCCGTCCAGCGCCGCCTGAGCTGCCCGTCCGTCCAGCGCCGCCTGAGCTGCCCGTCTGTCCAGCGCCGCCTGAGCCGCCCGTCTGTCCTGAGCCGCTAGAGCCGTTCCGTCAGTCAGGAGCCGCCAGAGCCGCCCGCCAGTCTGGAGCTGCCAGAGCCGCCCGCCAGTCAGGAGCTGCCAGAGCCGCCCGCCAGTCAGGAGCTGCCAGAGCCGCCGCCAGTCAGAGCTGCCAGAGCCGTCCGCCAGTCAGGAGCTGCCAGAGCGCCCGACAGTCAGGAGCTGCCAGAGCCCGCCGCCAGTCCGGAGCTGCCTTTCAGTCCGGAGCTACCCCTCAGTCCTGATTACCCTCAGCCGAGCTGCCCTCTCGGGCTGCCCTCAGTCCTGAGCTACCCTCAGTCCTGAGCGCCCTCAGTCCGAGCTACCCTCAGTCCGGAGCTACCCTCAGTCCGGAGCTGCCCCTCAGTCCTGAGCTACCCTCAGTCCTGAGCTGCCCCTCGTCGGAGCTGCCCTCGTCCGAGCTGCCCTCAGTCCGGAGCTGCCCCTCCGTCCAGTGGCGCCCTCTACGATGGTCTTCAGTCCGGGACTCGCTGCAAGTTCCCCGCTCCAGAGGCCGCCACCAAAGCGGGTTATGACTATGGTGGAGTGGGGTCCACGTCCCGCCGCGCGGAGCCGCCACCCGCGGAAAGATGCCCACCCAGGACCCTCCCCTATAGGTTTAGGTTTGCGGCCGGAGTCCGCACCTTGATGGGGGGGTACTGTCACGCCCTGACCATAGTGGCTTTGTATGTTTTGTTTGGTCAGGGTTGTGATCTGAGTGGGCATTCTATGTTGTATTCTGGTTTGTCTATTTCTATGTGTTTTGGCCTGATATGGTTCTCAACTCAGAGACAGGTGTTTTGCGTTGTCTCCTGATTGGGAACCATATTTAGGTAGCCTGTTTTGTGTTGTGGGGTTATTGTCTATGTGTTAGTTGCTTGTGTCTGCACTATTATTTATACGTCACGTTCGTTTGTTGTTCCTGTATTAGTTTTGGTTAGTGTTTCTCTTCTTAAATAAATG
>NC_036858.1:27058699-27129120 GCF_002910315.2 Salvelinus sp. IW2-2015
AAGAATGTATTTCACTTCACGCTGCGCCTTGGTCCTCCTCTCTTCCACATTACGACGAACGTGACAAGTTATTTAAATTGCCGATCAGTTGCACGCATTAGATTGACGGTAACAGTCAGTCAGATTAGGCTACAGGTATTTTTATTTTTTATAAACACTGGCTGTTGTTGACAAGAATATTCAGTTCATATACACATTACTAATGTTTAATTCACTGATTGAAATTGCGACCCCATCCTCAGTAGCCTATTCCAGCAGGATATTTGAAAACACAGGCACTTCTTACCTCAAAATTGCTAAGCTATTCATGTTGAATAAACTTGTAAGTATATTTGAACTAAGCAAGCTGCTAAATCGTTCTGTTTACATCTTGCCTACATCTTGGCTAGGCTACTGTAGCCTATCTGAAATAAGATTTAGGCCTATCAGGGGCTATAGGCTACCTGCATCTACAGTAAAACTGTTTTCCCTTTGTCTTTATGGGGTATTGTGTGTAGATTGATGAGGATTTTTATTTATTTAATACATTTTAGAATAAGGCTGTAATGTAACAAAATGTGGAATATGCCAAGGGTTCTGAATACTTTCTGAATGCACTGTATCTAAGCAAGACATGGCAAAGTTGAATTACAACCATAAACCCAGATTGTATTCTGTAGCCTATGCCTACTGAAATGACAAGTAAATCTTGCAAATGGTCTTAACATCTGGCACATAACAGCACAATTGCCAGAAAATAGCCTAGCATTCGTTTTTTTGTCCAAGTGTTTCTTGCGCAGAGATTTCAAGATCCTCTGTCCAACTTTCATCACTCAAAATCTCCTGGTGGATTTATCTATAGCTATGCACATGCGCAAAAGGGATTTATTTACAATTATAAACCGGGTTTGAGCCCTGAACGCTGATTGGCTGAAAGCAGTGGTATATCAGACCGTATACCATGGGTATGACAAAAAAATACTTTTTACTGTTCTAATTATGTTGGTAACCAGTTTATAATAGCAATAAGGCACCCCAGGGTTGGCACTCTGCGTTGTGTAATGCTTAAAAACAGCCCTTAGGCTATATACCATATCCCCTCATGCCTTATTGCTTAATCATAGTAGTCAGACGAGTTAAATCAACATCCATTGAAAGAAAATGATCTGGCGAGTTTAATAAGGGCAAATTATATTTTCTCTTGCAACATATTCAAATGTGTTTATTACATCATGTCATAGTTCACAATAATAATCATTTTGATGAAAACCGAACTTTGCTTCTAACGTCGTTAGCTTATTGTATACATTTGGCAACTCTTCTCTTGCTGTGGAAAAAAATTTGTGCATATTTTCAGGTCAGGTTTTGAGTGGTCATTATTATAGAAATTTTAGCTAGACCTGGCAACCCTGTTTATGTGGAAGTTTTTTTTAAAACCTTTATTTTAGAAGGCAAGTCAGTTAAGAACAAATTCTTATTTACAGTGACGGCCTACCAAAAGGCAAAAGGCCTCATGCGGGGACGGGGGCTTGGATTGAAAATAAAATTAAAATATAGGACAAAACATACATGACAACAAGAGAGACAACACTACATAAAGAGAGACCTAAGACAACAACACATGACACCACAGCATGGTAGCAACACAACATGACAACAACATGGTAGCAACACAACATGGCAGCAGTACAACATGGTAGCAGCACAAAACATGGTACAAACATTATTAGGCACAGACAACAGCACAAAGGGCAAGAAGGTAGAGACAACAATACACCACGCAAAGCAGCCACAACTGTCAGTAAGTGTCCATGATTGAGTCTTTGAATGGAGAGATAAAACTGTCCATTTTGAGTGTTTGTTGCAGCTCGTTCCAGGTGCTAGCTGCAGCGAACTGAAAAGACGAGCGACCCAGGGATGTGTTTGCTTTGGGGACCTTTAACAGAATGTGACAGGCAGAACGGGTGTTGTATGTGGAGGATGAGGGCAGCAGTAGATATCTCAGATAGAGGGGTGTGAGGCCTAAGAGGGTTTTATAAATAAGCATCAACCAGTGGGTCTTGCGACAGGTATACATACAGAGATGACCAGTTTACAGAGGAGTATAGAGTGCAGTGGTCCTATAGGGCCATTTTTTTATTTTTTATTTCACCTTTATTTAACCAGGTAGGCCAGTTGAGAACAAGTTCTCATTTACAACTGCGACCTGACCAAGATAAAGCAAAGCAGTGCGACAAAAACAACAACACAGAGCTACACACGGGATAAACAAACGTACAATCAATAACACAATACAAAAATCTGTATACAGTGTGTGCAAATTAAGTAAGGAGGTAAGGCAATAAATAGGCCAATAGTAGCAAAGTAATTACAATTGAGCAATTTACACTGGTGTGATATATGTGCAGATGAGGATGTGCAAGTAGAAATACAGGTGTGCAAAAGAGCAGAAAAACAAAAACAAATATGGGGATGAGGTAGGTAGTTGGTTGAATGGGCTATTTACAGATAGGCTACGTACAGCTGCAGCGATCGGTAAGCTGCTATGACAGCTGATGCTTAAAGTTAGTGAGGGAGATTATAATTTGTCCAACTTCAGTGATTTTTGCAATTCGTTCCAGTCATTGGCAGCAGAGAACTGGAAGGAAAGGCAGCCAAAGGAGATGTTGGCTTTGGGGATGACCAGTGAAGTATACCTGCTGGAGCGCGTGCTATGGGTGGGTGTTGCTATAGTGACCAGTGAGCTGAGATAAGGCGGAGCTTTACCTAGCAAAGACTTATAGATGACCGTATGATATCGTTTAGGACCGTGAGCGTGGCTTAAGTGCACCCGTGACCAGCTTGGAAACCAGATTGCATAGCGGAGAAGGTACAGTGGGATTCTAAATGGTCGTTGATCTGTTTGTTCATTAGGCTTTCGAAGACTTGGTGGCGGATAATTTTAGGAAGAGAGGGTCCAGATTGTTTAGCCCAGCTGATTGTAGGGATCCAGATTTTGCAGCTCTTTCAGAACATCAGCTGTCTGGGTTTGGGTGAAGGAGAAGCGGGGGGGGGGGGGGGGGGGGGGGGGGGGGGGGTTGGGGGGGGGGGGGGGGGGGGGGGGGGGGGGGGGGGGGGGGGGGGGGGGGGCTTGGGCCAGTTGCTGCGGGGGGTGCAGAGCTGTTGGCCAGGGTTGGGGTAGCCAGATGGAAAGCATGGCCAGCCGTAGAGAAATGCTTATTGAAATTCTCAATTATCGTGGATTGGTGGCAAATCTGATGGCCGAATGGTAAAGAACATCTAGCCTCTCGAGAGCACCCTTACCTGCCAATCTATAAATTACATTCAGGTCACATGCACTTAATCAGGAAACCAGCCCCGAGGCCGATTTGTCAAACAACTGTCTGAACACGGAGGTAACCATTCAGTGTGTCATTACTATTGTACATTCAGTCCCTATGGATCATTCAGTTGCTTTCATGTCTATACGTGACATGAGGGTTTGTGCAGACAATCAATAACAGCATAATCCATAGCATTTGTCCAGAGGTTGTTTATTATTTAGCTCATACAGTGGGTTGGTTATGCAGTAATCATATTTGCTTCCAACTGCAGAGCACAGTACAGAAGGTTGAGACAGCAGTATCTAATTCATTGTGTCATTTTTACAGATACAGACTAATTACAGAGAGAACCAGGTAGGCATATAGTTTACAGTGGAATGCAATGTACTGGAATGGACATTGGGCACGCAAGATATTATAATAAGAATGGTAATTTCAGAGCTCGGACTCATTTTTCCCTTCGCTCACACAGCCTATTCACACTCACATTTTGAGATGAATGCTAGTTTGTAAATAGACAACCATCCATCCACCCACATGTCATTATACTGTACGGTACCTTTTGTACAGTAGCCACAAATCAAGTTAAATGGGGTTACCTATCAGTGCCGCATAATATGCATTGCATTATGCCCATACATACCACTGATGTTATTCATGTATTTACCTACATACTATGTTGCCATATGTTGTTTCTGCTCTAATGAAAACAGGTACAATATTCTGAACCAATTAAGAGTAAACTAAGAAAGAGTTCAAGTGATGTTGTTCAATGTGCAGCAGGCCAATAGTAGACTATTGTCTTTTGTAACCAGATAAAACATGCAAAGAGCGTTCCATGACAATAATAAACGTTAAATTATTTCGTTCCATGATTTGGGATACTTCATTTTACAAAGCTATACACTAGTGTCTAGTCTAGTGCGACACAAGGATGAGCAGCGGTCGTGTGTATGGTTGCAGATATCAAATGGATGTGTCTTTACTGCAGTATAGCTTCAACACAACGACTGTACTGCCGTCTGAAGACTAAGTCCCAGGCCATGTTGGTCCCACTTGGAATACAATAAAAGCCCACCAATGTAGGTAATAGGCTAATTTTAGAATTACAATCAAACACTCGAGACATTACCGCAAGTACCTCGGCGCACAGAATCAAACACAAATTTGTCAGGGCATTTGTTACCAAGGGGGCGAAATTATACAACATGAGCATGATGCAAATTGGCTTTTGTAGGCTATTTACAGTATCTGACGCGCAAATAAAGCATTTGAGATAGAGACAATAAAATGGCAAACGTTTACCTTTGTTGCAATCCAGTGTTGTTTATCAATATCGCTCCCACACACGGCAAAGAGGTCTGTGCTACAATGTACAGTCAGGACAGTGAGCTACACAGCACCCACCAATCACCCCGACAACGCATTGTACCTCACTCCTTGCTCATAGGCTACATGCGTATTTCCCTCCTTGAGGACAGGCAAGGGAGGGAGGTGGTTTCAGGACTCATTGTCATATAATGGGATATCTTCAAAACTCTTACATTACAGGCTTCTTACACATTTATGATCCTTAGAATGTTGATGGATCATTTAATTAAATACATTATTGTCAAATATGAAATTCATGTAAGATTAAATTAATGCATTTGATTAATTGCAGCGTATGAGGTGATTGTATTTCTGACCACTGTGCATAGTGACTCAGCAACAGGTGCAAATGTTAGAAATTAATACACCATAAGAGTAGCCTATTGGATCTGTCTTGGGCTTGTCAGTTAAGCTACATATGGTACTTGCAGTATGAAATACACTCAAATGTAAGCGAACAATAATGTGTTGTGCTGTGCAGGTTGACAATGACACCAAACATCAAAGCAACAGACAATAAACACATGATATTTCATTGTGTATATATTATAAAATATAGAAGTAAATAACTGTTTTGAAATAATGCCTAGCATGCCAAACATCACCGAACAAAACATTGTATCTCATGTACAGAGCGCCACCAAGTGGCTGATATTGTACCATACAGTATGTACAGTGTGCAGTGTAAAACGCTTGTCTAGGAAATGAATGTTCATGTCCATGTCTTGCAGTGCACACCAAACATTAACGCAACCAGTAGCGACCCGTCATGCTGGGCCTTTCTAGATAAAAATAATAATAATAATAAAGCCGCAAACAAACATGGTCTCTTTTTTTGCTTTCTTGCGTAAGGCAGCTCCAAAATGCAGCTGTTACAGCCTAGCTCAGTGCTTTCTGTGGTGGTGGGGCAGCCATCGGAAAATACTAAGCGTAGGGGTTGGTAATGTTCTCTAGTTGCGTCGTGATTGGCTTAGTGTTCTGTCACTCATGAGGACACTACGTCACCGCCAAATCTAAGGGTAGAGCTCGAACATTCAAGCCCCTTGGATGCTGCCATAGAGTTACATTAGAAGTGCCTATCCAAGAAGGCTCAAGGTCATTGGCCACAGATAAAAGGAAGTCAAATTAAGTTATATCTACAGCAGCTTTGATTGGACTCATCATGTTAACGTCATATTTTCAAAATCTTTGCTAGCAAGCTAGCAGTCATCATCATGAATCACGTTGACAATCTACTGGAAAATCCTTTTTAATCTTTGTCATATGAAGATAAATAAAGAAGAGAAATTATAGATAAAACGTACCGGTGCTCATCGGCCATTGGACGTAAACATTACGCAACAACTTGGAAATTGCAAATTCAACAATGAGTGGTTTGGAAGGAATCAGTGGCTAACTGCAAGCATTGCAGGGCAATCACTAGCCTGCTATTCAGTGGAGTGGGTGTGTGGTCCAAAGTTTGGGTTTAATGGTCTCTTTTCCAAGCTTAAAAGGATAAACATTCAACATTGGCCATGGTGTCAATCCAGCATGACTTCTGCCGCGCTCAAAACAACTGGAAACTCAGAATTGGAAATCTGATTTCAGTGAGTTCAAGACAACTGGGAACTCTGAAAAAAAACTAGCTCCGATTGGGAAAACATGTTTTGAACGGTCATCCAAATCGGAATTGCAAGTTTGGAACTCAGGCCTCTTTCTAGAGCTCCGACTTGAAGATCCCTGAGGTCATCATGATTCAACCTTGTTTTTTCCCGAGTTCCCAGTTGTCTTGAAAGCACCATAAATCCAGAGAATGCCAGACTTTGATGACCAAGTTTGATGACAAAATTTGCCCACGAAGGACCGCAGCACCAGCTTCCTGTTCAAGTGAGCACAACACAACAAGGTGAGTCCAAAAATGTATTGTATGCTGCTGCATAAATGATGTAATATGCCAGGGAGATATGTATACTGTAGCTAAGAAAGTAATACTATGTGTATGTTGTGTAATAAGCTGTTAGTAGCCCATGTGCCTCACCCTAACAATTAGGTCCTGTTTCCCCTCCTAATTTCGCCTACTGTTCTGACTTGATGGTGCACATGTAGCCTATAGCCTGTTTAAAAGAAATGTAATCATTGAATATTGTTAGAACTTTCATTGTCTGCTTATATGCCCATTTTATTGAACAAATAGTTATATTGACTACGTCCATCCTACCTCGCTCATTAAGGTCTTAATCGAAATTACGGATTGCCTCTTATCCACTCGTCGTTCCCTTATGCCATAGTTTGTACATCTCAATTGTCAGTAGAAACCACATTTGTTTAAGCAAGTCAGCCATACCGGCTATGTTTTTTTAAAAGGCAGTAAATGAGGCTGAAGGAACTGTTTCGCTGCCAGACAAGGCTCCGCTGATAGCCAGGTGTAGCAGTGGTAAGGTGTTGGGACTGCTGTTGAGACTCTGCTGTTGGGACAGCTTTATGTAGGCCCTAACAGTATGTGGGCACCGTTTGTCACCGTTATAGTGCAATTAATGTAGTTTTTAGTGTTGGGTTGTGGGTTTGCTGGCATGCATCTAAAAAAAAGACACACCAAGATTTACATGCTAAAATTGCCACTGAACTCAACATATTTATTTTTAAACAGATTACATGAATGTTTAAACTTTGCATTTGTAAAATCAAACTTCATTGTGTGATCGGTTGTATAATACAGTAGTACGCATGCACAAGCTTGATAAACAAACACAATCTTTATTTGATCACTTTGTTGAAAACCCTTTACAATTCTAACGCATGCAGTTATTACAAGATCCATGTACAGTATCAATGGGTCTATGGTAGGGTTGGGGTCAGTTAGAATTCAAGTCAGTCAATTCTGAAAATGATTGAAATCTAAAATTCGAAACAAATAAAAACTTTTGAAATGAATAGCTTATTTTAATTTTATTAAGAAGTCATTAAAAAATGGTTTCCCTTTTTTTATTACATTTCTACAGGCCCATCTCTCAGCGGTTCACCTAAAAAGTGACGGGGTGTGCTTTGTTGTTTGAATCCAAGATTGGCCATTTAAATTGGAATTTCAGTTTACTTCCTGAATTGACTGACTTGATGATCATGTTCTATGTGCTTCTGTTCTACACACTCAAACCTTGTATTACCATGTATTCTGATGTTCATATAAATCAGCGATCATCAACTAGATTTATTGAGCAGGGTGCCGGAACATAGTTACACATAATTTATAGACTGCAAATTGACCACAAGAAGCCCAAACAGATATAATAATTGACTAAAACATAATCATTTCAAACCCTGCTTACATGTGTATACGATCACATACTGTATATCTCTCTATTATGCATGGGAATACTTTGGAACAGTGTTTCAAAATAAAAATCAACTGATTGCAAATGATTTGCTGGCGTTTTTACAGTCTTTTATGCCCCCCCCCCTAAAAACAAAACTAATAAATAATACTGCCTGATTAGACATTGATATACATTTTGGAGGGCAGACATTCAAAATGATACAGCAGAGATGTGCGTCACCGTGTTCTCCGGGGTATGGGAGGGGGAAAGGTGGTCCTCTGAGTTGGTCTTTTAGGAAGTGCTCGAGTGGGGCATGATGTGTAACGCTCCTGCAACAAACTCTCTGAAGCCCTAAAATGTATAACAGATAACAACATGGTTGTTACACTTGGCATGACAAATTAAACAGAGATTAAGCACTGCAGAGTGTATTCGTGTGAGTCACACAGTATTTTCAGTCATCTCAAATGAGTGTGTCTCTCAGGGGAATTATTAAAAGAGTCAAGGTGTTGTAGAGGTGTCATTCTGTAGAACGAAAACAGTCATAATGTCAGCTGCAGTAACTGGATATTTTTTTTTTTTTTTTTACATTTCAACATATAGCCTATAACCCAGTTAGACTTACATCTAGGATAAAGACCCACGAGAGCAGTTTTTTGGCAATCATTAGGGTCGGGTTGGTTTTGTGGTTGGCAGTTTAAAATGCACATCAACTCGGATTACCCAAATTATTTAGTTTGAGATGCAAAATTCACAGAACTATCAACAGAAATATACCCGGACCAGTTTCATTACAAGTAAGAAGAATAAATGGTAACACTGCATATGAATACCCTCTTCATGATGCATATTTAACTCCTTATGAGAAATGCATTACAATGGAGAAATTGGGCGCTAATAACTGCTCATAGACATTCAAACTGCATTATGACTAAGGCCATTGTCTTACGTCAGATAGCGCTTCAATTCTGCCTGCACTGATTATGTCTCGTATATCGCAAAGGGTAATGGGATAGCTCGAAAGTAGTTCTGCTACTCCGAGTCAATATTCAGGTGATAATAAGGCATTCCACTAGACCACCATAGTCAGAGGCTGGCACTAAGATAGCATTGAATGAGCTGTATACCGCCATAAGCAAACTAGAAAACACTCACCCAGAGGCGGCGCTCCTAGTAGGCGGGGACTTTAATGCAGGGAAACTTAAATCAGTTTTACCAAATTTCTATCAGCATGTTAAATTGCAACCAGATGGAAAATAACTCTGGACCACCTATACTCCACACACAGAGATGCATACAAAGCTCTCCCTCGCCCTCCATTTGGCAAATCTGACCATAATTCCATCCTCCTGATTCCTGCTTACAAGCAAAAACTAAAGCAGGAAGAACCAGTGACTAGATCAATAAAAAAGTGGTCAGATGAAGCAGATGCTAAGCTACAGGACTGTTTCGCTAGCACAGACTGGAATATGTTCCGGGATTCCTCCAATGGCGTTGAGGAGTACACCACATGTGTCATTGGCTTCATCAATAAGTACATCGATGACGTCCCCCCCACAGTGACCGTACGTAAGGCAGGGAGGAAGAGGAGTTAGAGATGATTGGAGGGATAGAGATGTGGAGTGGGAGAGAGGAAAAGGAGAGTGAAGAGGACAGAGAGGAGAGTGGAGGGAGAGGGGACTGGAGGTAGAGAGAAAGAGGAGAGTGAAGAGGGAGAGGAGGACGGAGAGGAAGAAGCAGAGGGAGATTAGGAAGCAGAGAGAGCGGAGGGGAAGAGGGAGAGCACACCCGAGAGGGGCGCCTACGTCCCACCATTCATCCTTGTACCACACAGCCTGGGCCTAAAGTGACAGTGGCAGGGGTTTTGGAGTTGTTTTTAAAAGTGGTAGGAACTTACAGTTGAAGTCGGAAGTTTATATACACTTAGGTTGGAGTCATTAAAACTTGTTTTTCAACTACTCCACAAATGTGTTGTTAAAAACTATAGTTTTGGCAAGTCGGTTAGGACATCTACACAAGTCATTTTTCCAAAAATGGTTTACAGACAGATCATTTCACTTATAATTCACTGTATCACAATTCCAGTGGGCCAGAAGTTTACATACACTAAGTTGACTGCATTTAAACAGCTTGGAAAATTCAAAGAAATTATGTCATGGCTTAAGAAGCTTCTGACATAATTTGAGTCAATTGGAGGTGTACCTGTGGATGTATTTCAAGGCCTACCTTCAAACTCAGTGCCTCTTTGCTTGACATCATGGGAAAATCAAAAGAAATCAGCCAAGACATCAGAAAAAAATGTAGACCTCTACAAGTCTGGTTCATCCTTGGGAGCAATTTCCAAACGCCTGAAGGTACTACATTCATCTGTACAAACAATAGTACACAAGTATAAACACCATGGGACCATGCAGCAGTCATACTGCTCAAGAAGGAGACAAGTTCTGTCTCCTAGAGATGAACGTACTTTGGTGTGAAAAGTGCAAATCAATCCCAGAACAACAGCAAAGGACCTTGTGAAGATGCTGCAGGAAACAGGCACAAAAGTATCTATATCCACAGTAAAACACGTCCTATATCGACATAACCTGAAAGGCCGCTCAGCAAGGAAGAAGCCACTGCTCCAAAACCGCCATAAAAAAGCCAGACTACGGTTTGCATCTGCACATGGGGACAAAGATCGTACTATTTGGAGAAATGTCCACTGGTCTGATGAAACAAAAACAGAACTGTTTGACCATAATGATCATCGTTATGTTTGGAGGAAAAAGGGGGAGGCCTGCAAGCCGAAGAATACCATCCCAACCGTGAAGCACGGGGGTGGCAGCATCCTATTGTGGGGGTGCTTTGCTGCAGGAGGGACTGGTGCACTTCACTAAATAGATGGCGTCATGAGGAAGGAAAATTATGTGGATATATTGAAGCAACATCTCAAGACATCAGCCAGGAAGTTAAAGCTTGGTCGCAAATGGGTCTTCCAAATGAACAATGACCCCAAGCATACTTCCAAAGTTGTGGCAAAATGGCTTAAGGACAACAAAGTCAAGGTATTGGAGTGGCCATCACAAAGCCCTGACCTCAATCCCATAGAAAATTTGTGGGCAGAACTGAAAAAGTGTGTGCGAGGAAGGAGACCTACAAACCTGTCTCAGTTACACCAGCTCTGTCAGGAGGAATGGGCCAAAATTCATCCAACTTATTGTGGGAAGCTTGTGGAAGGTTACCCGAAACGTTTGACCCAAGTTAAACAATTTAAAGGCAATGCTACCAAATACTAATTGAGTGAATGTAAACTTCTGACTCACGGGGAATGTGATGAAAGAAAAGCTGAAATAAATCATTCTCTCTACTATTATTCTGACATTTCACATTCTTAAAATAAAGTGGTGATCCTAACTGACCTAAGACAGGGAATTTTTACTAGGATTAAATGTCAGGAATTGTGAAAAACTGAGTTTAAATATATTTGGCTAAGGTGTATGTAAACCTCCGACTTCAACTGTATGTCTGTTCCAGAGCTTGAGGAGCTATTGAGCTATTACAATGTTGGGTGCACAATGGTGGAAGTATGTGTTTGGGGGATGCTCAACATTTCCATCATAAATGCGTGCATTGTGTGGTGGACCCTGCAAAGGCCCCTTCCCAGAAACCGCAGGCGCTGGTCCATGAATGCGTTAAAAATGCAACTTGGGCATTCACTTTGGGATATGGCTACAGTGGCAGGAAGAGGGGAGCTAAGAGTGTGGCACCAGGGCATGTGGACCGAGTTGTCACTCATTTGAAAGCAGGTGAAGTTTGAAGGTTGCAAGAGAGGTTGTGTGTTGTGCATCCCAAATGGATGCAGGGCAAGGAGTGGGAGATGTTTAGAAACCTTCTTTGGGTGCTCTACGTGTTCTGTGCCACTTTTCAGGATGGGGCCATGCTTCCAGAAGTTCCATGACATGTTGTAGGCTAAATGCAAACACTAAAGTGACAGTGTGAAATATGAATTTGTCCTACGCATCTTTTATTGCCTTTGAACAGTTATGTTTTGTATCTTCTCTCTTTATCTGTCTCTATCTATTACTTGTTGCATCCACTGCATTGTTGTAAAAGTAGGCTACTCTTTCTACATTTTGTGTCAGGCCTGTTCTGTACCTAATCTTATTGAGAGTTTACCTACATTTTGAAATAGTCTCTGAATAGTTGTTTACATTTTTACATTGTTACAGAAGTAAGAATCGTTGTCAATCAAATAGCCTATTTGTGTGGGTTTTGAACTATTTTCTGAATATTGTCCTCTGGTCACATTTTGGATAATTGTTTTATTTATATGTAAATAATATTTATAAGTATAGCATATTATACTTGGAACATTTTCAGTGAGTCATTTAGTCACATTTACTTCAATTTAAATACTCTAGGATTATTATTAGTTATTCTGCCTATTTCATGGAGAGTCATATGAGGGCGCAGTGATATTGTTACATTTTGTACTGTTTTCATTTTTTGAATGGCGGTTTGAATTTGAGTTCCATGTCCTACAAGACAGATCGGCTGAGGGACGAGCTTTACGGAGGAGTGACGGAATCTGATGTGAGACCATGGACCAAGGCCTTATGAAGCAAATGTTCATATGAATACAGGGAACATAAAACTAGGCAATAAAAGCTTTCTATGAGTAGCCTAATATACAGCAAGTTGTGGTAAAAGCCTTTTGATGTTAAACTCTAACTCAATATACACTGAGTGTACGAAACATCTGCTCTTTCCATTATATAGACTGACCAGGTGAAAGTTATGATCCCTTATTGTTGTCTCTTATTAAATCCACTTCAAATCAATGTAGATATTAAATCCACTTCAAATCAATGTAGATGAAGGGAAGGAGACAGGTTAAACAATGATTTTTAAGCCTTGAGACAGTTGAGACATGGATTATGTATGTGTGCCATTCAGAGGGTGAATGGGCAAGACAAAACATAGAAGTGCCTTTGAACAGGGTATGGTAGTAGGTGCCAGGCCCACCGGTTTACGTCAACAACTGCAATGCTGCTGGATTTTTCATGCTCAACCGTTTCCTGTGTGTACCAAGAATGGTCCACCACCCAAAGGATGTGGACCTAATATCAGGAAGGTATTCCTCGTGTTTGGTATACTCAGTGTATATCCACCTCTCTACCTTGTGACAAGTTCTCATTTTAGATAATAAAGAAAAAGTTGACATGAATATAGCCTATCTTCAAACTTCAGGTTTCCTCTCTGACAGTGCAGTCATCAGTCAGCGAGTATATCCTCTTTATCATATCGTCATCTCACTTTTACCACTGTGTATAATGCGCACTGATGTGTTTCTCAAGTTGGCTTGTCTTTTCAATGTGTAATATCCTCAAATAAACTACTGGTTTTCATATGACTCTTTATTGAGCTGCTATCTAGACTACAGCATTAATAAATCACCTTGTAATATTGTAACATTGGTTGTTATACTGCAATATTAGACCATTTGTGATTCTATACTGTCATAATACTCACATTGCTGTGGTACTATGATGGTGAATTTCCGTCTAACCCAGTGTTTTACTCCGGCTCAGGCTGCTCTAACTTGGAGCCAAGGCAAGGCCTTGGGTACTTTTCAGCTGGTATTTACATAACAATGGCTAGCTGTGAACTTTAACACCTTCTCACAACAGTCTTGAATGTCACACTCTAGATGGAAACACAATAACACTAAAGCTTACATGAACATAAAACACTGTCAGCCCACTGGTGTGGGGGAAAGTCTAATCGGAAAAGCATCATAAGTTGACATACATTTAAGTTACATTTTGTTGTTGATTTCTGTGAGCCGGAAGGCAAGTCTGCTGTTTGTGATGACGGTGTGGCAGGTAGCCTAGTGGTTAGAGTGTTGGGCCAGTAACCGAAAGGTTACTAGATCAAATCCCTGAGCTGACAAGATACAAATCTGTCGTTCTGCTCCTGAACAAGGCAGTTAACCCACTTTTTCCTAGGCTGTCATTGTAAATAAGAATTTGTTCTTAATTGACTTGTCTAGTTAAATAAAGGTAAAATATTACAGATTCTATTTTTAACTCCTGCAATGTTGCCTTTCTGTAATTCCATGTTGCATTACATGCAATTACATTCTGTAATAAAGTTACATCAAGTTTCTGTGATCCTGACACAGGAACGTATGAAAGGGCCTCTCTTATCCAGAGACTGGGCTTACCGGTCTGGGAGTCGTGGAGGGATTCTGGGGGGAGGAAGTAGAGGTGTGGACTCAGCGATCCTTGGGGGTCGTGGAGGAAGAGGGAGGAGGTCAACTGTGTCCTTTCCATGGATCAAATCAATATACAGCATAATTAATAATCAGGTTATCGACAAAAGCGCCATAAGCGCCATTGACAGAGAACATTGTAAATACATTGACAAGAGTACTTTGTAAATAACTACAGTCGTGGCCAAAAGTTTTGAGAATGACACAAATATAAATTTTCACAAAGTTTGCTGCTTCAGTGTCTTTAGATATTTTTGTCAGATGTTACTATGGAATACTGAAGTATAATTACAAGCATTTCATAAGTGTCAAAGGCTTTTATTGACAATTACATGAAGTTGATGCAAAGAGTCAATATTTGCAGTGTTGACCCTTCTTTTTCAAGATCTCTGCAATCTGCCCTGGCATGCTGTCAATTAACTTCTGGGCCACATCCTGACTGATGGCAGCCCATTCGTGCATAATCAATGCTTGGAGTTTGTCAGAATTTGTGTGTTTTTGTTTGTTCACCCGCCTCTTGAGGATTGACCACAAATTCTCAATGGGATTAAGGTCTGGGGAGTTTCCTGGCCACGGACCCAAAATAACGATGTTTTCTTCCCTGAGCCACTTAGTTATCACTTTTGTCTTATGGCAAGGTGCTCCATCATGCTGGAAAAGGCATTGTACGTAACCAAACTGTTCCTGGATGGTTGGGAGAAGTTGCTCTCGGAGGATGTGTAGGTACCATTCTATATTCATGGCTGTGTTCTTAGGCAAAATTGTGAGTGAGCCCACTCCCTTGACTGAGAAGCAACACCACATATGGATGGTCTCAGGATGCTTTACTGTTGGCATGACACAGGACTGATGTTAGCACTCACCTTGTCTTCTCCGGACAAGCTTTTTTCTGGATGCCCCAAACAATCGGAAAGGGATTCATCAGAGAAAATGACTTTACCCCAGTCCTCAGCAGTCCAATCCCTGTACCTTTTGCAGAATATCAGTCTGTCCCTGATGTTTTTTCTGGAGAGAAGTGGCTTCTTTACTGGCCTTCTTGACACCAGGCCATCCTCAAAAAGTCTTCGCCTCACTGTGTGTGCAGATGCAATCACACCTGCCTGCTGCCATTCCTGAGCAAGCTCTGTACTGGTGGTGCCCCAATCCCGCAGCTGAATCAACTTTAGGAGACGGTCCTGGTGCTTGCTGGACTTTCTTGGGCGCCCTGAAACCTTCTTCACAACAATTGAACCACTCTCCTTGAAGTTCTTGATGATCCGATAAATGGTTGATTTAGATACTGGCAGCAATATCCTTGCCTGTGAAGCCCTTTTTGTGCAAATCAATGATGATGGCACGTGTGTCCTTGCAGGTAACCATGGTTGACAGAGGAAGAACAATGATTTCAAGCACCACCCTCCTTTTGAAGCTTCCAGTCTGTTATTTGAACTCAATCAGCATGACAGAGTGATCTCTCTCACTGATATGATGTCAGCTGGTCCTTTTATGGCAGGGCTGAAATGCAGTGGAAATGTTTTTTGGGGATTCAGTTCATTTGCATGGCAAAGAGGGACTTTGCAATTAATTGCAATTCATCTGATCACTCTTCATAACATTCTGGAGTATATGCAAATTGCCATCATACAAACTGAGGCAGTAGACTTTGTGAAAATGTATATTTGTGTCATTCTCAAAACTTTTGTCCATGACTGTACATGGTGCTTTCCTAAGTATGATTTATACAAATCAAGATGCTTTAGATCAATTACAAAGGTGTTTATAATGTAATGCTTTTGATTTGACTCAATTGGATTTAATGTCTCTCAGCAACTACATGTAGGAATAAGGATAAGCTATTTAGCTTTGTTGACTAAGCCATGTATTCACAAAGACAGAAATATACCAAAAGCGTGTTGGGTGATCTGGGCTTTGAAGAACAATTTGGCCTTACCTCAAACTCAGGCTCAGTTCCACTGCTGTAGCTAATGTTACTATGTGTGCTGAGTCTGTTACTGCCACTACCTGAGAAAGTAAAAGTAAAAACTATACGCTCAGGAAAGAAACACGACAAGTAAATGTGAAACAATTTCTTGAAGAGTTAAGAGCCTGTAGTAAGATGTGATGAACTCCCCTCTTCAGACAGTAGGCTTGAGTACACATTATAGCTATAGACGATTGCGACTCAGAGAGAGCAGCTGAGTAAAGCAACAATAATGGGGAGAGAAATGTAGCTACCGGTCTAATCTTTTAGACATAATGACATAGATGATATGGAAATAATCAGAGTTGATCAGCACAACAAATGACCACGTGTTGCAGATTTCATCACCTCTGCGAAGAAAAGTATATTCTATAAGAACTAAAACAGATTTTTGATCAAGACAATCCACACTAACATCATCTTGTAATATATCCAACATCAGAATTACACCAGCTGTCATTTTTGACTGCCATCCTGACATAAGGATCATAGTGACATGAAAATGACAGATAAGACTCACTGGATGTGCTGGAGGTACTGCCAGTCTTCCAAGTGCTTCTCTGGATTGGCCGGGCCACAGGAGGGGTTTCGGCCATGACCTGTGGGGCAGGTTCGTACACAGAACAATCCAAAGCCATGTTGGAGCCCCAGTGAAGGTTCCTCTGCAAAGGGGCGCTTATCTCCAGACCTCACAGGGAAGAGGCCAGATCAACAATAAGCATCAATCATCAACAATAAGCTAAATGTCATATATACAGTACATATATGTTCCAAAGTATTTCCATTTAAGTGTTTTACTGTAACATTATCATGATTTTATACTGGACAAAAGTATATACGCAACATGTAAAGTTTTATTTCAGTCCCATGTTTCATGAGCTGAAATAAAAGATCCCATATGCACGAAAAGCTTATTTCTCAAAAAAAAATTGCACAAATTAGTTTACATCCCTGTTAGTGAGCATTTTTCATTTGCCAAGGTAATCCATCCACCTGACAGGTGTGGTACATCAATAAGCTGATTAAACAGCATGATCATTACACAGGAGCACATTGTGCTGGGGACAATAAAAGGCTACTTTAACTTCTTCTTTGTATTTTTTTGTACCATCATATTTGAAATGCAAGAGAAAGGCTATAATGTATTACTCCAGCCCAGGTTCAATTTAGATTTTGGCCACTAGATGGCATCAGTGTATATGCACAATTTTAGACTGATCCAATGAACCATTGCATTTCTGTTCAATCAAGACTGCCCAAATGTGCCTAATTTGTTTATTATAGCTTTTCATGTTCAAAATTGTGCACTCTKCTCAAACAATAGCATGGTATTCTTTCACTGTAATAGCTACTGGAAATTGGACAGTGCAGTTAGATTAACAAGAATTTAAGCTTTCTGCCAATATCAGATATATCTATGTCCTGGGAAATGTTCTTGTTACTTACAACCTCATGCTAATTGCATTAGCCTACGTTAGCTCAACCGTCCCATGGAAGGGACACCGATCCCGAAGAAGTTTAAAATGTGCAGTTTTGTCACACAACACAATGCCGCAGATGTCTCAAGTTTTGAGGGAGCGTGCAATTGGCATTCTGACTGTAGGAATGTTCACCATACTTGAGTAAAAGTAAAGATACCTTAATTGTAAATGACTCAAGTAAAGTGAAAGTCACCCAGTAAAATACTACTTGAGTAAAAGTTAAAAAGTATTTGGTTTGAAATATACTTAAGTATCAAAAGTAAATGTAATCGCTAAAATGTACTTAAGTATCAAAAGTAAAAGTATAAATAATTTCATAGTCCTTATATTAAGCAAACTAGACGGCACCGTTTTTTTGTTTTTTGTATATACGAATAACCAGGTGCACACTCCAACACTCAGACATCATTTACAAACAAAGCATTTGTGTTTAGTAAGTGTGCCATATCAGAGGCAGTAGGTATGACCAGGGAAGTTCTCTTGATAAATGTGTGAATTGGACAAATTTTCTGTCCTGCTAAGCATTCAAAATCTAAAGAGTACTTTTGGGTCTTAGGGAAAATATATGGAGTAAAAAGTACCTAATTTTCTTCAGGAATGTAGTGAAGTAAAAGTAAAGTACAGAAAAAATGACTTCAGTAGTACTTTGAAATATTTTTACTTAATTAAGTACTTTACACAACTGATCAAATGTGACCACTAATGCTGTCTTATGGACTGACATAATTGTAGGCATAGTCAAAGAGGAAAGGCCAATAAAATACAAAATTTACACTTCAGTAGCCTGATAAATGAAATGTGCAAAGTTGTCATCAAGGCAAAGGGTGGCTACTTTGAAGAATTTCAAATATAAAATATATTTGGATTTGTTTAACACTTTTTTGGTTACCACATTATTCCATGTGTTATTTCATAGTTTTGATGTCTTCACTATTATTCTACAATGTAGAAAATAGTAAAAAATTAAGAAAAACCCTGGAACGAGTAGGTGTGTCCAAACTTTTGACTGATACTGTAATTGCAGTTGAAGTGACCTATAAAATACAGTATGCTCTTGTCACATGTAGAGGCAAAGTATAGAAGAGTCTCCAAATATGCCTACCAATCTCCTTCCCAAGCTTCTCCCTCTCTTTATGGCGTCTGGAAATGCTGTCTCGTAGTCTTTTCAGATTTTCCTGTGACAAAAAAATATTTTCTGAATTCATGGAGGTAGTATTTCAGATAATCATTGTACCCCCAAAAGCTAGGCCCGGGCCACAGAAAATATCTGTTTCTTGTGTTCTGCCAAGAGATATGAGTATTAACTATAATCTACTACTGTACCTGTTGATAGCGCAGAGACTGAGATCTCCTTTCCTGGTCAAACTGCCAGGTCTTGAATTCCTGCACAGCATCATCCACACTCAGGACCCCCACCTTCACTTTCTCCTGCAAGGCTATGAGCTGCCTCTGGCCTGGGGTCTTCATTCCAGCATAGGGGTCGTTGGAAGAGGAGGTGGCGGCTCTGTCACTCACAGGCCTCACTGGAGGTTTGGAGTCACATACATTGTTTACGAATTAGTGGAGAAGCTGTGATTCAGGGCAATGTGCAATACATAGAAAATAACATCTCAAGTGATGTTCAATTTGATATGTACCTGTGTTTGACGGGATTTCTCTGAGGTTCCTCTGTGGATTTGATTCTTCATTTCCCGAAAACACTGTGAAAAGCATAGTCATTCACCTGGACCTTAAATACACCACTGGTTTGGCGACTTATGCACTAGCTAATAGCTTTGGAGAACACTTGTGCTGTTCAGTCATGTACCTCTTGAGATGTAGGTCTTGGACTCCTCAGGCTCTGAAAACGTCACAGGTCTCGGAATTGGAGCTGGTGGACGGTTTAAAATGTCTGGGATATAGGTCGCATTCTCGTCCACCGTGTCATAGATTTCATCTTGAACACACATGTTGTAAGGGTCTTCCTCCTCAAACCCCTCTGGTTCTTCCACCTGGTCTCCCACCTCTTCATTCGCTGTATGCTCACCAACTTGGGCCACACCTGCATCAGGTTTCCCTTAAAAAGCCACATCATTTGTAAAAAAAAGAGTACATCCACAAGTCCAATTACAGTACAATGCAGTACAGTATTTTGTAGTGAAGTTTAGACAACTGTTGATTGCCCCTTGAGCCAGATGTGAATGCTCTGGGGACATAAACTTACCCAACCAGTTTAAATACAATGAGAACCCCATCAACCATTGAGGGCCCATAAGCAGACAATTATAGTGCATTCAGATAATATTCAGACACCATCATCAATCTACACTCAATACCCCGTAATGACAAACACAAACAGGTTTTAGAGATTTTTGCAAAGTTAATAAAAATCAAAAACGGATATATCACATTTACATTTAAGTATTCAGACCCTTAACTCAGTACTTTGCTGAAGCACCTTTGGCAGCGATTACAGCGTGGAGTCTTCTTGGGTATGATGCTACAAGCTTGGCACACCTGTATTTGGTGAGTTTCTCTCATTCTTCTCTGCAGATCCTCTCAAGCTCTAGGAGGTTGGATGGGGAGCATCGCTGGACAGCTATTTTCAGGTCTCTCCAGAGATGTTCTATTGGGTTCCATTCTGAGCTTTGGCTGGGCCCCTCAAGGACATAAAGAGACTTGTCCTGAAGCCACTCCTGCATTGTCTTGGCTGTGTGCTTAGGGTCGTTGTCCTGTTGGAAGGTGAACCTTCGCCCCAGTCTGGGGTCCTGAGTGCTCTAGAGCAGGTTTTCATCAAGGATCTGTCTGAACTTTACTCCGTTCATCTCTCCCTCGATCCTGACTAGTCTCCCAGTCCCTGCTGCTAAAAAACATCCCCACAGCATGATGCTGCCAACACCATGCTTGACCGTAGCGATGGTGCCAGGTTTCCTCCAGATGTGGTGCTTCCCATTCAGGCCAAAGAGTTCAATCTTGGTTTCAACAGACCAGAGAATCTTGTTGCTCCATGGTATGAGTCTTTATGTGCCTTTTGGCAAACTCCAAGCAGGCTGTCACGTGCCTTTTACTGAGGAGTGGCTTCCGTCTGGCCACTTTACCATAAAGGCCTGATTGGTGGAGTGCTGCAGAGATGGTTGTCCTTCTGAAAGGTTAGGACAACTCTGGAGCTCTGACAGAGTGACCATCGGGTTCTTGGTCACATCCCTGACCAAGGCCCTTCTCCCCGATTGCTCAGTTTGGCCAGGCGGCCAGCTCTAGGAAGAATCTTAGTGGTTCCAAATTTCTTAGATGAGATAACCTTTCAGAAGGACAACCATCTCTGCAGCTCTCCACCCATCAGGCCTTTATGGTAGAGGGGCCAGACGGAAGCCACTCCTCAGTAAGAGGCACATGACAGCCCGCTTGAAGTTTGCCGAAAGGCACCTAAAGGACTCTCAGACCATGAGAAACAAGATTCTCTGATCTGATGAAACCAAGATTGAACTCTTTGGCCTGAATTCCAAGCGTCACGTCTGGAGGAAACCTGGCACCATCCCTACAGTGAAGCATGGTGGTGGCAGCATCATTCTGTGGGGATGTTTTTCAGCGGTAGGTATTGGGAGACTAGTCAGGATCGAGGGAAAGATGAACGGAGCGAAGTACAGAGAGATCCTTGATGAAAACCTGCTCAGGACCTCAGACTGGGGCGAAGGTTCACCTTCCAACAGGACAACAACTCTAAGCACACAGCCAAGACAACGCAGAACTGGCTTCGGGACAAGTCTTTGAATGTCCTTGAGTGGCCTAACCAGAGCCCGGACTTGAACCTGATTGATACAGGTGTGCAAAGCTTGTCATACCCAAGAAGACTCACGGTTGTAATCTCTGTCAAAAGTGCTTCAACAAAGTACAGAGTAAATCTGAATACCTACGTAAAGTCTGAATACCTACGTAAATGTGATATTTCAGTTTTTTATATGCAAAAAGGTATAAAAACCTATTTTTACTTTGTCATTATAGGGCATTGTGTATAGATTGATGAGAGAAAAAAACATTGAATCAATTTTAGAATAAGGCTGTAACGTAACATAATGTGGAAAAAGTCAAGGATTCGGAATACTGTTTATTGATATCAAACGATATCAATATCATATTGAATAATCGATATTGGTTCCCACCATTAGTGTTTTGTCAATTTACCTTGAAAAAATTTTCTAAGTATGATTTCTTCTGGGTTATGCGACTCTCCTAATGCCTTCTCCATGTCCTCATCTGAGGGGAATAAATATTCAAAGATAGTAGTAATCCATCATCATCGTCATCATCATCAAAGGGAAATGGTACTTCATGTAATTAATCATACATAGGTCTTCCATGTAGTCTGGGCTTAACCCCATCATGGACTCATAGATGTCTTCTTGGCACCCGGGGTTTAGGGAATACTTCATGATGATATCTCGAGAGGAGTTGGACGTGGACTCGTACACATCCTCATCTTCTTCAGCCGCGATGGACTCTTTGATATGAGACTTCAGCATGTCAGCCGTCTCCTACATACGAGATATCGTGCACATAGTCTTAGTCTTCACTAAAGATATGATTTCACAAAGTTACTACAATAAGAGCCGGTGGCTGTTATTTGAAATCATTGTTGTGCGATCCAGAGCATTTTCCCAAATTGAGATCACACTAGAGAGATACAAGATAAACACATCACTGAATGAATATACTAACAATGGACTTACCACAAAGTCGTCCATGAACTGTCTCAGGTCAGAGAAGCCGCTCCTCTCTGCCAGTGTATTTGGGTAGTCTCCATTCTTATTCATCACGCTGTAGGCCTGCAAGGCACCTGGACACTGTAGCAGGACTGTGGTAAGCTTCTTCAGGCCATACTTTGCAGCAAAATGAAGCAGAGTGGGAAGCTCCTGCTTTCGCTGATCTGAGTGACAAAAGCAGACAACTGTGATCTATTCCACTTGTTATGAACGTTCTTGAAGACTCAAAACCTTCAGGATATAAGTTGAACTTGATAAAAAAAGAAATGTTCCCAAAAAAGAAATGTTCCCAATTCACCTAGAACACAGAATGTATTGACCTTTTGGACCTTGGCTCATATCTCTGGATGTCAACAAAACTCAATGGGGATAAGATTCTTGGACTCTTAGATAAAAAAATGTGGACATCATTTGATGGCATTTTTGAATATCCAGATAACATTTTTGGGTGACCAGTGGCCATGTCCCACATCACATTTTTGGATGTGCCAGATAAAAAATGTGTATGATTACAGCAGGTGAATGGTAGTTCATCGGTCATATGAAAAAAATCACATTTTGGAAACTTATTACTTGAAGTGTCCCATTTATCCAATTTCGTAACCATAACTGTCTGCTTTAGGATGGATTTATATACGTTTGACTATGAACTAAGATGACTGTCAGAGTAAATTTAACGTCACAATCTGTAATTAATTTAAGGCATAATCTGTAAAAATTCCTGTAATTAAATGACAATGCTAAAGAATTAAATAAGAAAATAACTTAAACATGGCTTTTGGGCTTGCTTACTACAACTGTACTACACTGTCATAACCCAAATTGCAAGATTGTTTTTCTTCATTCTTTATGTTTTAGTGTCTTTTGATTCTCAATATAAAGGGAATTTCAATCAACCCCCTATTTTTAAATGGAATTGACCCCAACTCTGCTTAGAGCCACTGTCTGTATTTTTTCCCCATAAAAAAAAGCAAAAACAGTTGCACCTTTCTGAAATAATTACCTATTTCTTCTAAAATAAGTTGAAATTAAAATAATAAAATGTCTCCACTCATTGTAATTGGATTTCAACATTGCAGAGCAAATTACATTGTTGTTAACTTAAGTTATTAAAACAACTAGCATGAACAAAAGGACTAGCCAAGATAACTGCCAACAAATGCTTCTTGTGAGCTTGATGCATCTTTCTACTGGAAATTTGGGCCACTCTCCAGCAGCAAACATATCTAATTATTCAATGTTTGAGGGGTGCCCTCCACCAACTGTTGTTTTCAGCTCTCGCCATAGGTTATGTATGTGATTCAGATCTAGACTCTTTGCTGACCACTCCAGAACAGTCCAGCGTTTCTTTTTTTAACAATTCCAGCATGCGTTTGATGTGTTTTTGGGTTTGTTATCCTGCTGGAAGACCCACAACCTTCAACAGAGACAGTTTGCTGACATGGATTGAACATTGCACTCCAAAACAATTTTTTACGCTGCTGCTACTCTCTGTTTATCATATATGCATAGTCATTTTAACTATACATTCATGTACATACTACTTCAATTGGGCCGACCAACCAGTGCTCCCGCACATTGGCAAACCGGGCTATCTGCATTGTGTCCCGCCACCCACCACCCGCCAACCCCTCTTTTTACTTTTACCCTACTGCTACTCTCTGTTTATCATATATGCATAGTCACTTTAACCATATCTACATGTACATACTACCTCAATCAGCCTGACTAACCGGTGTCTGTATGTAGCCTCGCTACTTTTATAGCCTCGCTACTGTATATAGCCTATCTTTTAACTGTTGTTTTATTTCTTTACTTGCCTATTGTTCACCTAATACCTTTTTTGCACTATTGGTTAAAGCCTGTAAGTAAGCATTTCCCTGTAAGGTCTACTACACCTGTTGTATTCGGCGCACGTGACAAATAAACTTTGATTTGATTTGATAATCTGATGATTTCATGATGTCTTGCACACATTCAAGACTTCCAGTACCAGAGGCAGCAAAGCAACGCCACAGCATTATCGAACTTCCCCCATGTTTGATTGTAGGGTAGGTCTTCTTTTCTTTGAATGCTTCATTTTGCTGTTGATATACAAATCATAGAGACTCCACTGCTGAAGGAGACACAAGAAAGCCTGATTGAACTTCTCAAAAACCCACCTAAACAAGCCTAAATCCTGGGGAACATGTTCTGTGGACCAATGAAATTAGAGCTCTTTGGCAATACAGATCAGTGCTGTGTTTACTGACAAACAAATGAAGCATTCAAAGAAAATAACAACCTCCCTGCAGTCAAATATGGGGAGGTTTGATAATGCTTTGCTGGGTTGCTTTGCTGCCTCTGGTACTGGGAGCCTTGAATGCGTGCAAGACATCATGAAATCATCAGATTATCAGGTGTTTTGGAGTCCAATGTTCAACCCGGTGTCCAAAAACTGGGTCCTCATTGAAGGTTATGGGTCTTCCAGCAGGAAAACGACCCCAAACACACATCAGAAAGCACCCAGGAATGATTCAGTAAGAGATGCTGGACTGTTTTGGAGTGTCCAGCGAAGAGTCCAGATCGGAATCACATCCAAAACTTATGGCGAGATCTGAAAACAGCAGTTGGTGGAGGGCACCCTTTAAACATTGAAGAATTAGAGCAGTTTGTTGCTAAAAAGTGGGCCAAATTGCCAGTGGAAAGCTGCAGTAAACAAGAAGCATTTGTCTGTATTTATCTTGGCCAAAGGCTGTGCTAGCTCCTGGGTGGCAATAATTTTGGCAATGCCATGTATCTTTATTTTCTCAATTAAAATAGTAAACTTAAGTTTAAAAAAAAATGTAATGTTGAAAATCCAATTACAAGGTCTGATGGCCAAATGTTTAAATGTCAAATTATTTTATAAGAAATAGGGGAAAGTGCAATGGTGCCAATATATTTGGCCGCAACTGTATCACTTGATTTGAAATAATATGATTTAAAAAATGCCTAACTGAGATTAGTTGAATTGTTTGAGGAACTCCCTTTACTCTCTTGTGAAAAATCTACAACAATGTAGTGTAAGTATTCACTAGAAACTAGCTAGCACATTGTTTTTCCTTACAACAAAAACACGCATAGCAGTTTCAATAGAACTGTTAGTGTGTAGACAAGCAAATGTATCATTCCATTATATTTTCTGGTCAAAATGTAAAGCACTTACATGCAGCCATATTGTCTTTCTCGATCTGTCTGATTCCAAACACATGAAGTCCACTTGCAGGAATCCTGCCTTTTAACGAGTCTGTCAGCATATTGTCAAGTGACTCTGTGGCATTGGATGTGATATTGAATGCCTAGAAACATAGAAATGAACAACACACTATTGAAGGAAATATGTTCTAAAGAATTTAAATATACATGTTTTTTAGGTTTCCTTGAAGCTTTAGTCTGTGTGAAATGCAATGTAGCCTCCAATGAAAATGTAAACATTTGACATAACTGCAGGCAACAGGAGATGGCCTCTTAAGCCCTTTTAATGACAGTGTATTCGCCATATGTTAGCTTTCAGTCAAACTGCAAAAAAATGAAACCGAAACTTAAGTTTAGGCAGTAATTCCAACTGGTTAGGGTTAAGGTTTGGGATAGGGTTAAAACAGAAAAAACTAAAATAGCAAAACGAGTGCTTATCACTGGGATGGAACCCCCGATGCTTGGAGCCGTAGCTTGCATTTTAAGCCCATCCCCAGCACCTTAGCTTGTTGCAAGCCTAGTAAATGGTAACAGGGACTCGCATTTGTGGCACAAATCCCATTCAAGTCATGGTACCGATATTAGCCTTTTTCATACATCATGTTCAAATCATCTAAAAGTGATTTTGTTGAGCTTCACAATGAATTTGAGATACTTTCGGATGATTTGGACAAAATTCTAATATCGGTACCAGGACTTGGATTTGGCACAAATTATAAAATGTTTGCATTTGGAAACAGTGCTATGGAAACTTAAACAAAGCATGGATTGCTGTCAAACCTTGTCCATAGACTGCTTACAGGGTTAAGAAACCAATATGTAATTTTGTATTTTGGGTGAATTATCCCTTTCAAAATCAATTATTTAGAGGTGTTGAAAACAGAGTTGTCAGTCTTCAGTATTCTGTTTTTACCCCATACTGAGCACTCTCACCTGACACATAAAATCCATGGGAGCAGCTGCAAGTTCAAGGTAACGACTGACTTCTCCCATGGCTGTGTAGTATGTTACAGGCCTCAAACAGACTGGTGAGTCGTTGCCATGCAGAGTGAGTGACATCTCTCCTGCTGGCATATCTGGTAAAGATAGCATTTACCTGGGTTAGCATTCTTTATCTACTGTACAGAATAGTGTCTGGCAAATCACTTCAAGTTATTCACATTGGTCAAAGAAATGTCCACAATAAGAATGTAATAGTGAAATAGAATAATAAGTGAAAGTGAAACAGAAGAATGGGTAAGTGGTCTAAATGTTCCTCTATAGCTTTGCTATAAAGTCTCTAAAGGTAGCCTACTTACCAGGCGCATTAACACTGATGGTGTATTCATTCTCCAAAATCCCTACAACCCGTTTTGCAGCTAAATCTTTAGAGGAAAACTCCACCTCCATTTTCAATTGGTTGTCCAGTTTATTTGAAAAGATTATGAAAATAGTTGCATGGTCCTGTAAAACATGTACAGTCATCATGGAGACATCAGATACTGGAAGAAATTGTATTCTAGGCTTAGGAGTTGGCAACAAAAAAAACTGTAATTGCAAATAAAGTTGTCCTGAGCTGATTATAATTTGAGTGTAATTTAAGGGTGTGCCTCGATATGAATCAAGAAATAATCAGACAAATTCACACACCAAAAATGATAGTAACAAAGAGGCATGGTTGTCCAATACCATACACTCCAACAACTGTTACAATTATGACAGTATCATGTACATTGCCTTCAGAAAGTATTCTTCCCCCTTGACTTACTTTGTTGTGTTGCATCCGGAATTAAAAATGTATTAAATATATATTTTTCTCGCCCATCTACACACAATACCCAATCATGACAAATTGAAAACATGTTTTTAGAAATGTTTTCAAATTTATTGAAAATGAAATATAGAAACATCTAATTTACATAAGTATTCACAACCTCGAGACGATTACAGCTGTGAGTCTTTCTAGGTAAGCCTCTAAGAGCATTGCACACCTGGATTGTACTATATTCTAAAAAAAATCTTCAAGCTCTGTCAAGTTGCTCGTTGATCATTGCTAGACAGACATTTTCGAGTCTTGCCATAGATTCTTATATTTAGCCTTGTGTTTTAGGTTATTGTCCTGCTGAAAGGTGAATTTAAACTCCCAGTGTCTGTTGGAAAGCAGACTGAACCAGGTTTTCCTCTAGGATTTTGCCTGTGCTTAGTTCTATTCAGTTTCTTTTTATCCTAAAAACTCCCTAGTCTTTGCCGATGACAAACATATCCATAACATGATGCAGCCACCACAATGCTTGAAAATATGGCGAGTGGTACTCAGTGATGTGTTGGTTTTGCCCCAAACATAACGCTTTGTATTTAGGACATAGCCAATTTCTTTGCCACATTTTTTGCAGTTTTACTTTAGTGCATAATTGCAAACAGGATGCATGTTTTAGAAGAAAAAAATGTTTCTGTACAGGCTTCCTTCTTTCCACTCTGTCATTTAGGTTAGTATTGTGGCCAGTGGCAACCCGTCATTCAGGGCAGGTGGGGCTGTAAGGCTCTGCCCCACCTGTTTAGCAAATAAATAAATAAACAAATGTTTTATTAAATACAGTCCCAGTCAAAAGTTTGAACACACCTAGTCATTCCAGGGTTTTTCTTTATTTTGTACTATTTTCTACATTGTAGAATAATAGTGAAGACATCACAACTATGAAACAACACATATGGAATCATGTAATAACCAAAAAAGTGTTCAACAAATCAAAATATATGTTATATTTGAGATTCTTCAGTAGCCACCCATGGCCTTGATGACATCTTTGCACACGCTTGAATGAGTAGGTGTGTCCAAACTTTTGGTACTGTATGTATATATATTGTTGTTGCATGTTATTTTGGCATCTATTTGTGTCACATATCAGTTTGCAAACAATGTAAAAAGAAATGTTTTCCTTGAGTTAATAAAGCTGCATACAAACATGGTCTCTTTCTTGCGTAAGGCCGCTCCAAAATGCAGGTGTTTCAGCCTAGCTCAGTACTTCCTGTGGTGGAGGGGGCTGCCAGCGAAAGTACAGAGCATAGGCGTTGGTAATCTTCTCTAGTTGCGCAGTGATTGGCTCAGTGTTCTGTCACTCATGGGGACACTACGTCACCGCCGAATCCACAGGAAGAGCTAAGCAGTTCAAGCCCCATTGGGTGCTGTCATAGATTTACATTAGAAGTGCCCGTCCAAGAAGTCTCAAGGTCATTAGCTACAGATAAAATGACGTTAAATCACATTATATTAACCGTAGCTTTGATTAGACTGATGTCAACATCATACTTTCACAATATTAGCTAGCAAGCTAGACAAGCAGTCTGGGTCTGGGTTTAAGGATTTATAACATCCGTCTGAAAGGGTCTTATTTCCAAGCTTAAAAGGATAAACATTCACACGCAACACCATGGGCCAGAAAAGGTTAAATACATTGACCATGCTGTCAATCCATCATAACTTCTGCCGCATTCAAATCAACTGGAAACTCGGAACTGGGAAATCTCAGACTTCAATGCGTTCAAGACTACTGGGAACTCAGGGGACAAAACTAGCTTGGACTGGGAAACTACATTTTGAACGGTCATCCAACTCGGAATTCCAAGTAGGGAACGCAGGCCTCTTTCTAGAGCTACAACCTGAAGATCAGTGATGTCATGATTCAACCTTGTTTTTTTCATAGTTCCCTATTGTCTTGAAAGCACCACAAATCCAGAGAATGTAGTAAGCTGTTAGTAGCCCATCACCCTAAGAATTTGGTCTCTCTCCCCCACAGAAGTTAGCCTAATGTTCTGACTTGGTGGTGCACATGTAGTCTATAGCCTGTTTTAGAGAAATGTCATAATCAAATATTGTAAGCTCTTTCATTGTCTGCTTATATGCCCCTGTGATTTATCCTACAGTTCTGACTTGGTGCACAGGGAGACATTTCTAAGAATGGCCCATGTTCTGAATTCTGTCACTGTACATTTCAAAAATTGCTGAACAAATAGTTTTATTAACTACTAGCTCATTAATGTCTTAATCGAAATTAGGGCTTGCCTCTTATCCGCTCATCGTTTCCCTTATGCCATGGTTTGTACATCTCAATTGTTATATTCCTTACAGTATATACTGTAGGCCTATCTCATTAGTATCTTATTCATCATTTTAGATAATGTTGGAATGATTTCATTGCTTTGCTTACTGTGTGTATTATAATTAGCTCATGTTCATTTCTTCACGAGAAGGGGATATTATATAATGTTGTTGGGTCTGTAACCATGTTTGCCAGTGACAGTCTTTTCCCATTCAAAACGTTCAGTAATAGACCCATGTAATTCCAGTTGATATTGCTAGGGTTGTTTTGTTTGCACAATACACTGTCAGTGCATCGGTATATTGTCTATAAAAGTGGATCCTCGTGATTGTATTTTCCTTCCTTTTTAGACCACATAGGCATAATAAAATGTTATGTAGTTGCTTTGCTGGCATTTTTATAAAAAATAAAAAAAAACTTTATTTAACTAGGCAAGCCAGTTAAGAACAAATTCGGATTTACAATGACGGCCTACTGGGGAACAGCGGGTTAACTGCTTTGTTCAGAACAGATTTTTACCTTGTCAGCACGGGGATTCGATCCAGCAACCTTTCGGTTACTGGCCCAACGCTTTTCAAAAAACTGGTTGAGTTGGCCTCACCAAGATTTACATGCTATATTCACCACTGATTGTGGAGTAACTACAATGTTGTTGATCCATCCTCAGTTTTCTGCTATCACAGCCATTAAACTCTTTAACTGATTGTAAAGTCACCATTGGCCTCTAGTGAAATCGCTGAGCGGTTCCCTTTCCTCTCCGGCAACTGAGTTAGGAAGGATGTCTGTATTTTTGTAGTGACTGGGTGTATTGATACACCATCCAAAGTGTAATTAACTTCACCATGCTCAAAGGGATATTCAATGTCTGTTTTTGTTTTATTTTTACCCATCTACCAATAGGTGCCCTTTGCGAGGCATTGGAAAACCTCCCTTTTCTTTGTGGTTGAATCTGTGTTTGAAATTCACTGCTCGGCTAAGGGACATTTAACGATAATTGTATGTGTGGGGTACAGACATGAGGTAGTCATTAAAAAACTTTTTATATGACTTGTTAAGAAAATTGTTGCTCCGGAACTTATTTAGGCTTGCCATAACAAAGGGGTTGAATACTTATTGACTGAAGACATTTCAGATATTCATTTGTTATTAATTTGTAAACATTTCTAAAAACATAATTCCACTTTGACATTATGAGGTGTGTGTGTGTGTGTATATGTGTGTGTGTAACGGTTTTCTTCCAGGGGTGAAGGAGAGGACCAAAGTGCAGCGCGGCTAGTGTTAAACATGTTTAATAAAGAACAAGTGAAACACTACAAACAATACAAAATAACAAATGTGCAAAAACCGAGACAGACCTATCTGGTGCAGACAATCACAGAGACAGGAAACAAACACCCACAAAATCCCAACACAAAACAAGCCTCCTATATATGATTCTCAATCAGGGACAACGATTACCATCTGCCTCTGAGAACCATATTAGGCTGGACATAGAAACAGACAAACTAGACACACAACATAGAATTCCCACCCGCCTCACGTCCTGACCAACACTAAACAAGCAAAACACACATAATAACTTGGTCAGGACGTTACAGTACCCCCTCCTGAGGTGCGGACTCCGAACGCACCCCTACAACTCAAGAGGAGGGTCTGGGTGGGCATCTGTCGCGGTGGCGGCTCCGGCGGTGGACGAGGACACCACTGTCTTTGTCCCCCTCCTTAGCGTCCTTTGAGTGGCGACCCTCGCCCACGACCTTGGCCTAAGAATCCTCCCCAAGGCCCCCACATGATTTTGGAGGTAGCTCAGGACAGAGAGGTAGCTCAGGACAGAGAGGTAGCTCAGGACAGAGGGGCAGCTCCGGACAGAGGGGCAGCTCCGGACAGAGGGGCAGCTCGGACAGAGGGGCAGCTCCGGACAGAGGGGCAGCTCCGGACAGAGGGCATCGCAGAGGGCAGCTCCGGACAGAGGGGCAGCTCCATGACTGTAGGGCAGCTCATGACTGTAGGGCAGCTCATGACTGTAGGCAGCTCATGACTGTAGGGCAGCTCATGACTGTAGGGCAGCTCATGACGTAGGGCAGCTCATGACCGTAGGGCAGCTCATGACCGTAGGGCAGCTCATGACCGTAGGGCAGCTCATGACGTAGGGCAGCTATGACTGGCTGACGGCTCTGGACGCTCATGGCTGACTGACGGCTCCGGCAGATCCTGTCTGGTTGGCGGCTCTGGCAGATCCTGTCTGGCAGATCCTGTCTGGTTGGCGGCCCTGGCAGATCCTGACTGACGAATGGCTCTAGCGGCTCCTGACTGACGAACGCTCTGACGGCTCGGACAGACGGGCGCTCTAACGGCTCGGGACAGACGGATGGCTCTAACGCGCCTGGGAGACGGATGGCTCTAACGGCGCTGGGAGACGGATGGCTCAGATGGCGCTGGGAGACGGATGGCTCAGATGGCGCTTGGCAGACGGATGGCTCCGATGGCGCTGGGCAGACGGATGGCTCCGATGGCGCTGGGCAGACGGACGGCTCCGATGGCGCTGGGCAGACGGACAGTTCAGGCGCCGCTGGGCAGACGGGCAGTTCAGGCACCGCTGGGCAGACGGAAGACTCTGGCCGGCTGAGACGCACTATAGGCCTGATGCGTGGTGCCGGAACTGGAGGTACCGGGCCTGAGGGCACGCACCTCAGGGTGAGTGCGGGGAGGAGGAACAGGGCTCTGGAGATGCACTGGAAGCCTGGTGCATGGTGTAGGCACTGGTGGTACTGGGCTGGGGCGGGAAGGTGGCGCCGGATATACCGGACCGTGAAGGAGGGCACGCGCTCTTGAGCACCGAGCCTCTCCAACCTTACCAGGTTGAATGGTCCCCGTAGCCCTGCCAGTGCGGCGAGGTGGAATAGCCCGCACTGGGCTATGCAGGCGAACCGGGGACACCACCTGTAAGGCTGGTGCCATGTACGCCGGCCCGAGGAGACGTACTGGAGGCCAGATATGTTAGGCCGGCTTCATGGCACCCGCTCGATGCCCAACCTAGCCCTACCAGTGCGGCAAGGTGGAATAGCCCGCACTGGGCTAAGCACGCGTACTGGGGACACCGTGCGCTCCACCGCATAACACGGTGTCTGACCAGTACAACGCCCTCTCACTCCACGGTAAGCCCGGGGAGTTGGCTCAGGTATCCAACCCGGCTTCGCCACACTCCCCTTTATCCCCCCCCCCCCCAAGAAATTTTTGGGTGAGCCTCTCGGGCTTCCGTGCTAGTCGCGTACCCTCATACCTCCGGTTCCTCTCTCCGGTTGCCTCTGCTCTCCTCGCTGCCTCCAGCTGTTCCCATGGGAGGCGATCCTTTCAGCCAGGATCTCCTCCATGTGTAGCAACCCTTGCCGTTTAAGACATCTTCCCATGTCCATTCCTCTGTCTGTCTCTGCTGCTGTCGCTGCCCGTTGCCACGCTGCTTGGTCCGGGTTTGGTGGGTGTTTCTGTAACGGTTTTCTTCCAGGGGTGAAGGAGAGGACCAAAGTGCAGCGCGGCTAGTGTTAACATGTTTAATAAAGAACAGTGAAACACTACAAACAATATAAAAATACAAATGTGCAAAAACCGAGACAGACCTATCTGGTGCAGACAATCACAGAGACAGGAAACAAACACCCCACAAAATCCAACACAAAACAAGCCTCCTATATATGATTCTCAATCAGGGACAACGATTACCATCTGCCTCTGATTGAGAACCATATTAGGCTGGACATAGAAACAGACAACTAGACACACAACATAGAATTCCCACCCAGCTCACGTCCTGACCAACACTAAACAAGCAAAACACATAATAACTCTGGTCAGGACGTTACAGTGTGTGTGTGTGTGTGTGTGTGTGTGTGTGTGTGTGTGTGTGTGTGTGTGTGTGTGTGTGTGTGTGTGTGTGTGTGTGTGTGTGTGTGTGTGTGTGTGTGTGTGTGTGTGTGTGTGTGTGTGTGTGTGTAGGCCAGTGACCAAAAAATCTCAATGTAATCCATTAGAACCCATCTCTAAGTACATTGATTACTTTATTAAGCCTTTTCTGCCGTCACTCCCAGCCTATCTTCAAGATACCACAGATGTGTTGAACAAAATTAAGGAATTGAACAATATAGGTACAGCTTCCTTTTTAGTCACCATGGATGTGGAGTCTCTATACACCACCATTGAACATGAACAAGGATTGGCAGCTATGCACCATTTCTTGAGTACCCGGCCTGCGACTGAGATGCCTCCTACAGAATTCATTGTCTCACTGACTCAATGGACTCTTAATAATAACATCTTTGTCTTTCAGGACCGTATTACTAAACAGGTCAAAGGATGTGCCATGGGAGCTTGCTACAGCCCTTCCTACGCGGTTTGTACTTGGGGAAATGGGGAAATGATTTCATTTGACCGGATCATATGGTGGGGACGCTATATTGATGATGTTTGCCTGTTTTGGTCCGGCTCAGAAGATGAACTTATTTCATTCCACCAATACCTTAACAGCATTAACCCTAACATCAAACTAACTATGGAGTACAGCAAGGAAAACATTCATTTTTTGGACCTTGACATCAGTAAAAATGACAAAGGTTGTTATAGGAAGCCTAAAGACGGGAATACCATTCTGAGGGCAGACAGCTTTCACCCCAAAAGGCTAAAAGAGAACATTCCATATGGCCAACTCCAAAGAGTCCGCAGAAGTTGTGATCAGGAAACAGACTACAGTGTCAAATCTGCTGAATTGGAGAACCGCTTCTTGAATCGGGGCTACAGCGCTCAGGTCCTGAAAGATGCAGGTATAAGGGCCGGATGACTTGACAGAGAGAACTTGTTGCGAAGGGGAGTGCCTCGTGATACATCAGAGAGAGTGTATTGTGTTACAAAATACAGCACTGAAGCAGAGAACATTAAAAGTATAATTAAAAATAATTGGGGAATCGTCCAAAATTATACGCTACTACGCCAAGTCTTCCCAGAGCCACCAATAATAAGCTTTAAGAGATGTCCTACCCTAAATGACAAATTAGTCCACAGCTATCTTCCTGGTGATGCTCAAAAAACTTGGTTAGACCACAAACCCAAGGGCTCTTTTAAATGCAGCCAGTGCAACCATCGCAGAAATATTGCACAGGAAAAGTATTTTGTTGACACAGCTTCTAAAATGGAGTATCACGTCAAGCATTTCATTAACTGCAAAACCACTCATGTCATCTACAGATTGGAATGTCCACAGTGCAAGATGTTCTACATAGGACGGACAATGAGAAGACCTCAAGACCGCTTAGCGGAACACAAGTATGCCATACAGGTAGGCAACGAAGACTACCCCATGGCAAGGCACTACAAGTCCTTACACCATGGCAACCCTGCCTCCCTACAAGCTATGGGTATTGATCATGTTCCGGCCTCAATTAGAAAAGGGGACTGTCTTAAACGGCTAACCCAAAGGGAAAGTTTTTGGATTTACAAATTACAGGCCACTAAGTACCCTGGTTAAATTAAGATATGGATTTTTCACCTTTTCTGTAGGGTCGTGATAGTAGGGTTTGCTGTCATCTGGTGGACATTTTGCTCTATTGCCCTCAGCTAAACTCAGCAAAAAAAGAAACGTCCCTTTTTCAGGACCCTGTCTTTCAAAGATAATTAATAAAAATCCAAATAACTTCACAGATCTTCATTGTAAAGGGTTTAAACACTGTTCCCCATGCTTGTTCAATGAATCGTAAACAATTCATGAACATGCACCTGTGAAACGGTCATTAAGACACTAAGAGCTTACAGACAGTAGGCAATTAAGGCCACAGTTATGAAAACTTAGGACACTAAAGAGGCCTTTCTACTGACTCTGAAAAACACCAAAAGAAAGATGCCCAGGGTCCCTGCTCATTTGCGTGAACTACAAGGCAAGCTACAAGGAGGCATGAGGACTGCAGATGTGGCCAGGGCAATAAATTGCAATGTCCGTACTGTGAGACGCCTAAGACAGCGCTACAGGGAGACAGGACGGACAGCTGATCGTCCTCGCAGTGGCAGACCACGTGTAACAACACTTGTACAGGATCAGTACATCTGAACATCACACCTGCGGGACAGGTACAGGATGGCAACAACAACTGCCCGAGTTACACCGGGAATGCATAATCCCTCCATTAGTGCTCAGACTGTCCGCAATAAGCTGAGAGTGGCTGGACTGAGGGCTTGTAGGCCTGTTGTAAGGCAGGTCCTCACCAGACATCAGACAACAACGTCGCCTACGGGCACAAACCCACCGTTGCTGGACCAGACAGGACTGGCAAAAAGTGCTCTTCACTGACGAGTCGCGGTTTTGTCTCACCAGAGGTGATGGTCGGATTCGCGTTTATCGTCGAAGGAATGAGCGTTACACCGCGGCCTGTACCCTGGAGCGGGATTGATTTGGAGGTGGAGGGTCCGTCATGGTCTGGGGTGGTGTGTCACAGCATCATCGGACTAAGCTTGTTGTCATTGCAGGCAATCTCAACGCTGTGCGTTACAGGGAAAACAGCCTCCTGCCTCATGTGGTACCCTTCCTGCAGGCTCATCCTGACATGACCCTCCAGCATGACAATGCCACCAGCCATACTGCTCGTTCTGTGCATGATTTCTTGCAAGACAGGAATGTCAGTGTTCTGCCATGGCCAGCGAAGCGTCCGGATCTCAATCCCATTGAGCACTTCTGGGATCGGAGGGCGAGGGCTAGGGCCATTCCCCCCAGAAATGTCCCGGAACTTGCAGGTGCCTTGGTGGAAGAGTAGGGTAACATCTTACAGCAAGAACTGGCAAATCTGGTGCAGTCCATGAGGAGATGCACTGCAGTACTTAATGCAGCTGGTGGCCACACCAGACACTGACTGTTACTTTTGATTTTGACCCCCCCTTTGTTCAGGGACACATTATTCAATTTCTGTTAGTCACATGTCTGTGAAACTTGTTCAGTTTGTGTCTCATTTGTTGGATCTTGTTATGTTCATAAAAATTAGACTGTTGTTGTCCATGTTTGCTGTGTACTATGGAATAGATTACTTTCCTTTTCTTGGCACTTTGCCCAGTCATATTTAAGGTTAGAACTACCTTTCTAGGCATTCTGATGCTTCTAGCTTGGAGTAAACAATGTTGATAAGATATCTACAGTATTACACTTTTTAATGTGTATAGTATTGCTTACTAGGTGTTGTCCAATCCATGTTGTAACCACTCACTCTTCTAATTAGGGCTGATTGGAAAAAGCTGTTTAAAAGAGGACATTGCATTATCATTTCTTTGTACTCCCTGATGAAGGCCATGCAGATTTTTTAAACTTTGTTTCTATTGAACATGCCATACAAATAATGTCATTTTAGTTAATTATATGAAGAGTGCCTTGGTCCTCTGTTCTTTTTGATGACCAATTAACCCCTTTTACCAAAGAGCACCTTCTGTCTACCAAAATCTACTATTGTGTACCTCAGCAGCGCTTCCCTTCCTCCTCTTTTTCTTCTACAAGTCAATCAAAACAACAAATGTGGGAAAAATCAAGAGGTCTGAACACTTTCTGAAGGCACTGTACAATGTACCATTAATCTTTCCTTAAGCTGTGCTGTCCAGAATCAATCTTTGAACGTTGTTCAGTGCCATTACAGCGTTGTCTATAAAGTATGTTAAGCAATTCTTACCCCACATAGAACTCTGTTTGGTTGTACAGTGAGGCAGGCGGGATGTGTGGGGCTCGTTGCCTGGTTTGGGTGGACCTCTGTTCTCACGTTGTCACTGTCATCCTGGACACACTCTGGTTCTGTCACTGACTCGTCCTCTGTCCCCTCAGCTTTGCGGTTCTTGACCACAGGGATTTTTGCTTCTGTTGTTGCCATAGCTTCCACATCATGTTCAGCCTCTTCTGTATTACCTTTTGAATACAAAGTCAAAATAAAAACCTATCGGTAGGTATAGGTTGAAAATTGGGGAATGGGTGAGTTTAGTGAACTGAAAGTTTAGCCTGTAAGTTCACAACTAGATGGTATGTAATTCTCTGAGTATAATTCAATAATGGTTACATGCACTTTAAACAGAGAAACAAAAACCCAAGCAGAAACTTATGTCTGAATGTTATGAGAATCTGGTTATATCTGGCTCCCGAGTGCAGCAGCGGTCTAAGGCACTGCAGCTCAGCGCTAGAGGTGTCACTACGGACACCCTAGTTCGAATACAGGCTGTTTCACAACCGGCTGTGATTGGGAGTCCCATAGGGCAGTGCATAATTGTCCCAGCGTTGTCTGGCGTCATTGTAAATAATAATTTGTTCTCAACTGACTTGCCTTGTTAAATATAGGTAAAAAAAATATATAAAATGTAATATACTTTCCCCAAACTTTATAAGGGTATTATAGTGAACATACTGTCAGCAATGGATTGTAGAATGGTGGAGATGTAGAGAGCAGGCTCATCTTCAGGATAAAGTTTTCTCCAGCTCTGCCAGTCCTCAAACCATTCAGTCGATATGTCATCCTCTGACATTCCACACAACAGCGCCACCACTCTGTGTGGAGGGTGTAGGAGTCTCTGAAAAGTACCCAGGACTTCAGGGTCATCTAGAATGTCTAGGAATGCGGTTGTCAGTAGCAGCACAATGCATTTACTATTATGGAAAATGTTGAAGTCACATCCATGTAGCTGATCAGCACAGTCAACTGCATACAATACGATAGACCTCTTAGGGAACTTCCGTGAAGACTTCAAGATTTTTTGCAGATACGTTGCCCATTCCTGAGCCTCGCTAGAATGGACAATCAACAGCTCGCACGTGGAGTGGAATCCAGACATTGCTGGAAGACAAATCATGGGATCTATTTGATCAATTAATTATTAAAAGATCTATAACTTTTATAAACATAACTGTACTTAATATGCCTACATTTATATCAAATTATCTTTATAGTTCTTTTTTTCTCTTGAGAAAAAGAAAAGTCAGGGTATTAAAGCTGGGGTTATGCTAAACGTTGCACTAAAACTGTAGACAATGCCAAGTTTCCAAAACAGCCTGAGCTATGAGATTTCAAGGTTAATGTGGTTAGAAGAATCAATAGGCGTGCTGTTTGAGATGAGTACAGTCAATAGGGAGCTGAACAAACATTGATCCGAGTATCAAGCCAAGTTCATCCCTGTAAACCTAAAAGTTAAAGAAACAGCATATAGTATAGCTTCTTTATTGTCAGAAACCACTACATTCGTAGAATTGAGAAACACGCGTCATTTGTCTGAACCAACATTATTATCTACAATCATAAATGTGCTTCAATCATAATGTACAGAAATTATTTTGCAAAACATTTGCTGAGATGACATGCAAAAACATGTCACCAATGCTAACTACCTACAGGAAGAGTAAAACACTAACTTCCTTATTTTGAAAGCAAATCTGTAAATGGTTTTTACATTCAGTCAAACTACAAAAAAAGCCATTTTAACAGATTCTTGAAACATTTTTAGGTATATGTCATATTTAAGTTTCTCAATGAAAACATTCATTAAAACCAAACCCTGTCTTTCTTCCCCGCCGAATTGTTGATAGACCAACAATAGGTTCTACAGTGTGCAGTGAGTGCTTATAGTATTGATTTGTACAATTAGAAACATTTGTATATTGTTGTCAGGCTAACATCGGACAAAAAAAAAAGACATTTAAGACAAGTTCACTTCTTACCCGTTTCTGAAGACGAGACAACTCTATCCATTGTGAAGTTTGAGAACAGTTGCATCAACTCACCCCGCAGCACAAAACATCTGTCCTTGTCAATGGCTGTCCTTACTTTTTGGAGTTAAGCCCTTCTTTCTTCCCTGCTGAATTTAGGCTCTTCGCGTGAACAACTTTCACAAACTAACACCCCTGCGCTGTCATATTAATAGAAACAGTTTCCTGATGTTGAGTGGCACGGCGTCACTTCCTAAAACAGTTACAGCAGTGAGACATTCCCCTGAGAGGAGTGTGAAAGAAATGCAGACGGTATCCTTTAGTAATTTGTGTAGATATGAACTAGTGCTTGCGACATGAGTCGTCTCTTCTCACAAAGTTTGGTTTGTACCAACAAAAACTAAAACAAACCTCAGGTCAAAACAATAACGATAGAGCAAACATACGAAGACCACAAAACAGTCATTGTATTTGACACCACCAATAACACACACACCACACACACACCACACACACACACACCCACACACACACACACACACACACACACACACACACACACACACACACACCTGATAGTTGTCTCATGTTCCTTTTTTCACTTCCTCACAGATTAAAATGAGTGCTTTTCAATGTCAACCTGAAAATACAACAAAAAGCATGTCAGAGACTGAGGGCTCATGCAAGTTGACGGTATAGGCATGTCTTGTGGTTCCACATCATTTACATATTAGACCAAAAGATGGCCTCATCAAACAGCCTATTCAGTAAGCATTTATAAAAAATGAAAAAAGTTTGTATTTCTATAGTTATGTGACTATATCGTCATGCATAAAGTATTCACGGCAAAACCACATCACAACACTCATAAGCACCTCTAAGAGGAACCTCTCCCTCAATGTAATCAAGACAAAGGAGATTGTGGACTACAGGAAAAGGAAGACCGAGCACGCCCCCATTCTTATCGATGGGGTTGTAGTGGAGCAGGTTGAGAGCTTCAAGATCCTTGGCGTCCACATCACCAACAAACTAACATGGTCCAAGCACACCAAGACAGTCGTGAAGAGGGCACTACAAAACCTATCCCCCCTCAGGAGACTGAAAAGATTTGGCATGGGTCTTCAGATCCTCAAAAGGTTCTACAGTTGCAGCATCGAAGAGCATATTGACGGGTTGCATCACTGCCTGGTATGGCAACTGCTCGGCCTCTGACCGCAAGGCACTACAGAGGGTAGTGTGTACTGCCCAGTACATCACTGGGTCCAAGCTTCCTGCCATCCAGGACCTCTGTACCAGGCGGTGTCAGAGAAAGCCCCTACAAATTGTCAGACTCCAGCCACCCTAGTCATAGACTGTTCTCTCTGCTACCCCACAGCAAGCGGTACCGGAGCGCCAAGTCTAGGTCCAAGAGGCTTCTAAACAGCTTCAACCCCCAAGCCATAAGACACCTGAACATCTAATCAAATGGCTACCCAGACTATACAGACTACACTGCTGCTACTCTCTGTTATTATCTATGCATAGTCACTTTAATAACTCCACCTACAAGTACATATTACCTCGACTAACCAGTGCCCCCGCACAATGACTCTGTACCGGTACCCCCTGTTTATAGCCTCGCTATTGTTATTTTACTGCTGCTCTTTAATTATTTTTTACTTTTATTTCTTATTTAAGGTATTTTCCTTAAAATTGCATTGTTGGTTAAGGGCTTGTAAGTAAGCATTTCACTGTAAGGTCTACACCTGTTGTAATCGGCGCATGTGACAAATAAAATTTGAATTGATTTTGATTTGATTTCCAGAACTTTATAGTGCATACATTGACACATGCCCCGAATAGGGCTAGTGAGGCCACCAGAGGGCAGCACGTCATTACTGAATACAAACACTAACTCCAGCTCCAACTCCACACACACTCATACCTATCATTGATCAAAATCCAATTCGAGAGTTATATGAGACTGATACTTCCACTAGTTTTTGCACTTATCTAAAAATGAAATCAGTTGGTGCTCCAGCCATGAAATCATACTGCACTTCTCTTTTCTGTTTAATAACAGATTGTGTGCGTGTGTGTGTGTGTGCGTGTGCGTGTGCGTGTGCGTGTGCGTGTGCGTGTGCGTGTGCGTGTGCGTGTGTGTGTGTGTGTGTGTGTGTGTGTGTGTGTGTGTATACAGTACCAGTTAAAAGTTTGGACACAGCTACTCATTCAAGGGTTTTTCTTTATTTTGACTATTTTCAACATTGTAGAATAATAGTGAAGACATCAAAACTATGAAATAACACATATGGAATCATGTAGTAATAAAACAATGGTTAAACAAATCAAAATATATTTTACATTTGAGATTCTTCAAAGTAGCCACCTTTTGCACATTCTTGGCATTCTCAACTAGCTTCATGAGGAATGCTTTTGCTGAATGCTGAAGGAGTTCCCACATATGCTGAGCACTTGTTGGCTGCTTTTCCTTCATTCTGCGGTCCAACTCATCCCAAACCATCTCAATTGGGTTGAGGTCTGGTGATTGTGGAGGACAGGTCATCTGATGCAGCACTCCATCACTCCATCATAGTTGTGATGTCGTCTCTATTATTCTACAATGTAGAAAATAGTAAAAATAAAGAAAAACACTTGAATGAGTAGGTGTGTCCAAGCTTTTGACTGGGACTGTATATATAATATTTTTTTATCTCCTTCCCTGAAAGTATGTTGTCTTTTTAATAGTTCTAATAAACGCTCACTTCTGAAACTGCCTCTGAAGAGTCTGGTGATCCATGACCTGTCTCTAAGTACAATTTCCTGTGGAAAACGTCCCCTAATTTCTTTTAACTCGGCCATTAGCTACCATAAGCATGACCGTACCTTTACCTTTTGTTTGGATTCCCTCAAAACTACTGTCTATTAAGTGGCTCAAGTCAAATCCCAGCAGCCTAAGTTTAATAAGAGTATATTTTGCTCCTATATTTTAACCTTGTTATCCAATATCCTGTCTTTTATTCCTCAGTGAGTGTTCAGCACATGGGTTTGACCTGACCAGAGAGCCAGACTCCGTTCAGAGCAGGAGGCTGGGCCTACACTGCAGTATGTCAAAACAAAAGTTCATTGTTTTTTAAATCTAGACTTTTTTTTAAAGTATACTTCTGGACCATTGTTCTGTCAAGAAAACAAAAAAAACTACCAAAATTCTAAATCTCTAGCTGAGAATTCGTGCATTCTCTGATTTGAACCCAATTGTCAAGTGCATGATGAATCTTTGTGAAGTGTCAGTAAATAGTATCCTTGACTATGTACACCTCTGCATGTACTGTGTAACAGTCAATGAAACAATACCAGCCATTGTCAATACTTCCCATTTGTCTTTTCCCTTCCACACTGTTAGCTTCCACTGTATTGACCTCAACCCTGTAGTACATGATATCTAGTAAGTTGACCTTGCAGTGTCACATTTCTATTGAGAGAAGAAATAATTTAAAGGTGGAATATTTGAGAGTTGGGAATCATGCCTAGTCTACTATAGGGAAATCTGTTGTTCAGCTCAGTTGAATGCTTGGATATGACATAATTTATAATTTGACAAAATTATAGAAAAAGTGTGACCCATATAATTATAACCCTGGCCACTGTCATTCTCAACAAAAGTTACACTTGTGCATGTTCATAAACAGTGGAAATATTCAACCGCCATGAATATAGGGCAGCTTCTCTGTCTGAAAATCTTACCATCATTTCCCTGGGATATGTTTAACCTCTCATCTCAAAGATATGATTGGGATTTGAAGTGATATCTTGAAATGTTCTTAAATGAATTAACTTTATCAGAAATGGGACATAATGTGTTGGGGATTTCAGTCAGAAAAACACTTCTTAGAGTAGAGTGAGGTATCATTTCAAAAAGGTGGAGTATGATTTTACCTATTCATTTGACTCACACCAGGACAAAAGAGAACAATATTGCAATGCACGGCATGAACGGAGCCACAAGAGCACAATGGGCCAGACCAGAACTGTACTGTGTACATCTCACATTACAGGAAGACGCTCATGTAACCTGCTCACTTACTGTACTTCCTCATCCTAGGAGACATATCTGGATCCACCCACATATCTGCATTAGTAATAAGGGAGTTTTTGGGGAGTTTTAAGTGGAGAGAAACCAGAAATAAGTTGCACTTACAACCTAAGGATGTGGAGCGAAATCTTGAAATGGAAAACTGAAATAGGGGGTGGTAGCTGAAATGTTATTTGGATGATAGCCTGCATAAAAAAGGGACTATGAATCAGCAGCAGGGCTCATTGTGATAAGGAAATAGGTCTAACGTTACCTGATCTGGTATAATGTGGACCAATTACCACTCCATTGCACTTCATTACAGGACTGTAATAGGGCCGGGTTCAGCTCTCCAGTTGGAGTGGCCGAAGCGAAATTGAGTCCTCATTGATAATATGATAACAAGTGATAGTGAGAGGCCCCTCCAACAAATTATTGAAATGTATAGTTGGTAGGGGAAACACTATAACCTCATTTGGTAAACAGCTGGCCAGCAGTTGTGGCAAGATGTCCCTCAGACAGAATGAGATGCTTATGGAAGGAAATCTAAAACAGTTTGAGAATAGTTTTAGACCCTGCACATGGAGTCTTGTACCTAATGAAAATATATTCAGGTGATTTTATTTCCACACTCACATTAGGCCACACAAATACATCTTCGGGAAATGTACTTCTGTGCTTGAGCTCTGTTTTGCCCTCAGAGGTTACTGTACAAAATATGAGAACATATTTGCAATTATTTTAATTGGTACTTACATTTGGATCATCACACTGCATGTTTTTTGTGCCCATTAATAATACACTCTTCAACAAGTTTTTCAAGTTTGAGCATCAGTACTGCACTTGGGACTGAGGATTTCCCAATATGGTCTCATTAGAACATTTCAAAGTTGTGACATTTTATCATTGTAACCTACATGTATATGTCACCAAAACTGACACATTAGCAATATGTCATATGCAGCGACATATTACTTATATACTGTATTGTCTGGATTTCCAGAAATCATTAGATACAACACAGTGGCACAAATGACAAAACAAGTATAAGTACTGTATGTCACTCCAATATTCCCCCAGTGTTTTCATACTTTGAGGTAGAATATATCGTATGTTGTGCCTGAGTACCTGAGCAATGTTTGTTTCCCTTGATAAAACTGCTCCATTTGTAGCTCAGAAATAAATCAAATAAACCTATGTCAGACATACATTTTCCAATCCATCAAGGTAATCAGATTCTGCTTACCTGAATTGGAACTATTCTAAAATGTTATTAACAACTTAAATGGAGTTCAGGTCGAGAAAGCCCACACAAGGGAAATGATGAGCAAACAGCAGGATAAGATTCCAATTATCATTTAAACAAGCGTTGCATTGACTAGCAAGGAGGAAAATAGGATTGACATTTCCCTCAACAAGGACGTTCGATGCAGGCTTACTCAGAAGAGACAACAACAAATCCTATTCATGGGTTTTTAGATATTAGGTTGAGGTCGTCATTGGCAGAACAATACAAAGATAAGTGTGCCATTGAAGGGTCCTATTTCAATTGGCCATTGTCAAATTATACGGGGGTGGTTCCTAAACTGCTATCGTTTGACTGTTGTTGTAATCTTACGTTTTAGACAAGCCACTTTGCAATGTTATAATTAGCTAGATTTGATGTCATAAAGGGATAGTTCACGCATTAGCTTATCCGTGCATTACCTAGCCTGTTGAAAACCAGTTTGTAGGAAATGACAACACCCCTATGAAAATAAACTAAAACCTAAAGAAAAAGTGAACCATCCCTTTAAGTCGTCCTTCTAAAAACGACCTGTTTTACTAGAAAGAATGAGTGGTGCCATTGACAGTAAGTAATCTTGTCCAATCCAGAACAGCCCAGGAGCCTGTCTCCTGTTTCTGTAGTGTGAGACAGTTTGATATACAAGTACACCCACTGAACAGGATACTAGTTTATCGCAGAGCCTTACTCCCAATCCATTTCCTTAATGCTGAGTGCCAAGCAGAGAGGCATCGGGTCCCTTTTTAGTCTTTGGTATGACTTGACTGGGGATTGAACCCCCAACCTTCAAATCTGAGGGCGGACACTAACAAGGGCACTGAGATGGTCTGTTATTGCCAGTAGCCAAACTTATGACAGATTGTTACTTCTTATATTGTATATTTTAGTTTTATAAACAGCAGAAAAATAATGAAAACCAATGTCTACATTCTTTTTTTTTTTTTTTGTATTGCTTTCTTTTGCAGTTTCCTCCACTTTCTACAGGTTAGAGCTGCTACAAGCTGCAAGTCAGTAACATTGATAATACAATGACGTTTTAAAGAGATTATCGCTGAGGAAATATACTGAACAAAAATATAAACGCAACATGTAATAATTTAAAATATTTGACTGAGTTACAGTTCATATAAGGAAATCAGTCAACTGAAATACATTTGTTAGGCCCTAGTCTATGGATTTCACATGACTGGGAATAAAGATATGCATCTGTTGGTCACACTCACAGATATCTGAAAAAAAAGGTAGCGACGTGGATCAGAAAACCAGTCAGTATCTGGTGGGAACAGCATTTTCGTAACGCAGCGCGACACATCTCTTTCGCATAGAGTTGATTAGGCTGTTGATTGTGGTCTAGGGAATGTTGTCCCACTCCTCTTCAATGGCTGTGCAAAGTTGCTGGATAGTGGCGGGAACTGGAACACGCTATCATACACGTCGATCCAGAGCATCCCAAAACATGCTCAATAGGTGACATGTCTGGTGAGTAAGCAGGACATGGAAGAACTGGGACATTTTCAGCTTCCAGGAATTGTGTACAGATCCTTGCAATATGGGGCTGTGCATTATCATGCTGAAACATGAGGTGATGGCAGTGGAAGAATGGTATGACGATGGGCCTCAGGATCTAATCATGGTATCTCTATGCATTCAAATTGCCATCGATAAAATGCTATTGTGTTTATTGTCCATAGCTTATGCCTGCCCATACCATAACCCCACCGCCACCATGGGTCACTCTGTTCACAATGTCGACATCAGCAAACCACTCTGCCACCCGACGCCATACACGTTGTGAGGCCGGTTGGACGTACTGCCAAATTTTCTAAAACGACATTGGTAGAGAAATTAACATGAAATTCTCTGGAAACAAATTCCTGCAGTTAGCATGCCAGTTGCATGCTCCCTCAAAACTTGAGATATTTGTTGCGTTGTGTTGTGTGACAAAACTGCACATTTTCAAGTGGCCTTTTATTGCTCCCCAGCACAAGGTGCACCTGTGCAATGATCTTGCTGTTTAATCACCTTCTTTATATGTCATGCCTGTCAGGTGGATGGATTATCTTGCCAAAGGAGAAATGCTCACTAACAAGGATTTTTTTAAAGTTGAGAAAGATGTTTTTTTGTGCGTATGGAACATTTCAGGGATCTTTTTATTTCAGCTCGTGAAATATGGGACCAACACTTATATTTCTGTTCAGTGTATAATTTATGAAACATTTAAAGGACCAGTTAGCCTAATCTGGATGATCTAAATAGGCAATATTGATGATATTGATCACCATCTTAAAATACTATTTAAAGATCATTTTGCTGTCATCTACCATTTCTGCTCTGCTGGAATCACTTGGACATGATAAGACATTCCATTTGGATGTCAGCTTTGGCCTACAGTAATCATGCTGTCCAGCAGATCCTTCTTGCTTCATTTACTTATATTGAGCCGCGTGCATGTCTAGTTAGAGATGTCTAGATGTTTTATTTTGAATAGAACGTTTGCAGAGTGGCCTCATCGTCAATGTAAGAGCGTTTATATTGTTCTTAGAGCACATCTAAATATAGAAAGATGTCAGTATCCTATGTACAGATCCCCAAAAGGTACTAAGTTCACGGCAACACAAATTAGTGCTATATTCCGTATAGATACTGACATTTTGTGCAATCCTTGACAATGTGGTATATCGGAGGTACAGTATATTTTTATTGATAGGGTAAATAATGAAGAGGTTTAGCAAGGTGCCACCTGTGGCAGGAGTATGGTTCAATGTATTACTCTGCTCATTCTTAAGGAGTTTGTACTCGTGGCCATGAAGCTGAACTATACTTGGCCTTATTTTTTACTTAATCCAGTATCTAATTCAATGATGTCAAGGAGTAATAGATTGACAAGTGACTATGTATAACTAGCCAACGGCACCACAGAGGTGAGATATTAAAACCGTCTACGGCATGCAGTATACTTTTCAATCATTGATTATCCCCATACAGAATATACTGTAGTTGTCTGCAACATGTAATGGTTTTTGAATAATGGTATTGTGTGTAGTCCTACTGTAGAGCTCTCATGAAACAGAATCTCAGCTCTCAATGCTGGATTATAAATAGAAAATGTAACATTTTACATTTTACATACATTTGATCAAATATGACCAAACAGCAAACTCAAACAGCAAACTCATACTGTCCAATTGCACATAATATTAAGTCCAACAGTGACTTCAATGTTTTACATGGGTAGTGGGTTAAACATGCATTAAATAATCTTGCCAAGTAGAGTGAAATGTAGTCTATCATACTTTGCATTCACAGAAACTCTATATACAGAAAAATGTGCCTACATTTGGATTATTTTCCGTGGCAAAGATGATTCATAATTTGTTCTGCATTTCTCGATTAAGTAGCATACTAGTCACTAGTGCACTACCTGGATGGTTCACAAGAGGTCAGAGCTCCACTGCAAATACATTTGCAGTTGCTCTCAATCTCATCTATGCAAGACATATGTGTATACCCGTATGCAGCTCTGCTGCGATTCAAGGCCAATGTATATTGAAATAGGTTAGCATAAAACGTCATTACAAATCCAAGTCATGATGTGATTAATCGAGATGAGCCGTGTGACAATACTGTAGGTTTAGTTTAATTTGAATAATGTCAGTATGACTGACACAGGTTACCAGGCAACAATCTGCCTTGATATTAAAGCGATGTCTAAATGGAGACATTTTAATTGATAACCACCTCCAAAAGCTTTATTGCAGACCGTCATTGCACAAATTATTTGAACGCATTCCACTACCTAGGTTTGGAAATGATCAAATAATTACTAAATAAAAAAACGGCATTATTTGTCTTTACATATTAAACTGTTATGAAAGGTATATAGTAGTAAGACTAATACTCTGGCCTGTATGGTGTAACACTTGTGCGTCTGTTTGTACGTAATGTGCCCCTTTCCTGCATGGCGAAGTACAGGGACAGTAGTTCCCTTTAGTTGATATTCTATGCAGCATATGACTTTTGCAATTGTGCTTCGTGTATGGTAAATAGCACACCTGAGGTGAGAAGAGAAGAACAAATCAAATATAAATGCGGCTTCCAAGCCTGGGTCGTGGTTTGAATCCCCCAAGAGTCAGTGTGTCATTCAAACCAAGTAAGTGAAAAAAAWTTTACTTAATTTTAGTCTTTATTTTCTGTTGATAAATCTGTCGGATTTGATCAGTCAACCCATTGATTCCTTCACTCCTATATCACTGACAACATTGAGATACGGAGGATTAAGAGGTAAATCAATAAACACAAGCTCTGTAAGGGAAGGTGTATCAGTCAGCTGATACCTACACTCTGGACTCTCTGATACCTGCACACAGGGGCCTCTCTAAAGCTGTGTTGTAGTTGCAGCTCAATACTCTTGGTCTGACTGATAGGCGCTCTCTGTATACAGTCTATGTTTCTAGTGAAACATATGGATCATTACCAACTAGACCATGGGAGGTCACCTCTTTGTATGATAACATTGGTTAATCTAGGACCAACCATTATGGTGTGTTGTAGCTCAGGCTGTAAGTGACTGGTTTCGACCAATACACTCCAACAGTAGGTTGCTAACGACATTCAAAACAAACGGAGAATAGTGTCTGATCATGTGTCCATCGTCTTTCCTCTTTCGTCCATCATTTGTCTCTGTACTCTGTATGGCATCATTTAGATCCACATAAGACACAGATAATGCTATTATGTTGGAAATGAATGTTTTAGATATTCAGATATTGCCTTCACTTACCCTTTAGTACAACTACTACTTTCCATTTTGGTCAGAAAGTAGATGTAACTTTCAGAAAATGACAATGAACAAGAGGAGGTGAGACTGCACAGCAGACAGACGAAGAGCGTTCCAGTCTCGAGCTCTTAACAAGCATAGTAATACATCAGTCGAAAGCAATAATTTTGCAATTAATGAAATCCCAATTTGCCTTCAGTGCATTTTACGTTGACATTTTCCACATGGAAACAGTGCTTTGATAACGTTTTTAAAATGCAAAAACGCATCTAAGAGGCTAAAGACCAGCCTGGGTGTCAACGTGCCTGGCAGAGGACTATGGTACTTAATTTTTATCGCCATGTGCCCGGGGTAATGGAAGCCTGAATGTTAACATTGGCTCCATTTTCATTATCACCATATGATTATGGATTTTACTGCATTTAGCTGATAAAACAACTAGAAGCTCACCTTAAAATAAGTTGCTGGAAGGTTTCATTTCTGCCCAAATGAAATTTTCATTTGACAAACAAGTGTAATTACGCTGTACTTCTTGTTCAGCGCCAGTCTGTTTTCTGATTGAACTTAGACCAATTTGCTGCCACTAAATGAGTTTGAATCATTTCCATTCGGGAATGTCTCGAGGACATTAGCTTAGGGAGAGCTAAGTGGCAGCATGCTTTTTGAAGTTGCTGATTATTTGATGCCATCCCCTCTCTACCTATATGCGTTTTTGAGCTACTTCAAAGTTAACTAGCAAAAAAACCTACATACCTGGGAGTACAATGGAAACTTAAAAGTGTTTTGGCCAATTCTGGGAGGCAGAGAGAAAATGACTTTAATATGTGTGTAATGCACTTCGTTAGCTTCAATGCTCTTTCCTTTTTCACTTTATTTCTTTCATGCAACCAGTTTTATTGTGTTGAATGAGTGGATTTGTTTCTGTTGAAACTGTACTCTTAAAAACTATTAAAACAGTATCAGTTTCAATTAAGTAGTATTACCTGCTAATTACAAATTAATAAGTTGTGAACCCGTGCATCACAAGAACTGCCGCAAATTCAGAGCCTTTTATTTAGAAAGTAGTGCTTGTAAATGATCATAATTCAGCCATGACAAATAAATAACCTAGAAAAAATGGTAACACTTTGAATGGTAGCCTACATAAGGACTTCATAATACATCCATAACACATTCATAAGCAGCAGCTCATAATTGTAGCTAGTTGATAAGGGCCATTACTGTGACATGACCAATATATTAGTTGTTGAGATAAGAATGATCCACTGCTTGGGAATGTGTTATGAATGAGTTATGAAGTCTTAATGTAGGCACCCCTCATCATATTCAGTATGCAGGGAGACAATTTCTAGAATCCAATCCTAAACTAAGGACATTTTCACAAACATTTCTATCCCTTATCTGCTTATTTCAAATTATTATTTAAAATGTAAAATGGGAATAAATCCATAAATACCCCATTCTGTCCTATTGACCTCATCTGTTATTGATCTATGGTCAACCATTTTCAAGAACACATGCGATTAGGTCATAATATCACATGCTTTCTACATTTACTCATTAGGTACCCATAATTAGCATAAGATAATAGCCTCTCCTCCCAAGAAAAAGTTGTAGCTTTGTTATAAGTTAATTAAAGCATTCTAGCATGCTTTTGATGAAAAGGTTGAGACACATTATTGTGCAGTCACAAAACTAAGCCTTTTACTAGAATCCAGAATGTGAGGAATCGCATCACAGTATGTTTCCGCCATGACCCATCGCTTCCCCTTCCATTTGACATCTGTTTGTTGTCAGTCCTCTAGGTAATCATTCAACAACACTCCAGCTCTCACTCGCATAGGGTGCTTATTTTAGTTTAATACAATAATGTAAATATATTAGGGAAGAAATAGTGTTACAGATTACCTCCCAACAATGGGGGCACTAAGCTCTTGGCTCAGCTCCACATGATGAGGAACTGTTGAAAAACAGGTCACCGTGGATGGGAGAGAAAAGTGGGGTTACTTGTATGTTTTTTTCTAAATGGATTTGCTGTTGACCTCAAATCATAGTTACAGCTATTTCAGTAAGAGTAATCCATTCATTCCCTCAGAATTGAAACACCAACGCAAGGGAAACCGAGAGAGTGAACAGGGGAGAGAGCGAGAAGGAGGGATCACAAATACAGCAGCAGGGTGTGGGATGGATGAAAGGCACAGAGGATTTTACAATGTGATTACTAAGTAATGGGCTCAAAATTCTACTGAAGCATACTGGTACTGTAGAATAACAGTAATTCAATGTAATAAATGTACTCAGAAAAGGTCAACTAGACCCACTTTAAACAAACAACTTATAAGGCTTAGACTTCACATAACAATCGTATRGTAAGTACATTTTCCCTCCACAAAGTATTTTTCAGCAAAGTCAGTGCTTGTAGTTATTTATTTAAAATGTTTGGTGGTGGGGGGTGGGGCAGAGTTACAGTATTTAAGATACTGTAACCTACCTCTTTGAACAGTTTTGGACGTTTTGAAAAATGGGCAGGGAGTGACTCCGCTCTCCAGGCTTTAGGGGAAGCTTGTACAYCCATTGGGGTGCCAGGACAGAGAAGAGCTTTGACTGGGTTGAGTGGGAGCTGCCCTCCCGTAAGGGTAGGAGGGCCAAAAGACCAGAGATGGCGGAAAGGAGTGCTCGGGTTGGGATGTCGGGTTCGAACATAGCCTGAAGCTAAGGAAGGGCAGTTCCCTTTTCTGCTCCGTAGGCAAGCACTAGGGTCTTGAAGATGATGCGAGCTTCGACTGGAAGCCAGTGGAGTGTGCGGAGGAGCGGGYTGACATGGGAAACTTAGGAAGGTTGAACTCCAGGACGTCTGCAGCATTCTGGATAAGTTGCAGGGGTTAGATGGCACAAGCGGGGAGCCCAGCCAACAGAGAGTTGCAGTAGTCTAGACGGGAGCTGACAAGTGCCTGGATTAGGACCTGCGCCGCTTCCTGTGTGAGGAAAGGTCGTACTCTACGCCTGTTTTAGAGCATGAACCTGCAGGGTCGKGTCACTGCTTTGATGTTTGCAGAGAAAGACAGGGGTGTTGTCCAYGATCACGTCAAGGTTCTTTACACTCTGGAGGGGGACACCGTGTGTTGTGATTATGATGTCTGCCAGGCACGCAATGAGACATAAACACCATGTATCACATTTAATTCTCAGAAAATGAATGGCAATATTTATATGTATTGRAGCCTACTTTTGTCATGGGTGCATTCAAGGTTARCCTTATGAAATATGCCTAGGGTACAAACTGGTAAGAAATAAACACCAATTTATTTACAAAGTTGCCTTTTCTCTGTTCAATAAAGGTATAAGCGGAGAAGCGCAAAAAAACAACAGAGAATTCACAAACGCACCTGTTTGTGCCCTAGGACTTCGAGGCCATGAGGAACTACATTTACTTTGAAAGCAAAGAAGGACCTTATGCTGGGAAATTAACAGCTCATGGGGATGGATATAAAAACAAACAACTCTACCCAGCAGGATATTCAGTTAGGCTATAACAGCTCTGTTAGTCTGAGTTCAAAGCAAGAGATGTTGCAAAGTTCCAAACAGTGAAATATATAATATATACTAGGGCGATTTGCTGTTATGTCTGAAACGACAATGAATGGATGGCATATCACAATTTTCAGTCCAGTCCACACAAGTTTTAAAACAAATTAATGCAAGTTAGATATCRTTGGTAGGCTCCCTTGGTAGGGATCTCAAAAMATAAAATATCTGCTAAGCCAWTCAACAAACAAAAGCTAAGTAATAAATCCAATATCTGATTTTGGGTATCTACAGTCCACAGTGTATGCATCCCCATCCAAAACAGAGCTGCTTTGTGCTGGCAGCGACCACACTTCATACATTGCTCAACTTGTAATGGTTTCCAAAGCTGTAGAAATCTCTACTCCGGGCCATTATAGTGCAAAATACAAGGTCCAATGCAAGGTCCAACCCAATGCAGGGTCCAACCCCCTGGAGTTGATGTCCYCACCCACGTGGAGTTAGCATAATTAATCACTGTTTTATTCATCAAAATCCGTCAGTTAAACCTAGAGACTTCCAATGTTTGCATTGGCTGCGTCTCAATCCACTGCATCCGCCGGTGTCGGCTGTTCGGCTGTGCGGTGGAATGCGGCAGAGGGACAATGCTGTTTGGGAGACCAGGACACATCCCGGAAACAGTTGTTCTCATGAAAATGTATGTAATGTCCAAACTGCTAGAAACTATTTGGACCCCGTTCTAAAAAGCTGAGACTCTCAKGAACGCGTCGTCCGTCCTGCTCTAAGATGCCCACAATTTTCACTGGACTAGTCTGATATTGGTTCCCTCGTCGTGTGACCTTTTTTTTGGAATAAATTTCTGTACAGTCTGAATGGTTTGAMCAAGCTTCACAAAACTCCTCAGAASTTAACCTGGTACCGGGCGGTACAAATGTATGAAAGTTAATAGGCTTTTCTGGAACTAGGGTTACACATTTAACCTTTATTTTTGTCCTTGATGCTTTCCTATATCTCTTAGATGCATTTCAGACAACTTAAACCATACTCCTCAATTCCACCATCAGTCAAATTAAGTAGGCACTAAACGATCAAAAATACAATTTTACCATTTAAAGAGAGATCATAATAACCTTTTGTTGCTGAAGGACATGGGAATGAAGCTTTATGATGGTCATACCAGAAATATACCACAACTAAAATATCTATAGGTCAACCAATGATATCTTATAGTTCAACCCCTCCTTGCACCCGTGACCGTATGCTAYTAAGTGATTGACAGGTGCCACACGCCAAGGCACCTTGCTGCTTAGAGAGAGTGTTTGTTGATATCACTATGTTTTCGTTCTTTGAGCAACTTATCTGTAAGGTACACATAAAGGCCCTCCTTCAGCAACGTACACAGAACACTTCTATTGGAGTACATAAAAAATGTCCCCCTGCAACATTAAACAGCACAGAGGGGGAAGAGGGGGAATTTGGGAGAGTGGGGATGGGGGACAAGGGGTGGGGGGACTCAAACAAACACTGGAGAGTGGCAAGTTTGCATCGCCCATACCAACAAGCTCCTATCTCATTAACAAACCGCTGAAATAAAAGAGTGCTTTTTTTTGGCTCACAGCTATAAAAAAAAATTATCATAGTGATGATGTTCCTCAGCCGTCAACAGAGCTGCGATAACGTTGTTTGATGATGACTTTCCCATGAATGTTAAGCAGCCGCCGCCGCGGCAGAGGAAAAGAGCTTATCAGTGCCTAATGCCCATCTCTAATTCCTGCCCTTCTTGAACCAGCCATTTTCTAACAGCGTTAACTGTCAAATTTACATCCCGTCTTAATGCCACTAAAGAGTACGGGGGATGAAGAGTAAATGACAGCAGTGTAATGAGGAAGGCAAGGCATTCCTCTCCCTCTCTTCCTCTAAAGGCAGAAGATTTTCACAATCTGGGGGGCTTTTTCCCCCTCTGTCTCCCTGTGCTATGATGGAGAGCTTACCTGAGCACTTTGCTACAGGTGAAAAAAATTTGCAGAGGGATCACAAGCAAAATAATCCTTCAATGGATCACAAGCAACAAAAAAACAAAAAAACACCTGAAAGTGTCCCCAACGACAAAACATTTGAAAACTATGATACTACTTCTGAGGTTCTGTTTCCATTCAAAACGACAACAATGGATCTAACAGCTACAATATGAATCCCCAGTAGAGAAATAATTCATTTTTCTGAACAAAGGATGTTGCTATAACAATGTCGGGGATCAATTGTGGATCTGTTGTTGATCACTAAAGACATATAGTACATGTTTAACATTTGTTACACATACGAGTTGTAATGGGGAAATGTAGGATCCCTAAACTCTGACCAAACTGGCCATCTCTGAGTACAGAATGAATGGCTGCCTTTTGTGGATGGACTTCAAAAGAAAAACTTGAGAATAGCAAATGGCAAATAGAAAACTTGAATTTATAAATAGGAAATGCTCAGGGAAAGGCATTTGAGGATGCTGCTATTATACCATACCATAGGGATAATACAGTAACAATTGGTACCCCACTGGGCACAAACTGGTTGAATCCATTTCGAAATCATAAATAATGTCATGACATTGAATTAACGTGGAAACTGATTGGATTTGCAAAAGTCAACATAAAGTAATTTAAACCTAAATCCAATGACGTGGCTCAAATTTCTGTTGATTTCACATTGAATTAATGTTAGTTGACAACTCAATCAAATGTAAATCAAAACTAAACGTATCACTGAAATATTTTCCCAGTGGAACAATACTTTTGAACATCAATACACTTCAGCAGGTTTTGCCATTTTCAAGATGGACACACCTGAGTGACATTCTGGCTCCCAACCCCATAAACTGTTTGTGATTTCCTAGTTTAAAACGAAGAGGACGCCTAGACTCAGAAGCATTGTTGTCACAGCTGCTTCTTCCATCAGTAAGGCATTTGAATGACATGAACATTTCCACTGACCAAAATTAAAAAGAGGATATCAGTCAGCTGAGCATTTTTTATTTCCACTCTCTAAATTGACATTCCCTCCCTCATTTTAGTCAATTAAAATGACTGTAGAGAGTAATTTTCAAACAGAATGTCACCTCAGACATTAAAATGACATGAAAATGGAACAAGTTATTGTACCAATACTTTCATTGGGAAAATAAATTAGGTTTAAAGGAATAGGGTGAAGCCTTCGATGTTATATTTGGTGTAAACTGGGCAGGAGTTATTTCATTATAACACTTATGCTATTTAGTAGAACATTGTAAATGTGTTTACTAATAATTACCTTGTTTCCAGTTATCTATTGCAGGAATACAATTTCAGTGCTGTGTGCTTTACATTGTGATTTGGTGACCGATGTATGATAATCACTATCAAGACTGGTACCAACTTCTACTCTTTTCACACTATGAAGCCTAGCCAAGCTGTAAAATCAGCCCGTTTGGTAAGGTTCAACTTGATTGTGTGAAAAGATTCCAGCCATACTAGACATGTTTTGTTTTGTTTTGTTAGTATTACGACAAGGCCCAATTGATTCTGGATATATTTCTGAACCACTTTCCAAACAACTACCCAACTCTTTTTACACTCGTATGCCTCTATGAAGTCTTAAAGTGACTTGTTGCACATACTGTATAATCCACTTTTGAAAGGAGTATTTTCACCTGCCAGAGGTCACACAGCAAAAGAGGTGACGAACAGAACCATTTATGATGATTGGCACACAATGATGCACTCCTTGTGATACAGTATGTGGACCAGTGCCACAGCTGGGTGCTAATGAGCAATCGCNGGGGGGGTTCTCTCTCCCTGAGCTATGGTGGAGTTTACCTGAGCACTTTGCTGCAGATGAGCAAAATTAACAGAGGGAACTTTTAAACAAAAATAAAATAAAATCCGTCAAAGAATCAAAAGCAAACCTCAGGCTCAAGAAAACTAAACACCTAATAAGAAAATGATGATGCTGGTTCTGAGGTTCTGTCTCCATTCAAACGACAACAAGGGATCTAACTAACAGCTACTATACGAATCCCCAGTTGAGAAAGAATGAATGTTATGCTGAACAAAGGATGTCGCTGACAATGCTGGGGATCCCTGAAAGATAAAGATATGCAGTACATTGTATCCACATCATCAAAAATTCAATGTCGTGATTTTGAATCAACATGGAAACTGATTGGATTTGCAAAAGTCCTCAATGTAAAGAAATTTGGGGAATTTGTCTTTTTTTCACCCAACTTAAAACCTAAACCAATGACATTGCTGAAKTGTTTGTGAATTTCACATTCAATTCATGTAAGTTGACAACTCAATAACATCTAAATCCAAACTAGACGTTGAACTGACGTCTTCGGCGAGTGGGACAATACTTTTGGGCATCAATACACTGTAGCAGGTTTTGTCATTTCAAGATGGACACCTGAGTGACATTCCTGTTGCTAACCCCGTTACAGTGATTTCCTAGTTGAATGAATGTTCAGAAACATTGTTGCCATAGGTGTTTTTTCTATCAATAACGCATTTTAATGACAACATTTTCAATGACCAAAATTAAAGAGATGATATCAGTCAGCCGAACATGTTTTATTTCCAATTTAAATTGACATTCCCTCAATTTAGCCAATTAAAATGACTGTAGGGAGTAATTTTCTGACAATGTAATCTCTCACATAAAAAATTGAATGAAAATGGAACAAGTTGTTGCGCTAATAATTTTATTGGGAAAATAAATGAGGTTTTAAAGGTGAAGCCTTTGATGTATTATTTTGTGTAAACTTTGCATGGGTTATTTCATTACAACACTAATGCTATTTAGTAGAACACTGTAAATGTGTTAACTGAAAACAAGGAAGTTATTAGTAATCTATTTCAGGAATACAAATTTTGTGCAGTGTGCTTTACATTGGGATTTGGTGACCTAGTATGACAATCCCTATCAAGAATGGTATCAACTTGTAGTCTTTTCACACAATCAAGCTGTGCCATAGTTAAATGGTTTGACTCGATTGTTTGAAAAGATTMTAGCCATACTAGCCATATTATATTTTGCTATTATTACCTTAGGGACCAATTTATCCTGCGTATATGTCTGAAACACTGTCCAAACACAATAACGCAACTCTTTMTACACTGGTATGCTTTTATGAAGTCTATTWRTTTTTTWAAAWGTGATTTGTTGCGCATACTGTATAAACCACTTTTGAAAGGAMTATTTTCACCTGCCAGAGGTCACACAGCAAAAGAGGTGACAAACAGAACCATTTATGATGATTGGCACACAATGATGCACTCCTTGTGATACAGTATGTGGACCAGTGCCACAMCTGGGTGCTAATGAGCAATCGCTTAATTGTTGGCAGTACATTTAAGTATGACCAAACAATAGAGAGGGATACAGTCTGTCATGGAGAAAAAAAGATTGTGGATAATGTTTTCTGCTCACTAATTATGTGATTTATAATTTATTAAAAATATTTCATCAATTAGCCTTCTCTGGGATTGTGCCGGCCTCTCTGAGAAGCAAGGCTACACTCAGTGCTCCTCTTATGCAAATGAGACAAGTTGAAAGTTTTCCCAATGCCTGCATGTAATTTAAGATGGCATTTAAGCTACTTACCCTAGATGCTATCGCGTAAATTAATTCATCAGGTATTATTTCCCATTATTCAAAGGCATTATTTTATGTCAGGCAAGGTAATGGAATGATTACAAGGCCATGCACACAAATTAGCAGCAAAACGCAACGTTCTCTCTGCTGTAAATGATACATTAAGCAGCTGGAAATGAATGAATAGGACTGTTTTATGCATTTAACACATCTGAGAAGAGTAAACTAACCGAAGATCAGATGCTTTGTTCATATCCAGCCCAGCATCATATRTCTCCTCCATGTGAGATGGGTTCTCCTCCCATTTGTTCCCATACTTCCAGACTCAATCAATGAGGGCCAATATCCATCTTCATTTTCACAGGAAATAGAAAAATGTATACATTTCTCCGCTGTTATAATCAACCATGTAAGTGAACCTATGAATATGTAGTCCATTTCATCAGAGGGGACTCATTCCGGTAGGGTAGGCAGCTGATGATTAAATCTCAGCTCATCTGATTGGAACATGTAAAGATTCAAACTGAGCTTAATTTCATGCTGATCTGGCAACATCCAGTGAAACTATCCAAAAGGCAAAGGCTATAATGATTTGGAAAGAAATGAGACAACAGATAAATGGTGAAATAAAGTTAAAGGGCCSCCCTTACGGTACCTCAGAGGATAAATATTTCAATTTAAATGTATCATTTTATCAGGGTATGATATACTGGTCCAGCTGTGCAGCTTGGAGATTAAACTAATTAAAGATGAACTGTGTGAAAGTTTTTGCAAATCGACATGTGTTTTACTGTAAATGGCTTGCATTTTTAAGCCAGTTGGGGGTGGCGGAGGATGTAACGTATTGCAATCTGCAAGTGGCAGCAGTTTGAATCCAATTGGGTTTTCGTTTTGACGTGGTTTAACCTCGAAACCTAACCCTTACCCCTCTCTAGCATGCCTAAACGTAACCTTAACCCTAACCACTTGCTAGTACGCATGCCTAACCTATCGCACTTAAATGTCATAAGTGTAGGTAATGTATTTGGTACAGCGCATTCAGAAAGTATTCAGAKCCTTCACCTTTTCCACACTGTGTTACGCTACAGCCTTATTCTAAAATGTATTAAATCATTTCCCCCCTCATCAATCTACATACAGACCCTTACATACAATACCCCATAATAACAAAGCAAAAATTGTTTTTTTAGAAACATTTGCAAATTTATAACAAGTTAAAAACTGAACTATCACATTTACATAAGTATTCAGACCCTTTATTATTCAGTACTATGTTGAGGCACCTTTGGCAGTGATTACAGCCTCCAGTCTTGGGTATGACCCTACAAGTTTGGCACACTTGTATTTGAGGAGTTTCTCCCATTATTCTCTGAAGATCCTCTCAAGCTCTGTCAGATTGGATGGGGAGCGTCGCTGCACAGCTATTTTCAGGTCTCTCCAGAGATGTTCAATCGGGTTCAAGTCCGGGCTCTGGCTGGGCCACTCAAGGACATTCAGAGACTTCTCCCGAAGCCACGACCGTGTTGTCTTGGCTGTGTGCTTAGGGTCGTTATCCTGTTGGAAGGTGAACCTTCAACCCAGTCTGAGGACCTGAGCACTCTGGAACAGGTTTTCATCAACGATCTCCCTGTACTTTTCTCCGTTCATCTGTCCCTCAATCCTGACTAGTTTCCCAGTCGCTGCCACTGAAAAACATCCCCACATCATGAAGCTGCCACCACCATGCTTCACTGTAGGGATGGTGCCAGGTTTCTTCCAACGTGACGCTTGGCATTCAGGCCAAAGAGTTCAATATTGGTTTCATCAGACCAGAGAATCTTGTTTCTCATGGTTCGAGAGTCCTTTAGGTGTCTTTTGGCAAACTCCAAGCGGGCTGTCATGTGCCTTTTACTGAGGAGTGGCTTCCGTCTGCCCACTCTACCATAAAGGCCTGATTGGTGGAGTGCTGCAGAGATGCTTTCCTTCTGGAAGTTTCTCCCATCTCCACAGAGGAACTCTGGAACTCTGTCAGAGTGACCATCGGGTTCTTGGTCACCTCCCTGACCAAGCCCCTTCTCCCCCGATTGCTCAGTTTGGCAGGGCGGKCAGCTCTAGGAAGAGTTTTGGTGTTTCCAAACTTKTTCCATTTAAGAATGATGGAGGTCACTGTGTTCTTGGGGACCTTCAATGCTGCAGAATTGTTTTAGTTCCCTTCCCTAGATCTGTGCTTTGACACAATCCTGTCTCGGAGCTCTTTGGTCAACTCCTTCGACCTCATGGCTTGGTTTTTGCTCTGACATGCACTCTCAACTGTGGGACCGTATATAGACAGGTGTGTGTCTTTCCAAATCATGTCCAATCAATTGAATTTACCACAGGTGGACTCCAATTAAGTTGTAGAAACATCTCAAGGATGATCAATGGAAACAGGATGCACTTCAATTTAGAGTCTCATAGAAAAGGGTCTGAATACTTATGTAAARAAGATATTTGTTTTTTATTTTGAAGAAATGCGCAATTCAGGAACATGTTTTATTGAAACCATTTTAGAAAACGCTGTAGCATAACAAAATGTGGAAAAAGTCAAGGGGTCTGAATACTTTCCGAATMAACTGTAAGTAAAGATACTGCATAAACATCACTATTCCTAGTTTCGTTTGAATTGGAACCAGCCCTTGTCTCAGACTAAGTATTTAGATCTGCTAAAAGATTGCTTTTCATTGCTTTGTAATTTAACCAGACTTTAGTCTCAGCAGGTAATATTCCTGTGACAATTGTAACTTCACATGCATTTGAAGGAATGTCTAGACTAGCTTATGATGTCTTTATTCAGAAAGGCTGTCAATTGAAGACCAAATATCTTAGGCCTATCTTTACTTATGATTTCAGTTTCTCCCCCTTGCCTTCTGCAGAATTGARGGCGGCTTGCCTGTGTGTTGAGGAGAGCCCTGTATCTGCAGTTGGCTGAGATTTGCCTGTGGGCATTATGGATTTGACACTAGAGTGTTGATGAATCTCATCTGTTTAATATYTTTATGCTGGCTAAGCCCTCAAAGCTTATTGCTGTTCAATGGAGTGCTGCAAAGTTACCTCATCTCATCAAAGTTACTCTCACTCCTCTCCCTCTCTTGGCAAGCCAAGTTCCCTGCTTAAACAGACATTAACTGCAACCTGTGGGGAGAAAACACAGATCGATTGGTTAAGTCTGAATGACTTTTGTACATAACAGAATACACTTTGACTGACAGACATACGGACAGACATACAGTACCAGTCAAAAGTTTGGACACACCTAATCAATTGAATTTACCACAGGTGGACTCCAATCAAGTTGTAGAAACATCTTAAGGATGATCAATGGAAACAGGATGCACCTGAGCTCAATTTCGAGATTGAATACTTAGGGTCTGAATACTTATGTAAATAAGCTATTWAAAAAAATATACAGTACCAGTGAAAAGTTTGGACACACCTACTTTTCTTTATTTTTACTATTTTCTACATTGTAGAATAATAGTGAAGACATCACAACTGTGAAATAACACATGGAATCATGTAGTAACCAAAAAAGTCTTAAACAAATCCAAATGTATTTTTTATTTTAGATTCTTCAAAGTAGCCACCTTTTGCCTTGATGACAGCTTTGCACACTCTTGGCAAACTTTTGATTGGTACTGTATTTTGCTATTTTTTACACCTTAAATACAGTTCATCATTGGTTCTTTCACATCCGCATTATCCCCTTTTACTAGTTGTTCACACTAAGTGCTTTATTCTGATTTCCTTTGCTCCCCTCATCTCCCTCATATGCAAACCAAAGGCATTGCCTACGATAGCTAACACCCGGTATTACTTAAAATGTCATGCCTCCAAATCAATATTCTAAAACAGTTCAAACACAACTCAACATAACTCCTGTGATAAGTGCTTTTGGGTGACAGGCGAGTTGAAAGAAAGAAGTATAGGAGAATGGCATGATGGAATTATCCAGAGAGTACATGTTTTATGACCCCCTATGTGTTACTTCATCTCTCACAATTGCAAATTATTCACACTGCCATGTACTCTGCTGTGCTCAACTGACATATCCGTAACAGGCCAGGGAGCTCGGTGCAAGAAACGTTTAGCTTCACTTATTTAACTGCTGTCTGTGTGTAACATTGACTAGACACTTATTTGGAAAGGTGGCTGTCGGAGCGGAATAGATCAGAGTCCTTAAAATTGGATTTACCCATTTAGTCATGTGTGTTTATACATGTGTTATTTGTGTCAGTGCAAAGGCTACAGTAGTACGCCGCCTTCTCCTGGGTTTATGACATTAGACATTTTTACCTCTAAACCATGAGAATTAAAAAACACACGGCACCAATAGTTCCCATATGCCAAGGTCAACCCTCACCATGTCAGTGTTTCTCCTGTCCTTCCGCCTCTGGCTCAAGGAAATGCACCACCATTTTGTATGAAACAGGTGGAGGTCATTGAGATAGTTAGAGGATTCAACTTTAATATAACCCGTTTTAGCATGGACAATGTCGACTGGGTAAAGTTGTCAAATGGGTAGGGATTCCTATTGGGAGCAATCAGCCGCTGATCAGAGCATTGTCTTCTTCAAATTGGGTGCTATGGTTTGTAAATAGCTTTAAGCTATGTCACCGCCATCTAGTGGCCACAATAAATGAATGACACACAAGATTTGGTTCAGGACTCCAGCACTGCAGGTGGCAGTAAATCTCAAATATTAGCTTTACACTTTTGTCAAATACAAAAGAAGATGAAAATGTACTACATTAAAATGGAGATAGCCTTAATCAATCATTCAAATATATTTWTAAAACCCTTTTTACATCAGCAGTTATACAGAAGTCGAGCCTAAAACCCAAGAGAGCAAGCAATGCAGATGTAGAAGCACGAGGCTAGGAAAAAACTTCCTAGAAAAGCAGGAACCTAGGAAGAAACCWGGATAGGAAACAGGCTCTGAGGGGTGGCCAGTCCTCTTCTGACTGTGGCGAGTGGAGATTATAAGAGTACATTGCCATTAAGGCTAGATCGTTCTTCAAGATGTTCAAACGTTCATAGCAGGGTCTTCTAGTAAATCAGGGTCAAATAGCCAGCATACCTAAGACCACACAGGAGAATTACACCAGATTTGACAGACTGACCTTAGCTCCTCGGCACATAGACTATTGCGGCATAAATGCTGGAGACTGAGACAGGGGGTTTGGGAGACATTGTGGCCCGTCCAACTTTGCCCCCAAACCGGGCCAACCGGGCAGGATATAACCACAACTACTTTGCCAAAGCTCAGCCCCCACACCACTAAAGGGATATCAATAGACCACTAACTTACTACCCTGAGTATAGCCCATGAAGAATTCCCCCACCGCACGAGTGCCGAGGACAGGAAGGATGGGAGAGTGCGACCAAGCCAGTGACTCAGCCCCCATAATAGGGTCGGACGCAGAGAATCCCAGTGGAGAGAGGGGAGCCGGCCAGGCAGAGACAGCAAGGGTGGTTCATCACTCCAGTGCCCTGCCATTCACCTTCGCACCCCTAGGCRAGACTACACTCAATTTTAGGAACTACTGAAGTCTTCAGTCAAGACTTAATTAAAGGTTGAGACCGAGTCTGCATCTCTCACATGGATTGGCAGATCATTCCATAAAAATTGAGTTCTCTAGGAGAAAAGCAGCAAACAATATGGGATGCTCAGCATATATGGGAACGCCTTCAAGACTGTTGGAAAAGCATTCCAGGTGAAGTTGGTTGAGAGAATGCCAAGAGTGTGCAAAGCTGTCATCAAGGCAAAGGGTGGCTATTTGAAGAATCTCAAATATAAAATACATTTTGATTTGTTTAAAACTTTTTTGGTTACTGCATGATTCCATATGTGTTATTTCATAGTTATTATGTCTTCACTATTATTCTACAATATAGAAAATAGTGAAAATAAAGAAAAACCCTTGAATGAGTAGGAGTGTCTAAACTTTTGACCGGTAGTGTATGTTCGACTATATCCTTGTTAATGATAGTCAGGGGAGTTTGCTAATCTGAGACCAGGCTACAGTAACAGAAAACCATAACAATTATATTTTCTGTGGATGACATTAGATTGCGCWTAGTTTTTATCAACAGATTTTCAAAAACGTGATCCATTTACATGTTTATATATTTTAACAATTCCAATGCCAGAAACCTAATAAGATTAATTCACCACTTGGCGAGATTTTACTTGACTCATAAAAACAAAATTGTTCAAAAGCTATGCTTGGGATATGGATAGAATGTGACAAATTCCGTCAGAGTAAATATGGTTTAATAAATGAATTAGCTTCATAAATAATGGCTGTAATGACATTTTAGGGGACAATAAGCCTGAGCGTTGTCAGGAAATAGTTGAGTTTCATGCCTCAGCGGTTCCTCAAAATGAATAGGCTTGGGAAGATAGCTGGGGCCTGCAACCAGCCTATTTCCTAGAATTATCTACTTGTTGTCAATTTGCACAGTGGAATTACACATGCAAATTGAACTGCCTGCACAAACACCACTTGGAGATGATAAAAACAAATTAACAAAGGCTATAGAAGGAGGATTTATTTCACTGGCTAACCCAGGTCAAGCAATACATGTATTTGASGATTGTGTGTACCCAATTTTGGTGTAATTATATCAGCAAATTATTCTTTGTAATCATATTATTTCCCCCCAACCTTCTCCTTACACATATAATTAGCTTCCTCTGTATCCTTGCGGAAAACAAATATTCTTGCTACCCTGTCAGGTAACACTGCATAATCTGATTTGGACTTCATATTTTCCCCTTCCTTGCAGTCTTTTTAGATACAACCCAAAGTGGCTGACTGCAATGGATGGAGGGTCAATGGTTCGGTGATAACGTATAACGGACTGGCTAACAGCACACACATCCATATAGTTAAAATATATATAATCGCCTGTTAACGTCATCCCTCATCTTCGGCAGGAAATTAAGAATCCCTGGACCTCCACGTTTGCTATTAGATATCTAATTTACTTTGTACACACAGTGCTAATCTGCACTAATGAATTCTGCCACCCCAAGCTAGATCGAGATGACTTAAAATTATTACCACTTCCACAGATATGCCTTTCCTCATTTGAGGCTCAATTTGGCGAGCTCGCAAAAACAGTCTGTCACACTAAGATACTAATAATTAGGGGTTTAAGATGATTAGTTTATCTCTCTGCACTTACAGTACTGCTGCCTCTTATCCACCATGGCCAAAACTTAATAAGAGGCTCCAAGTTTTAAACAGCCAACTCCAAATTACCAAGAAATGACAGAAATAATGGWCTGGAGCACATGCCAATGAGAGAGAGAGAGCTCAGAGAGACAATAATTCAACTGTGAAATAGAACACAAAGTCTGGTAATCAATAAAAAAAATTATGCAAGCTTCTAATGCCACCGTATTGTTAAATGCGTATTCACCCTGACGTTGTGGGTCACTCATTTACCTTCAAAGTTCACCCTGTTTCTTTCTCCATCAAGTTGTCACGTAAGTAATTAAAATGGAATCATTCTGAGTGATAGCAGCTAATGGTAGCACATTTCAGGGGATAAGATAGAGATTTCACATTTTGGGGAATGACATATTCATATACAAGTCTAGCATAAGCCCTGTCACCCAGGTTTAATATGCATATTACATTTCTCATTAAASTAGAGAACATTTCCCACAAAGGGCGCAGGGGGGGGGGGGTCAAGAAGAGTACTGGGTCATTTACCTTTGTTTTGATTGAGGGTCACCTTTAAGGAAGATCTGGGTCATTAGTTGTGACTTTCACCCTGTGCATATTTTGGACATCGGTAAATAGTKATGTTTGCTGTCTTCCAATCAGTATAGTCCGGAGAGAACATGCACACATTTACTGTTGTCGGTCACATCCTGCCATACAGAAATAAATAGGAATATAGGCAGTATATACCCGTATATACCCGTATAGACATAATTCATGTAGATTATTGGTTTGGCAATCAAATGCAACTAAAAAATACTGATTTACTGAATGAGCAATTTAAGGGGAGAGGTTCCTTTGCCAATGCCAAGGGCTATACAAGATTTGCATGCTAATCATTCTAATGATAATGTAATGCCCTTAGCTGTTTGAATAAATGGTGAACCATTGGTCACAAAATAGAATGCTTATCTTCCTGAGAACATGGCATAAATAGCATTGACAGATATTTTTCATCATTGACTTGCCAGTTGTAACAAACCACTTCTCTACAATTACTAACACTGGAAAACTTCCTTGGCTTTACTTTTGACTGAATCTAAATGAGTTTTGCCTGAATTTCTAGATCGGGGAAAGCCAAATAGTTATTAGGGATAGTTTGAAATGTACTACTCAGAATCAACTCAAAATAATGTTTACGACCACATATAACAAGATCTGTAGTGACCCTGTGTTTATAAACGTGGATATTGACTTTGTCACTTCAGCATGCTCTTGTGGCACAGTCGATTCCACACAGGGCTACGGGCCAGAAGGTTGAGGATTCGCTGACCACCATTGACGAGCTAACTCTCTCGGCCTGTTTCATTACACTACGGCTGCAGATAATGATCAGCTAGGTAGAAATCAGATTTTCATATTTATATTTATGAATTTATKAAATATATGCAACACATTTTTGATCAACAGGTTTCTGTGACAATACAACACACAATCAATAAGCAAAGCATACAGACTTCGGGCGCTTCAACATCATGGTTTGCGTTTGATACACCTCAATCAGATAGACTATGTCAATCTCAACAAACTGAAAATAGCCAATCCCACTGGGCACAGATGTCAGTTCAATGTCTGGTTTGAATTTGCATTTGGAGGAGTTGTCAGCTAATGTGAAATCAATAAAAGAATTCACCATGCTATTGTATTTAGGTTAAAAGTTGGGTGAAAAAAATACAAAATGCCCTTATGTTGATGACTTTTTGCAAATTCAATCAGTTTCCCATGTTGATTCCACATRAGAACATATTTCTTGGGTTGAAATGACGGTGAAACAACATTGATTCAACCAGATTTTGKCCAGTGGGACATCCCTRCCTACCTTGTAGGCCTACTCAGTATCGAAGGCTTGGCAATTAAATGGCCTTTGCACAGTTTGGATGCTGGAATTATAATTTGGACAAACGTGCTCAGGTAGCCTACATGAGACMTTTGAAGCAACAAAATCTACTAAAACATTGTGACCGATTGTCACAAGGAATAGTCACGAGGAATAGCCGTGCATGAGGAATAGCCGCTCGGATCGGAGAGAAGGCACACCACGTAATTTATACATGGAAATTTGGGTAATATTTGGTTGAGACGATGATCAATGACATTTCAACCTTTATTCACCCACTCAAAAAGACAGCCAGAAGTTTGTTGAATTCCTAATGTGTTATCACTATGCATTCAACCATCTAAAAGCACAACCAAATTACAATGGAAAAACAATGTCTGATTATTGGTTCAGTTGTCATCTACACGGCGCTTTCAATCATTTAAAAGCACAACAAAGGTCAAATGGGAATGCAATGTCAGATATTTAGTATTTATACAACAACTTAATGTGTTATCACGGTGCTTCATCTACACTGAACTCAAATGTAAAAGCAACATGTAAAGTTWCATAAGCTGAAATAAAAGATCGCACGCATTTTCTATATGCACAAAAAGCTTATTTCTCTCAAATGTTGTGTACAAATTTGTTAACATCCCTGTTAGTGAGCATTTCTGTCTGTAATAAAGCCCTTTTGTGGGGAACAACTCATTCTGATTGGCTGGGRCTGGTTCCCCAGTGGGTGGGCCTATGCCATCCCCGGCCCACCCATGGCTGCGCCCATAGATTACGGCCTAATGAATTTATTTCAATTGACTGATTTCCTTATATGTACTCTAACTCAGCAAAATCTTTGAAATTGTTGCATGTTGCGTTTATATTTTTGTTCAGTATAATAGCACAACCAAAAGACCTGGATTGAAGTTGTGATTACATTGAAAGTACATAGTGCAAGTGATCAATGCTGTTCGAGATTCCGTGCAGATTATAATAGCAATTGTGAAGATCTCCACACTGCCCTACCAAGCCAAAGAGCAGTAACTGCTCATAGAGTGAAACTGAAAAAAGTTTTTTTAWTGRCCAGCCAAATGAATTGTAGGCAGATCATTGGAAATGTGGTTATCTGTTGTATTCCTATGAGGTTATTTTTTATTCATATTGACCCTGACCTCTGACCTTTGACCCTAGATGGCAGTTTCTGCCTTCTTGCTTGGAAKACCCKCTGGAATGTTTCCATGATGATTTTATTTTAATACAATCTTGTGTTAGTATATTTATTGGCATGTGGCTGTCAGTGTCATATAGTTTGATACTTGTATCAGCAAAMAACAATAAATAATACCAAGGTTTACCGTAGACACTGCAGCCCAAAGCTCAGTGAAACCAAGGTAAAAGGCAGTAACTGACGTAAGTGATGGCAGTTACTGCCTTTTTCCTTGCATTCACGTTAACTTTTTTCAGTTACTGCAAATATGATCCCCAATTTTCTCCATAATATAACACAATTGAGGCYGGATATGTGTCCACATAATAAAGCATGTATTTAATGTATAAAAAATGTGAATAACACATTTTTGACCAAATGTGCAGTTACTGCTCTTTTGCTTGGTAGGGCAGCACAGACCTGCGACCTGCATGCTGTCTTGAACATGCACACMTTCTATGCTTACGTAACAATGGTCCTATGTGGCTCAGTTGGTAGAGCATGGTGCTTCCAATGCTAGGGTTATGAGCTTGTTTCCCACGGGAGACCAGTATGAAACTGTATGCACAGCCGTGTATATCCCTCCCCAAGCAMACACCTCGACGGCCCTGAAAMAACTTAATTGGACTTTATGTAAACTGGAAACCACATATCCTGAGGCTGCCTTTATTGTAGCTGGGGATTTTAAGAAGGCTAATCTGAAAACAAGGCTCACAAAATGTTATCAGCATATCGAATGCGCGACCTAGGCTGGCAAAATTCTGGATCATTGCTACTCTAACTTCCGCGACGCATACAAAGCCCTCCCTCTCCCTCCTTTCGGCAAATCTGACCACGACTCCATGTTGTTGCTCCCAGTCTARAGACAGAAACTAAAACATGAAACYCCCGTGCTCAAGTCRGTTCAATGCTGGTCCAACCAATCTGATTCCACGCTTCAAGATTGTTTCGATCACGTGGACTGGGATATGTTCCGGATAGCATCGGACAACAACATTGATGTATACGCTGATTCGGTGAGCGAGTTTATTAGCAAGTGCATCGGTGATGTTGTACCCACTGTGACATTTAAAACCTTCCCCAACCAGAAACCGTGGATTGATGGCAGCATTCGCGCAAAACTGAAAGCGCGAACCACTGCTTTTAATCATGGCAAGGCGACCGGAAACATGACTGATTGCGTCGTCTGTGGACCTATTGGGTGGTAAGCAAATTGGAGTGGGTCTAGGGTGTCAGGTAGGTGGAGTGATATGATCCTTGACAAGTCTCTCAAAGCACTTCATGATGACGGAAGTGAGAAAGTTGTATAGTTTTCTCTGGGAACAAAGACATCGGTGTCTGCGACGGGGCTGTTTTCTTTTTTGTAATCCGTGATTGTCTGTAGACCCTGCCACATACGTCTCGTGTCTGAGCCGTTGAATTAGAACTCTTATTTGTCTCTATACTGACGCTTAGCTTGTTTGATTAGCCGTTGCGCCGGAATAGCTACACTGTTTGTATTCA
>NC_036858.1:27130022-27130998 GCF_002910315.2 Salvelinus sp. IW2-2015
GGTAGTGAGGTCTGCACAACGCATCACCGGGGGGAAACTACCCGCACTCCAGGACACTGACAAAACCCGATGTCACAGGAAGGCCAAAAAGATCATCAATGACAACAACCAGCCGAGCCACTGGCTGTTCACCTGCTACCATCCAGAAGACGAGGTCAGTACAGGTGCATCAAAGCTGGGACCGAGAGTCTGAAAAACAGCTTCTATCTCAAGGCCATCAGACTTTTAAACAGCCATCACTAACATTGAGTGGCTGCTGCCAACARACTGACTCAAATCTCTAGCCACATTAATATTTCAAAATTGGATGTAATAAATGTATCACTAGTCACTTTAGACAATGCCACTTTATATAATGTTTACATACCCTACATTACTCATCTCATATGTATATACTGTACTCTATACCATCTACTGCATCTTGCCTATGCTGTTCGGCCATCGCTCATCCATATATTTATATGTACATATTCTTATTCATTCCTTTACACTTGTGTGTATAAGGTAGTTGTTGTGAAATTGTTAGATTACTTGTTAGATATTACTGCACGGTCGGAACTAGAAGCACAAGCATTTCACTACACTCACATTAACATCTGCTAACCATGTGTATGTGACCAATCAAATTTGATTTGATTTGAAATTTGATTTGACTCAAATGTAAAGACAAGAAGATATTCATACAGTTGAAGTCGGAAGTTTACATACACCTTAGCCAAATACATTTCAACTCAGTTTTCAACTCACAATTCCTGACATTTACTTCMAGTAAAAATTCCCTGTCTTAGGTCAGTTAGGATCACCACTTTATTTTAAGAATGTGAAATGTCAGAATAATAGTAGAGAGAATGATTTATTTCAGCTTTTATTTCATTCATCACATTCCCAGTGGGTCAAAAGTTCACATACACTCAATTAGTATTTGGTAGCATTGCCTTTTAATTGTTTAACTTCGGTCAAACATTTCGGGTAGCCT
>NC_036858.1:27131023-27224912 GCF_002910315.2 Salvelinus sp. IW2-2015
GCAGACACCTCGACGGCCCCTGAAAGAACTTAATTGGACTTTATGTAAACTGGAAACCACATTCCTGAGGCTGCCTTATTGTAGCTGGGCGATTTTTAAGAAGAGGCTAATCTGAAAACAAGGCTCACAAAATGTTATCAGCATATCGAATGCGCGACCAGGCTTGGCAAAATTCTGGATCCATTGCTACTCTACTCCGCGACGCATACAAACCCTCCCTCTCCCTCCTTTTCGGCAAATCTGACCACGACTCCATGTTGTTGCTCCCAGTCTCTATAGACAGAAACTAAACAATGAAACACCGTGGCTTCAAGGTCTGTTCAATGCTGGTCCAAACCAATCTGATTCCACGCTTCAAAGATTGTTTCGATCACAGTGGGGACTGGATATGTCCGGATAGCATCGGACAACAACATTGATGTATACGCTGGATTCGGTGAGCGAGTTTATATTAGCAAGTGCATCGGTGATGTTGCTACCCACTGTGACATTTAAAACCTTCCCCAACGCAGAAACCGTGCGGATTTGATGGCAAGGCATTCGCGCAAAACTGAAAGCGCGAACCACTTGCTTTTTAATCATGGCAAGGCGAGCCGGAAACATGACTGAATACAAACAGTGTAGCTATTCCCTGCGCAGGCAATCAAAACAAGCTAAGCGTCAGTATAGAGACAAAGTAGAGTTCTAATTTCAACGGCTTCAGAACGAGACGTATGTGGCAGGGTCTACAGACAATCAACGGATTACAAAAAGAAAACCAGCCCGTCGCAGACACCGATGTCTTGTTCCAGAGAGAAAACTATACAACTTTTCTCACTTCCGTCATCATTGAAGTGCTTGAGAGACTTGTCAAGGATCATATCCTCCACCCTACCTGACACCCTAGACCCACTCCAATTTGCTTACCACCCCAATAGGTCCACAGACGACGCAATCACAATCACACTGCACACTGCCCTAACCCATCTGGACAAGAGGAATACATATGTAAGAATGCTGTCATCGATTACAGCTCAGCATTTAACACCATAGTACCCTCCAAACTCGTCATTAAGCCTTTGTCTCGACCCCACCCTGGGCATCTGGGTCCTGGACTTTCTGACGGGCCGCCCCCAGGTGGTGAGGGTAGAAGCAACATCTCCACCCCACTGATCCTCAACACTGGGCCCCACAAGGGCGTTCTCAGCCCCTCCTTGTACTCCCTGTTCACCCATGACTGCGTGGCCATGCACGACTCCAACTCAATCATCAAGTTTGCAGACGACACAACAGTGGTAAGTTTGATTACCAACAACGACAAGACGGCCTACAGGGAGGAGGTGAGGGCTCTCGGAGTGTGGTGTCAGGAAAATAAGCTCACACTCAACGTCAACAAAACAAAGGAGATGATCGTGGACTTCAGGAAACAGCAGAGGAAGCCCCCCCCCCCCCCCCTATCCACATCGACGGACAGTAGTGTAGAAGGTGGAAAGTTTTAAGTTCCTCGGCGTACACATCACGGACAAACTGAAATGGTCCACCCACACAGACAGCGTGGTGAAGAAGGCGCAACAGCGCCTCTTCAACCTCAGGAGGCTGAAGAAGTTTGGCTTGTCACCAAAAAACACTCACAAACTTTTACAGATGCACAATCGGAGAGCATGCTGTCGGGCTGTATCACCGCCTGGTACGCAACTGCTCCGCCCACAACGTAAGGCTCTCCAAAGGGTAGTGAGGTCTGCACAACGCATCACCGGGGGAAACTACCCGTACTCCAGGAACCGACAAAACCCGATGTCACAGGAAGGCCAAAAAGATCATCAAGGACAACAACCACCTGAGCCACTGCCTGTTCATCACGCTTATCATCCAGAAGGCGAGGTCAGTACAGGTGCATCAAAGCTGGGACCGAGAGTCTGAAAAACAGCTTCTTATCTCAAGGCCATCAGACTTTTAAACAGCCATCACTAACATTGAGTGGCTGCTGCCAACACACTGACTCAAATCTCTAGCCACATTAATATTTCAAAATTGGATGTAATAAATGTATCACTAGTCACTTTAGACAATGCCACTTTATATAATGTTTACATACCCTACATTACTCATCTCATATGTATATTACTGTACTCTATTACCATCTACTGCATCTTGCCTATGCTGTCGGCCATCGCTCATCCATATATTTATAATGTACATATTCTTATTCATTCCTTTACACTTGTGTGTATAAGGTAGTTGTTGTTGAAATTGTTAGATTACTTGTTAGATATTACCTGCACGGTCGGAACTAGAAGCACAAGCATTTCACTACACTCACATTAACATCTGCTAACCATGTGTTGTGACCAATCAAATTTGATTTGATTTGAAATTTGATTTGACTCAAATGTAAAGACAAGAAGATATTCATACAGTTGAAGTCGGAAGTTTACATACACCTTAGCCAAATACATTTCAACTCAGTTTTCAACTCACAATTCCTGACATTTACTTCGAGTAAAAATTCCCTGTCTTAGGTCAGTTAGGATCACCACTTATTTTTAAGAATGTGAAATGTCAGAATAATAGTAGAGAGAATGATTTATTTCAGCTTTTATTTCATTCATCACATTCCCAGTGGGTCAAAAGTTCACTACACTCAATTAGTATTTGGTAGCATTGCCTTTTAATTGTTTAACTTCGGTCAAACATTTCGGGTAGCCTTCCACAAGCTTCCCACAATAAATTGGGTGAATTTTGGCCCATACCTCCTGACAGAGTGGTGTACTGAGTCAGGTTTTGTAGGCCTCCTTGCTCGACACACTTTTTCAGTTCTGCCCACAAATTTTCTATAGGATTGAGGTCAGGGCTTTGTGATGGCCACTCCAAGACCTTCACTTTGTTGTCCTTAAGCCATTTGACACAACTTTGGAAGTATGCTTGGGGTCATTGTCCATTTCGTAGACCCATTTAACTTTAACCAAGCTTTAACTTCCTGACTGATGTCTTGAGATGTTGCTTCAATATATCCACATATTTTCCTCCTCATGATGCCATCTATTTTGTGAAGTGCACCAGTCCCTCCTGCAGCAAAGCACCCCCACAACATGATGCTGCACCCCCATGCCTCATGGTTGGGATGGTGTTCTTCGGCTTGCAAGCCTCCCCTTTTTCCTCCAAAAATAACAATGGTGATTATGGCCAAACAGTTCTATTTTTGTTTCATCAGACCAGAGGACATTTCTCCAAAAGTATGGTCTTTGTCCCCATGTGCAGATGCAAACCGTAGTCTGGCTTTTTTAGGACGGTTTTGGAGCAGTGGCTTCTTCCTTGCTGAGCGGCCTTTCAGGTTATATTCGATAATAGGACTCGTTACTTGTGCGATATAGATTTACCTTGTGTCTGTTTCCTCCAGCATCTTCACAAGGTCCTTTGCTGTTGTTCTGGGATTGATTCGCACTTTTCACACCAAAGTACGTTCATCTCTAGGAGACAGAACGCATCTCCTTCCTGAGCGGTGTGACGGCTGCGTGGTCCCATGGTGTTTATACTTGCGTACTATTGTTTGTACAGATGAAAATGGTAGCTTCAGGCGTTTGGAAATTGCTCCCAAGGATGAACCAGACTTGTGGAGTTCTACAATTTTTTTTCTGAGGTCTTGGCTGATTTCTTTTGATTTTCCCATGATGTCAAGCAAAGAGGCASTGAGTTTGAAGGTAGGCCTTGAAATACATCCACAGATACACCTCCAATTGACTCAAATGATGTCAATTAGCCTTTCAGAAGCCTCTAAAGCCATGACATAATTTTCTGGAATTTTCCAAGCTGTTTAAATGCACAGTCAACTTAGTGTATGTAAACTTCTGAGCCACTGGAATTGTGATACTGTGAATTATAAGTGAAATAATCTGTATATAAACAATGGTGACTTGTGTCATGCACAAAGTAGATGTCCTAACCGACTTGCCAAAACTATAGTTTGTTAACAAGAATTTTGTGCAGTGGTTTAAAACCTAAGTGTATGTAAACTTCCGACTTCAACTGTAGTTACAGTAATCTCAGAATGTGGCCATGGATGTGTTACTCATTTTAAGGTTGAATAAATACAGTATATTAGTTTGTAAGATATTGATAAGATAAGATATTGTAAGGCGATTTACTGTATTGCAAAAGTTGTATTATTGAACCAACTAAAAATATCAACATTTGAAGGTGATGTATCTTTTGTGTCACTTAATTAGTTGTCTTTTATTCCAATTTGCCTACAAATTAATAATGAATATGTTAGATTCACATCTCCATCTGAACCAAAAATCTAAATTACAGAATAGGACTAAGTTAAATCAAACATTAAATGCACTTTAAATWGTGCATTTAAGTTTGTGTTGATTTAGTTCTATTATTTCACTTAGGTTTTTGGTTGAGATGGAGACGTGAATCCAACATATTCATTATTAATTTGTAGACAAAGTGGAATTAAAGATGATTTAGTCAGTGGCACAGATGGAACTATCCAAGCAGAAGATACATCTCCTTCAAATGTTGACATTCGGTTGCGTTGACAATCAAACACAATTCAATATTCAGTTTGTCTACAAATTAATAATTGATATGTTGGATTCACGTCTCCATCTCAACCAAACATCTAAGTTGAAGAATATAATTGAATCAAATCAAACTTTAAATGTATATTCCAGATGGCTATTTTGRACCCCCCCAATATTTTCACAGGAGCTCCGCGATTTTGTTTATTCCAAATTCAATGGCTACGGTTCTGTCACTGGCCCACTACTGTACATCTCATGTCTATGTCTGCTATGTTAGACAACAAGAAAGTCAGAGCAGAGTGAGGAGGACGAAAGGGCAGGTAGGGAAGTTGGTGAGGTGAGTGTGATACTCCCTAATGTCAGGAGTGTACAGAGTGCAGCTTAATTAAACTCAGATTCAACTTTGGTGCACACATGTATCAAATCAGAATCAAATCGTATTGGTCACATATACATATTTAGCAGATGTTAGTGCGGGTGTAGCGAAATGCTTGGGTTCCTAGCTCCAACAGTACAGTTGTATCTAACAGTTCACAACAATACACACTAATCTAAAAGTAAAAGAATGGTATTAAGAAATATACAAATATTAGATTGAGCAATGTCGGAGTATATACAGATGAGATGAGTAAAGCAGTATGTAAACATTATTTTAAACATTATTAAAGTGACTAGTGTTCCATTATTAAAGTGGTCAGTGATTCCATGTCTATGTTTATAGGGCATCAACCTCTAAGGAGCAGGGTTACGTAACCGGCTGGAAGCCGGCTATTGATGGCTATTTAACAGTCTGATGGCCTTGAGATAGAAGCTGTTTTTCAGTTTCTCGGTCCCAGCTTTGATGCACCTGTACTGACCTCACCTTCTGGATGATAGCGGGGTGAACAGGCTGTGGCTTGGGTGGTTGATGGCTTCATGGCTCTATAGGTATTATGTGTGAATAAAGCATTTGTCATATATTGTGAATTCTCTGATTACCTGTCATGTTTACAAACATACCATTGCGACAATGTCTGCATGATGTTTTGCAGCCTTTATCTGTGGGACACATTAACACCTTCTACCTGACTATAAATAATAACTCTGGTCAACATAGTATTAGTCAATACACAATCTGTGACAAAGTATTGGTGATGTCATATCACTATATTACTGTAGCCTTGGTAAACTACACTTCTTCCTAAATGTAATCTGTCACTGGCTTCCTCAGGCATWCCTGTGCAAGAGGGTGAGAGCACAAAGAGAGAGACAGAGCACAAAGCAGCAGGAGGAGATACAGTGCAGTTTCAGATTCAGACAGGAAGATGTACAGGTGAGTTTGAAACAGGCTGCTGTCTCYGGACATGTAAAGTGCAGCTTCATAAAACAAAGGCACACTTGATGATAGCAGCATGGCTCTGGAACTGGCACGAAAGATATACTGTACACTACCCCACCTAAAAGCCTGCATCAATGACTACTGTTCTCACTGGCCCACTACGGTACATCTCATATCTGTGTCTGCTATGTTAGGCAATAAGAGAGTCAGAGGAGAGTGAGGAGGATGAAAGAGGCCAATGATCGGATTGTCTCATGGGAGATCAACCACCTGGCACATTTTCTAAATCTGTGGGCGGCAACTCAATAAAAATGTATTATTTAATTTTGAACCAAAAAATTATTGGTTAGTGTTTATGGCTTTGAGTCTGAAATTTAATAGGTAAACATTGTATTTACTATATTGCCCTTAAAACACCACTCAAATGTATCTTTCCTCTCTTACTACGTTTTCTACACACCTTCCAGAAGCCATGAGTAATGTTAAACCTTGTTGAAGGCCAAGTGCCGTAAGAATTCTGTTTCCTGTGTTTTGTATCATATCGTGCAACAGCTGATYAAATTAACACTGTAAAAGTGTGAAAAAAATGTGATCGGTGTTATTTCCTGATAATTTGTGGCTGAAAATACAATCTACACACAGTAGTGGTGTGTGGGTAAAATRACTGGGGAATGATGTGGCTGTCCATGGTTCTGATTTCTGTGTGTATGCGTGCGCGTTCGTGCAAGTAGAAAAACATGTTGACTCACACTACTTGTAGAGGAATGCCAATGCCATCCTCCTCTCTTTCATGTTGACGAAACGGTCTATCACTCTGTCATACAGTACACACTTTTATTTTTGTTGTCCTACGCTACCTGGCTAAAGTGCTTGCTCACTAGCCTAACTTCCATTCATGGGCAACATTAGCTAGTTAACATTAGCATTATACATCTAGCTACATATTGAACATCCATCCTCTCAGGCCAGGGGCACAACAATGTATGAATTAATGGTTGGATCAGAATCGCTGTTATAATCATTGGCCAGTACGGACAATTAAGTAAAACCACAAGTCCAAATCCCTATCTCCATCCATGGCTAATTTAGGAAAGGGACAATTTTAGCTAGCTGGCTAGCTAGCCACTGGAGGACAACAACACAACAAGATGCAACAATTCAAGTTTTTCTGGCAATTACATAATGCTTTCATTTGGATTGGATAGGAGTGACACCAAATCCAAGCTGGCTTCCCGTGAAACTTTTTTTGGTGCGCCAGGACCATTCACAGTTGAGCTCGCTCAGTTTAGCTCAAAGCTGATTGGCTAATTTTGTATACTTTGTTTGTCAACYGAGGCTAGATGCTCACTGGCTTCCCTTGCCTTCAAAGCTATGGGCGTCAACAATGGCATACTCGTTTGGACAGACAGCATCTCTACACGTAGAGAGACAGAGGGTTGCTGTTTCGCTCGCTCGGATGCTTTCTCCTGTGAGATACATTRAGCCTCTTCCGAATTTYAGGAAAATTATGAAAAACAGAGAGACAAAATATCAATTTTTCTTKATTATTTTTTACTTTTACTTTTTCCTAATTTTGGGGGGGGAAGCCTGGCTTCTCTTGGCATCCATGAATACATGCCACTTTCTACACAGGAACTTCTAATCAGCAGGTTTTGCATGAGTGGAGTTTTGGCTTGCCTGGTGACATCACCAGGTGATATAAGTTAATAGACCAATAACAAATAGAGTTCCACCTCTCTGACAATAATAGCTAGTTTTCAGGCTACATATTGCTCCTATTAGGCRCCTCCGCTCGAGTGGATTGATACACACCAGAAAGGAACGGGCGAAGCGAGAGGGATAACTGGGCCCAAAATCTGTCTTCTCCAGCAGGTGGCGATTTTTAGTTTTTTTTGTTCACCAAGCGAGGAGTTTTTGTTAGAAGGTCATTGAGAGTGTCGAATTTTGTAAACAAAAAATGTAATGGCGTATTTGCTACATATGGCTGATTTGATCGAATAGAAGTTTCGTAATGATTAGGTTGTTACGAGTGTACTGATATAAGTAGGACACGTGACATACCGGCAACTTTGAGAGAAAAAACACTTTATATCAGAGTTGTGCCTGGTCGTCACTCGTTACCACAYKCACAAAGTCATAAAACCCGCCTACAATTTATCTTCTAAATATGTGATTTTAAACCTTGCTTGAGAAATGTATTTTTGTTAAAAAGCAATTTTTTACAATTTTAGTGGAAAACAATTACAGTAAGGTACTTAATTGTTACCAAGAGAATTTGGTATTGAGATTTTTTTTTTAAATACACAAATACAGCTCCATATGTTCTTTAAAATGTAGGAAAAATACGGCTAAGCCCGTAGACAGTTAAACTGGCAGACTATATTGTCTTGTGGTGTAGTTAGCGCTCGGGAAAACGTAGTACARAAGGAAAGTACCAAAACAGCTTGATTTAAAGTGCATTCTGAAAGTATTCAGACCCCTTGACTTCTTCTGCATTTTTCTACGTTACAGCCTTATTCTAAAATTGATTAAATAAAAACATGTCCTCATCAATCTACACACAATATCCCATAACGACAAAGCGAAAACAGGTTTCTAGAAATGTTGGCAGATATGTATATATATAGAGTACCAGTCAAAAGTTTGGACACACCTACTCATTCAAGGGTTTTTCTTTATGTTTACTATTTTCCACATTGTAGAATAATAGTGAAGACATCAAAACTGTGAAATAGCACATATGAAATCATGTAGTAACCAAAAAAGTGTCAACATATATTTTATATTTGAGATTCTTCGAAGTAGCCACCCTTTTCCTTGAAACATATTTGCACACTCTTGGCATTCAAAAAGCAKTGTTATCAAATTTAGAATAAGGCTGTAACGTAATAAAATMTMGAAAAAGTCAATGGGTCTGAATACTTTCCGAATCCACTGTAGGGAAGGGGCATGCAAGCAGATGAGGAAATTTGGCTAGAATGGAAGAGATTATAGTGAACACCTGCATAAGGGCGAAGGTAAACCAAGGAGAAGACGCACTACACTCCCTGTGCCTAATAAAAAAAACACAACCCTCCCCAAAGCATTTTTTGGGATGTGACAATTCTACCCTTTTTTGGCAAGTTATCGCTCTACAATTCTGTTAATTCTAACAGGGACAAGTGTTCAACATCTCAGTTATAATCTGAGATGCGCAWTGCAATTGTAGCCTAATAAAGACGACCTGGAACGCAACCATGGGGTTTGGCGCATCGATAGAAGAACAGTTCTCATTGGTAGAAATTACATTGTTTTACCCAATCAGAGCGGTTGTTTTGCAAGAGTCATAGTGTCCACCAGGAAGTGAAAATGTTTACAATCTTTGATTTGGTAAAAAAATAGGTATACCAGTTTGTTTTGGATTATGACTAACACGTCATAACCCGAGCATACATCGTTGTTGATTTGCCCTTCTCAACATGTATAGCGGACTTTTACCGAAAGGTCRGACCGAAATTAGTTCAGATGATGAAGACGACCAAGGTGTTGCAAATCAAGAAATAGCCGCAACTAACGTTCAACGTCCTGCAGTTGGACTTTCGCGTGGTCTTAAGCAAAATTGTGTTACACTTGGAGACACAAGTTATTCTTGTATCCAGCCCTTCATAGAAAATGACCCGTGTTTGGACTCCTTACCCGGGATTTCCGAGGAGAATTGGCAAGTATGTGAAGTAAAATGTGGATAGGCTACTCATTTGAAAAGCTACATTGTATGTTTTAAAGTGACTAAAGACACTAACGTGATATACACATCACACAAAAAATGTATTAACTGTTGAAAAGGAGGTTTTCATGATTTGGGTTAATGATTTGTTATTGCTAAATGTGAATGGTTGCGCTTCATGTTCTTTAGAAATGTAAAGAGCAGCAGAAGAAAAAAGATGAGATCAACACAATGAAGCTCCCCCAAAAAAGACCGCAGAGAAAAGGACGATATAACAAAGGTCAATTGCACTTTTTAACACATACACACAATAGCCACTGAAGATAAYGATCAAGGACATCTTTGCTCTGGTCAGATGTAAGCCTAACCTACTTGACCTATCTATCACAGAAATAATGGAAAGGGGAAAACCAGAGCAGAGGGGTCATCCTGTGTCCAAGTGTCTCATGACCCTTGTTTTTTAAAGTGCCTATTCACTGACTTTCATTTGTCCTTGTTCAATTCTGAATGGTATTATAWTTGAATTAATAAAAGTCACTGAAAAAAATAGTCAACCAGTCTACCCCTTTTCATTGTTTTTCAAGGGATATAACCACAGTGTAGTTTATATTTCTGAGGTCATGAGGTCATGACACAACACAACAAAGGGTYATTTTTGGAGTTTACTTGACAGTTCACAGGGAACCAAGATTAATGTCTTTGTGTTTCACGTCACTAAACAGATGAAAGATCAGCAACTAAGAACATGGAATCAAACAATGAAAGGTAATGTAGACCTATCGATTTTTTAAAATGTAATTGTATCACATACAGTTGAAGTCGGAAGTTTACATACACTTAGGTTGGAGTCATTAAAACTCATTTTTCAACCACTCCACAAATTTCTTGTTAACAAACTATAGTTTTGGCAAGTCGGTTAGGACATCTACTTTGTGCATGACACAAGTAATTTTTTCAACAATTGTTTACAGACAGATTATTTCACTTAATTCACTGTATCACAATTCCAGTTTACATACACTAAGTTGACTGTGCCAGCTTGGAAAATTCCAGAAAAGGATTCATGGCTTTAGAAGCTTCTGATAGGCTAATTGACATAATTTGAGTCAATTGGAGGTGTACCTATGGATGTATTTCAAGGCCAACCTTCAAACTCACTGCCTCTTTGCTTGACATCAGGGAAAATCAGAAGGAATCAGTGAAGACCTCAACAAGTCTGGTTCATCCTTGGGAGCAATTTCCATACGCCTGAAGGTACCATGTTCATCTGTACAAACAATAGTATGCAAGTATAAACACCATGGGACCATGCAGCCGTCATACCGCTCAGGAAGAGACGTGTTCTGTCTCCTAGAGATGAACGAACTTTGGTGCGAAAGGTGCAAATCAATCCCAGAACAACAGCAAATACCTTGTGAAGATGCTGGAGAAAACGGTACAAAAGGATCTATATCCACAGTAAAACGAGTGCTATATCGACATAACCTGAAAGGCCGCTCAGCAAGGAGACTGCTCCAAAACTGTCATAAAAAAAGCCAGACTACGGTTTGCAACTGCACATGGGACAAAGATCGTACTTTTTGGAGAAATGTCCTCTGGTCTGATAAAGCAAAAATAGAACTGTTTGGCCATAATGACCACATTATGTTTGGAGGAAAAAGGGGGAGGCTTGCAAGTCAAAGAACACCATCCCAACCGTGAAGGACGGGGTGGCAGCATCATGTGTGGGGGTGCTTTGCTGCAGGATGGACTGGTGCACTTCACAAAATAGATGGCATCATGAGAAATAAAATTATGTGGTTATATTGAAGCAACATCTCAAGACATCAGTCAGGAAGTTAAAGCTTGGTCGCAAATGGTCTTCCAAATGGACAGTGACCCCAAGCATACTTCCAAAGTTGTGGCAAAAATGGCTTAAGGACAACAAAGTCAAGGTATTGGAGTGGGCAACACAAAGCCCTGACCTCAATCCTATAGAAAATTTGTAGGCAGAACTGAAAAAGTGTGTGTGAGCAAGGAGGCCTACAAACCTGACTCAGTTACACRAGCTCTGTCAGGAGGAATGGGCCAAAATTCACCCAACTTATTGTGGGAAGCTTGTGGAAGGCTACCCAAAACGTTTGACCCAAGTTAAYCAATTAAAAGGCAATGCTACCAAATACTAATTGAGTGTATGTGAACTTCTGACCCACTGGGAATGTGATGAAAGAAATAAGAGCTGAAGTAMAATTAATTATTTCAGCTTTTATCTACTATTATTCTGACATTTCACATTCTTAAAATTAAGTTGTGATCCTAACTGACCTAAGACAAGGAATTTGTACTAGGATTAAATGTCAGGAATTGTTAAACTGAGTTTAAATGTATTTGGCTCAGGTGTTTGTAAACTTCTGACTTCAACTGTAGCTCTACAATAGACTTAAGGCTGAGTCCCGGTACTTCACCCACTACAGCTCGCACACTTTCTTGCATGGATTTTAGAATTGTGGAAACTCGCTCTAGTCAATGCTTAGGCTACACCAATCCTATGCTTTTTAATCCATGACGGTAGGTGTTCAAGTGCAGACTTCTGAAAAAGGGTGGTGAATCGGGACATAGCCTTGTTGGTGTAGGCCTACCTAATAGCCTATTCTACTAGGGCTTTCTAAAAAATTGAATGTGTACTTATCACCCATGTATATTCTAAACATATGCTGTAGTCTTGTACTGAACCGATAATGAACATGAACACACTTCTTTTTTTTTTCTCAGCAGAGAACCTCAAGCGGAGCATGAAAGGCATTGGGATGGGCTTACGCAGTACTTTGGCATCAATGATAGATTTCAACCCCCTGCCTGTAGCAAGCCTGCTCCCAAGGTAACAAAGATGTCTGCCACATTACTCGCCTGCCTGTCTGTGTTTAATGCCGTCAAGTTATGGTAAAAGCATTGAACGTGTTCTGTCTTTCCATATCCATGCCTGTGTAACTTCTCATTGTTTTATCAAATATGACAGGTGGATTAAGWGGTTTTTAGACTCAAATCTGACGTTGAGTAAAATATAAAAGATAGTGTTAAATGTAATGATGAGATTACCTTAATCTTGGCATTGGGATGATTCTCCACTGTCCTTTTAGGTTGAGATTAATGTAAGATGTAGATTTGCTCTAGAGAGAAGTGTGTGTACTGAATGTCTGTACAAAGACCTGACAGCTCRTGCACACCTTGTTACTGTTTGTGGAAAGCCACGTATAGAACAATAACATAGCCTCTCACACTTTGAGTAGCCTAATTGTCAGACCCATGAATCTAGCCTACAGGGGCATGGATCTAGCCTGCATAGCACTAGCTTTGGCTATATTTTTTGGGGAAACGGATGTATGGAAAATGGAATCACAGACAGTCACCTGCTTTTGTTTTTGTGTGTCTCAGCCCTGCATCTATGTGCAGGAAAGTGCTGGCGAATAGCTGTAGTGTGTGTGTGTATGTATGTGTGTCATAAGATAAGTAACTCTTGGAAAAACAAGTTTATTTCTAAATGGATTCAAGTAAGAAATGAAGTTATGTACTTGATAAGTCTGATGTAATAGAACAAGAAAGAGACATACATATTTTTATATGTAAGTTGTCATGTAAGCAAAGTGGTTGKAAATATAATAATTGTGTATAAGATGGGGAATTTGTCCTAATTCAATTGGAAGTTCCAGTAATGCTTATTTGGAGTGTTATTTGAATTCACTATCTCAAAGTACCATAAAATTGAATTTTTGCTGCGTTTTCTACTCATTTTCAAAAGAGGCCTACTTTGAATGGATAAGATATAATTAACAAGAAGCTGAATTAAACAGAACTTGTCAAGTCAACATAACGAGAAGGTCTTGCTCCTCCATGTTCAAACATTCTCATTAGTGATCAATGTCATTTAGACATTCCATATTACATTAACAAATGTTAAGTCAATTACACACTAGGCACAAAATATTTTCTTTGGGACATGCACATTCAGTCTATAATTCAGTTCACATTGTCAGCAAAAAGGCTACTGTAAAGTTGTGGTGGTAGAAGTTTATATATATATATATATATGTAGTTATTACTACCATCTTTCATTTCATTATTAGGCTCCACTTGCTGTCTTTTTCCAAATTCATTTGAGGGATGAGTGTGCGTCCATAAACAACTTGAGTCTTTATAWATATGTTTATATATGCCATTTAGCAGACACTTTTATCCACAGCAACTTGCAGTATGCACGCATTACATTTTATATATAGGTGGCCCCGGGAATCGAACCCACAATCCTGGCGTTGCAAACACCATGCTCTACCAACTGAACCACACAGGGGCATGAGTCCTTGAATCATTTTTTATGAAGATGCTTCAGAGCGGGCTCCCCTAATATAGAAGTATAACATCTTGCCTGTCATGTGCCCTTTGAAAGATTTTTGGAGAAATGCTCTTTACTGTACTACTTCGGATAGTCTCCTTCTTWAGGGAACCACCCTGCCATCAGTAACCAGGGGCATCTTTGCCCCCTCCCCTGCTCCAGTCTGTAATGGAAATGTGTAATTAAAGAGTCACATTTATGTTTGGTAACACCCCCCCCCCCAAAAAAAAAAAAAAAAGATTTCCCTTCTAATATCCAATCAAAAAGGTTTTCATTTGTGAAGGAAAATCTACATATTTGTATTAATAGCAATCCTATAAAAAATAAGGCCCAGGGGAAGTTACTCTTACATTTTCCCCCCCTTTTCTATTTCTAAAATCACAAAATGTTCCCCTTCTCCAGTCCAGCCTAGAAAAGAGCATAGAGAGCGCCATCGCTGAAGGGGACTTTGGGAAGGCGGAGGAGATGAGCGACAGACTCGCCACTCGAGAGGTACGTTGCACTGATAAGAGATCTTTGGGGCGCTCCCGCTGTGACAAATCAAACTAATGGATCCGCGGCCATTTCTTCCTGCAAAGACATAGGGGAACAAAAACACACACAGGCACACTTGATTGAGAAGTCCTGCAGCCCTTTTCCATTGAGTTAATGGAAATCCCTCCCCCTTAGTTTTGAAGTGTGSCAGTGTCTAAAGGACTTTTGCCTCTGCTTTTTAATGAAAGGGTACATTGCCTTCAAGCCAACTTTTAAAACATTCTCAAGGTGCAAGTTTCATACCTTTGAAGTGCACACGTCCCTAAATGCAATGCCTGCAGTTTTGAAACCACTCGTCTCGCCAGGCATCATGGATCAAGCGGTTTGAAGCTAATTTAGTAGAAAATGTAGCCCACGCACCCATAATTGCAGTTAAAAAGACACAGCTACTACTTTTCATAGTTGGGGATTACAGTATGTTCAATTGTCACAACTAGAGGTGAGAGATGTGATGCCCTTATAGAAGCAGTGATATTCATGCATCAGTACAGCATACACACTTAATGTCTGTCAGCCATGTACCTTAATTCAGATAAACACTTGAACTTCAACAAAGGTTAGGCAATGCACGCAAACTCGTCGTACTCTATCAAACATTAAAACCTAGTTCTCTATTAAAAATGTTGATGAGGGACACGCACGGTAAATGATTTGATTTTACATGCCAGCAGACTGATGTTGAAGSCTGATTCTTGTACCCWGCATAAAATAACAGACGATAAAACACAATAATGCAAATGGCCAAAAAAAAGGTTAGAGAAATTAAAATTAAAAACTTGCTTTGTGGCTGACAGTGGCACCTGTAGTTCCAGAAAGCCTCTTAGAGCACTAGTGGATTTGGGCAGACTTAGCTGAGGTTCTTTGCCTCTCTGTCACCTCCCTTGTAGCTTGCCAGGAACATGAAGGATGGGCTTGACAGCAGTCTGGCAGCCATAGCTCACTCTGTATCTGTGTTTACCTCATGCTCAGAACAGTGAATTGACTGAAATTTTCAAGAAATTCTCACATACAACAAAATTGGTGAGTATGAAACTGCATTCATTGTTCTGTGGTGCCTGGTAACATTTAGCCCAATATCAGCCTCTCTGTAAAATTGTCTAAATGACTATGAGAGCTAATGACAAGTGACCTACAAATTCCACTGACTTCTTGTAAATAGATAGGAAAATACAGCGGCATACACTACCATGAATGAGTAGGACATAGACATTTCACCATGTATTCTACTGTAGTATGTTGACCATGTTGCACAGAAGGGGATACTGATGTGTTACTGCTGCCATATCCCTTTTCAAATATGTTTTTCTCCATCTCTTTAGTGGATGTTGGACCAAATATACTGTATCTATGGTAGAGGATYAACTTGAGAGAAGTGTAGTTTGCTACAGATGGCTCAAGTGTTGGCTGCTGGCAGCGTCACGGTTGCGGCTTCGTTTCCTAGATAAATAATAGCATGTGGCGTATTAAACATGCTCTGGGGAAATGTGCGTAGAAGTGGAGCGTTTTATACCCACGTCTAATTCTTCCTGAGTTCAACCTCATTGCACTTTGCAAATTATGATTGCGACACTAGTGTTGACTCTGGACAGTCCTATGGTGACAAACATTTAGTGGATCAATATTCCCAACTGTGGTCAGAATACATTTCAAGGTTATTATTGAAGCGTCTCATTTGATACCGTATGTAATGGCCTATTTGTTTAATTTGTTTACAGTCATAACACTTGAGAGACATTATTATGGCAGGCTTTTTAGTGGAGGAATAGTACCAGGTTTTRGTAATGGAAAGAACGGAAAAGGATTTAGACAGCTGTGAATTACTAAAGAGGGCTGTGTCTGTCCCCCAAGGCATTGTTTGTAAAGAAACACAGTTCACAGTGTACCAGGTTGTCACAGTATTTCAGTTCTCAATCTACCAGCATTGCTTTTTGAACCAAAGTGAAATGTCTGAAGATGTTCCTCCATTTAAAGGAATTGTTTGTTTCTGCTGTGTTTTGAGCTCGRGACAATAAATTCATTATTTTTTTGTTGACTTTGAATCTGAATATTAAAACAATTTGGTAAAACCCTTTTTTTAAGGCTTCTTAGAAATTCTCTGATACATGTGCTTTCATCTGTTCGAGTTCTAAAATACACTGCCAGAATATTTACAGGTTGCTTTGAGATTGTCTCCTCATTAAAGTATATCTTTAAATATTCTCCAAAGTCTGAAATTCTTTGTTTCAAATACTTTTTAAAGCTCGGTTCTTCTTAAAAGTTCAAGTTCAGTATTAAGTCCACCAAAATGTGACACAAAGCAATCACATTTCTTCTTAGGTATCTGTTCATGTTATTAACTGGTACCTTACTGAGGTAGTGTTGTTWTGAAAGAAGCTCTTTCGTTTTCATCCCTAATACCTTTACATTTTAGAAAACCATTGTTTGCAGATAGGGTTGGCGATGTTTCTTCTTTTCTCACGTGCAGTTTGGTTTGTTGATCTTTTGCAGAGCCGTACTTTTCTTGTTGTTTCTCAAAGGCTGGCTTAGAAGTCCCAAAATACTAGGAATAGCTTCTGGCCCCTAAAGTACTTCTTAATATTAGTTCAGTAGATTAAGTGGTGCAAGTCTTCCAATTAGGGCACTTGCGACGCCATCCTTTGATTATTGAACATTATTTTACACAGCTGTACGTTGCAAATGGAGTAATTAATTTCCTTTAATTAGCATAATATTAAGTGCTATATATAACTCGCTCACCCTCTGTCAGGAGAGTTGATAGGATCCGGCAGCTCATATTTAAAAYATGGATTCCAGAAAGCATTCCTGAAAAATGAAACAAAGAATGCTGTATTCAGTTAAAACGTATATATCCAATAATACAGCAACTGTTAGAAGCATTCATAGCAGCTCATAGCTTCTTATAACTGCCTACACAAGTGCATAAATGCCTATTATTCATTCGTAATACATTATGAATGAGTTTAACAGCTAGCCCTAAGTAAAATAGCCAAGCACAACTTAATCCAATGGTGATTGTAATTCACTGTCTCTTCAGTGGACTTCCATCCTGCAACAATTGAGCACATCCCTCTCCTCTACAAACCGAGCAATAAGCTCCCTTTTMTTAATATTTAGTTTTTTACTCTGAGGCAGTACTTTTCATATAATAAGTGAAAATAATACAAGACAAAAGACTGTCACACCGTGTTAGTGCTTCCAAGTTTCCCCTTAGCAGTGATCACAGCTATTAGCGTACATTACCACTTCAAAACAGAAACTCTATATTCTGACACAATAGGGGGTGTCATGTCCTTTTCATGAGTTCCAGAAGCTAAAGAATATGGAAATGATGGAAAGAAAGAAACGCCTGCATGGTTCGTCATAAACACTTGGCTAACCACTGGTAGTCTAAAGTACAGAACCCAGAGAAATTACACTCTTCAACACACCATAGATAGATGGTTAGGAGTGACATTTCTGAACACAGAAAGACAAGCTAAATTATCCACAGGTGCTGCTCGTGGCAAATTAACAGTCACCTGACGTTAGATCATTGTATGACTGAGATATAGGCCTAGAGCCATGTAAATGGTGGTTGCTGGAAGGCCCAGATATTCTGTGTCCACAGGCTAACTTGCATCTTTACTTCTCATACCACTCAAAATGGTATGATATTATTATCAACCTAATTTCTTCTACTATTTCAATGAAGCCAGAGATACAGTACCAGTCAAAAGTTTGGACACGCCTACTCATTCAAGGGTTTTCTTTATTTTTACTATTTCCTACATTGTAGAATAATAGTGAAYACATCAAAACTATGAAATAACACATATGGAATCATGTAGTAACCAAAATAGTGTTAAACAAATCAAAATATAAGTAGCCACCCTTTGCTTTGATGACAGCTTGGCACACTCTTGGCATTCTCTCAACCAGCTTCATGAGGATTGCTTTTCCAGCAGTCTTGAAGGAGTTCCCACATATGCTGAGCTCTTGTTGGCTGCTTTTCCTTCACTCTGCGGTRCAACTCATRKCAAACGATCTCAATTGGAGGCCAGGTCATCTGATGCAGCACTCCATCATTCTCCTTTGTCAAATAGCCCTTACACAGCCTGGAGGTGTGTTTTGGGTCATTGTCCTGTTGAAAAACAAATMATGGTCCCACTAAGTGCAAACCAGATGGAATGGCGTATCGCTGTGGTAGATATGCTGGTTAAGTGTGCCTTGAATTCTAAATAAATCACAGACAGTGTCACCATCAAAGCACCATCACACCACCTCCTCCATGCTTCACGGTGGGAACCACACATGCGGAGATCATATGTTCACCTACTCTGTTTCACAAAGTCACAACGGTTGAAACCAWAAGTCTCAAYTTTGGACTCATCAGACCAAAGGACTGTTTTCCACCGGTCTAATGTCCATTGCTTGTGTTTCTTYGCCCAAGCAAGTCTTCTTATTATTGGTGTCCTTTTAGTAGTGGTTTCTTTGCAGCAATTCGACCATGAAGGCCTGATTCACGCAGTCTCCTCTGAACAGTTGATGTTGAGATGTGTCTGTTACTTGAACTCTYAAGCATTTATTTGGGCTGCAATCTGAGGTGCAGTTGACTCTAATGAACTTATCCTCTGCAGCAGAGGTAACTCTGGGTCTTCCTCTTCTGTGGCGGACCTCATGAGAGCCAGTTTCATCATAGCGCTTGATGGTTTTTGCGACTGCACTTGAAGAAACTTCTTGTTTCTTGAAATGTTTGATATTGACTGACCTTCATGTCTTAAGGTAATGATGGACTGTCGTTTCTCATTGCTTATTTGAGCTCTCCTTGCCATAATATGAATTTGGTGTTTTACCAAATAGGGCTGTCTTCTGTATACCACCCCTACCTTGTTGCAACACAACTGATTGTCTCAAACGCATTAAGAAGGAAAGAAATCCCACAAATTAACTTTTAATTAGGCACTCCTGTTAATTGAAGTGCATTCCAGGTGACTACCTCATGAAGCTGGTTGAGAGAATGCCAAGAGTATGTCAAGCTGTCATCAAGGCTACTTTGAAGAATCTCAAATATACACTTCTACAATGTAGAAAATAGTTAAAATAAAGAAAAACCCTGGAATGAGTAGGTGTGTCCGAACTTTTGACTGGTATTTTWRTTTTTTWTTTTTCACCTTGATTTAACCAGGTAGGCAAGTTGAGAACAAGTTCTCATTTACAATTGACACCTGGCCAAGATAAAGCAAAGCAGTTCGACACATACAACACAGAGTTACACATGGAGTAAAACAAACATACAGTAGATAAATAAGTCTATATACAATGTGAGCAAATGAGGTGAGAAGGGAGGTAAAGGCAAAAAAGGCCATGGTGGKGAAGTAAATACAATATAGCAAGTAAAACACTGGAATGGTAGATTTGCAGTGGAAGAATGTGCAAAGTAGAAATATAAATAATGGGGTGCAAAATAAATAAATACAGTAGGGGAAGAGGTAGTTTGGGCTAAATTATAGATGGGCTATGTGCAGTAATCTGTGAGCTGCTCTGACAGCTGGTGCTTAAAGCTAGTGAGGGAGATAAGTGTTTCCAGTTTCAGAGATTTTTGTAGTTRGTTCCAGTCATTGGCAGCAGAGAACTGGAAGGAYWGGRYGCCAAAGMAGGAATTGGRTTTGGGGGTGACCAGAGAGATATACCTGCTGGAGCGCGTGCTACAGGTGGGTGCTGCTATGGTGACCAGCGAGCTGAGATAAGGGGGGACTTTACCTAGCAGGGTCTTGTAGATGACCTGGAGCCAGTGTGTTTGGCGACGAGTATGAAGTGAGGGCCAGCCAACGAGAGCGTACAGGGCGCAGTGGTGGGTAGTATATGGGGCTTTGGTGACAGAACGGATGGCACTGTGATAGACTGCATCCAATTTATTGAGTAGGGTATTGGAGGCTATTTTGTAAATGACATCGCCGAAGTCGAGGATCGGTAGGATGGTCAGTTTTACAAGGGTATGTTTGGCAGCATGAGTGAAGGATGCTTTGTTGTGAAATAGGAAGCCAATTCTAGATTTAACTTTGGATTGGAGATGTTTGATGTGAGTCTGGAAGAAGAGTTTACAGTCTAACCAGACACCTAGGTATTTMTAGTTGTCCACATATTCTAAGTCAGAACCGTTCAGAGTAGTGATGCTGGACAGGCGGGCAGGTGCAGGCAGRGATCGGTTGAATAGCATGCATTTAGTTTTACTTGTATTTAAGAGCAGTTGGAGGCCACGGAATGAGAGTTGTYTGGCATTGAAGCTCGTCTGGAAGGTTGTACTGTTACTGTATATTAGGAAAGAAACCCATACCACCATGGCATGCATTGCTTTGGAAACCACTTTAAGTACTGTAAAGCAAAGGTGGCACAACATGGCTATTTAGGTGAGAAGAGGAGCTGAACTAAGTGTTTCATGTTATTTTGGTGTTTTCTCTTTTCAGTACCTTTCCCTGTGATGCCACATTTTTTAATGAGCATTGCTTTTGTGGAAAACACTCGTTTTCAGATTTAAGCTGTGCCCGCCCCACATCAGAAAATGAGGCTTTCTTCCTCTCTCCTGCGAGGACCCCGGGCAACTGAGAAACAGTTAAGGAAAGTCTCTTCTTCGTTCCTWTTTCCTTCAGCATAAGCAATTCATCACAGAATGAACTCTTATTGTATGTATCTCTGGATGACTTGCATGCAATTTCTGCCCATTTAATTTTGAAATGGATTTTGTGAAATGGGTACTAAGCTTTTATCAAATGCTTGGGAATCTCATTTAGATTATTGTATTTCATTAATTACTTGATAGGCAAAGCATACTTTTCAATGTAGATTTTTTTTGTGCTGTTTAATTAATTAGCATGTTTTCTCTTTTAATTAAAGCCATTTTTTTTTATTAAAGCCCACAGCAAAACACATATATAATTTGTTTGTAATTAGGCCTTAATTGGTGGTAGTGGAAGCTTAGCACCCTTAGTTTCTTTTTTCATGATTGCCATTTTATTGCCAGTCAGTCATTAATTAAACTGTTTTTCTAATTAGCTTATAAAACTGTTGATGGCACATTATTGTAAGTATGAGTTCAAAGCTTGCTAATAAGCCTTCCCTACTCAGAAGAGGCAAGATAATGGAATATGCACAAAGCGGGCAAACTTTCCGACTCTTTTTCAGTCCCTAAAGATGACAGTATCTAGCATCAGATTATTAGGGAACAGAAAAATAGAGACATGCATTATACCACTGGCAGTTCGGCAATATCTTCCCAGGAGTGGCTCTCTTTTTGCATGTCATGTAATGCTGTTTGTCAAATTGGCAGCAAGATTACATAAACCTCTTACGACTGCCCCCTGAATGACAATAATGCTAATCTTTATTGAGAGAATATGGCAATGCATCCGGAATAAAACAAATTATATGGGGAGGATATACAGCTCATGGCTTTGATTAGATAAGCAGTCAAATGGTCTCACCAGACAACCAATGCCAGTAATGCGTTGATGTACTTAGATGTTTTTTAACACCTACAGAATATGGACTATTCGTCATCACAAAAAATTGGACTGAAATTCCTTATTGACCAAGTTTCGCCCACGTCCCAGGACTCAAAACCGGTTCCAGCGACTGCCAACACAACACCTTAGCTGTTACACCAAGAGATCTAAAACCTCTTGACGAGGTTGCTAGGTGTTGGATTAAAGTCGCGTCACTACCCCTCTTCTTCCCCATCTCAAGTTCCTAATGCCTGGGCACACCTTCGATGGCCTCACGGTAGCGCCATCACACTTCTGACACCAATTCGCGAATTCGGTGGTAGCCCTGACCGGGACTTAAACTTGGGTCATTGGATTGTCAACCCAACTCCRTGTAGCCTTTATGCCAAGATAAACTTAGGACCTCTTGATGAGGTAGCTACTCAKTACAATATATTGCATACAGTGTTTTCAACTTACATATTGAACACTTTGACATACTTGATTACATTGTGTATGTTTATTCATACTGTAATTATTATTTAACATGTTCTCACCTGAGATTTAACCTCACCACCTCTTGGTTCACGGCATTCCAATCTTCCTACTACGTGTTAAAAACGTCCCTGGGACAAACCGGGAACCAGACAACGGCCAGGGGACAATGACACAACATCCAAAGAACGTCCTAAAACAGGGAACTAGACAACCTCCAGGGGACAATGACACAACATCCAAAGAACGTCCTAAAAACCGTCCCTGGGACAAATTGGGAACTAGACAAAACCTCCAGGGGACCATGACACAATGTCCCAATAACGTTCAGGGGACCATTGGACAAACCGAGGAACTATAAAAACGTCCCGAAGAGAACGTTCTCTTGGGACCATCACGCAACATCCTAAGGAGTAGTAAAATTAAAGTCCTGAGAATGTCCTGACATGGTCCTCAGTGACGTCCTGGGAACTTACAGCGTACTAGACAAAGGTCCCCCAGAGAACGTTCCTTTGGGACCATCACGCAATGTTAGAATGTTTTTAGAAAGTCCAGTGGGAAAGTAATCGCTTGAGGGACCTAATGGGAACGTCGCCGCATGTCTTCAGGACGTCCCCAGTTTGCTGGGCTTCACTCAAATCATTGTCAAGACTTGTTCTTATCAACATAGTAATTTCTTTGTTTAACTTGCACCGATAGGACAACCAATAATTGGAAATAGATTGAATGGCATCAAAGCAATTTAGTGGACAGACTGCCTTATGCTTCATTGTCGCAGTAATGCTTTTACATGGCATAAACAAGGTCAAGTTGAAGTATAGCAATCTGACTTTTCAGACTAGAAACCCATTTTCCTTTTTTCCTCCCTACCTCGATTCTTCGAAATTAGACTGAAATTGCATATGAYCTGCCTAATCTGATATTTATTCCATTCTTATATAGCCCTGCTTTCCAAAGTTGACTAAGGCCACATTATTTAGGCATTAAGGTAGTGTGATAAGGGAATTAGGCTGGTCATTAATCGTTTACACGTCAAATGCAGCGGAGCAGCTCGGGGTGGTGATTTAGCGAGGCAAAGCCACCTAGCCCCTGTTAATCCACCTCTCACATGTTTTAATTGGAAGAGGCTTCCCTGGATACCACATTTTATGAATGGGTTTAAGGCCATTTCTTCCTTAAAGCCATCATTTATTTCATATTGTTAATACCAGCCTGAACACTTTATTAATATAGAGAAGCATTTGCGTTAAGTTGAATCTTCTCTCCCCACCATTGTCTTTTGAAGCTGCTGTTGTTTGTAATGTGTATCTTGGAATATCCAAGGATTCTGAGAATTGCACAGTTGTCAGTAAATCATTGTGAMGACGAAACTCATGTTGGTAAACTGGTTGAAATACCTGCGTGATCCCCAATGTCTTGCATACTTTGGAAGGGGTTCCATTTGTGTCACTGACAGAAGCCACATCCATGCTGTCTATGCAGTAGGCTGTGCAGCAGCATAGAAGTCAGCTCAAAGTGGACTATGATCGATAACTTGCATTATCTCAATACTATATTGTGTCAATACAATGGACATGCCTTATCACGGCCTTATCTTTAACATGGCCTGTGCTGAAGTGATATATAGTATAGCGAGGCCACATATTTGGGAGTTCACTTGAATCTCTATGACAACCCAAACATGAGTGACAACAGAAAGTGGTACTATTGATTTAACTTTCCTAGTGGTTCTAAGCTACTGCAGCAGTGGCAGTATAATGCAGCAAAAATTCGCAAAACCTTCCAAAGGTCACAGTATTAATCCTTTGAATAAACCTTGTGTTAAACAGAGGCTGTGCTCAGGACGGAATTGAAAGAAAAGAAAATGGTTTTGGGAGAAAAAAATTGAAGGTATCGGACACTAAATCTTCATTTTAACATTGGTCTTACGGAAACATGGAATAGGCTTGTATGACTGCCTTAAACAAAGAACACATGAGGTTTTTGTGTCGAATAGGCCCATTTCTTTTCTAGCTTTGTGTTTTTATTCTGGCAGCAAATGTTTTCATTTCTGCTGGCTTGTGYTTTGAAAGGATTTGGCACTAAGACACACACAAGGGGAGGGGGAGAAAAAATCCTGAAAAGTGGATCAAAAAAGTAAATGAAAAATAATGTCATATTACAGAAAATATGAGAGGCTAATTTGTGCCGACTTTTTGCTAATTTTGTTCTCGCCACAGAAAGAGGAGCCGTCACCTGCTCGGCGCCACAGCGCTGACAGTGCCAGTGATCCATGAAATAAGCTGCCGCTGGCTTTGTTCAGATAAGAATGAACAAATCTGCACAATGTACTGCTCTCGGAATCTCATTTTCATACTTGCATGCAGGCTAAAAGAAATAAGCTGTTTGCAGGCTTGATTAATCAGACATTTGAGGGCTTTTTTTGTCTCTTTGATCTGTTCTGTCGCCTAGGTAACTTGGTTGACATTAATGTTGAGCCCCAGTAAAGACAATCAGGGATGTAGACTGCATTGATAAAAAAAAAAAAAAAAAATGTAAAGACCTTTACCGCTTTACCCGCTCAGTGGCTGCATTCAAAAGAGAAGAGGGGGGAGGGGGTATGTGAGAGGGTTTTAATTATGTCAAAGTGTCAATGTGTCAGTGTCTTTTTGGGGGGGTTTTAAGGAAGGCGTGGTTTCTAGACATTTTGAATTTCAAATGCTCCCCACAGGAGAGCAGGTTAATGTGGGTAATCKTTGTGTTAAAAAAAAGATACATCTCTGGTTGTAAAGCTCAAGGAGCCATTTAGCATCTTCCAATTTCCTTTTATTTTCTCTCAAAACGATGCKTTTTACCCAATGACTTTTATTTTTGGCAAATGTGTGAACGCAGGAGAATTGTCAACAATTGAATAAACCTTCAGATTTAGGATCCCAACCTGCGCCARATCCAAGCAAAAGCATTTAGCACCTACACCACTTAAACATGATGCTCAAAARGCCCTGGTGTTATCTGCTGGCAAATCTACTCCCAACATGAGAATGATCACCCGTTGTAACTTTCCCTTTCTCCAGAGTTCTGCCTAGAAAACATGATTTATGGGCCTTTAAAACCTAGAAAAAATTGCAAGGAATTAGAAAACTGTCATAGTATGTTAGCTTCAGGTTATGCAGACGCTTTTACAAATCTTCCAAGTGACTGTATAGATGAATGCCTCGAGGGCCCAGCCGGAGCCCAGTACTTGCAGCCAGCTGAAGCCCTTATCTTAAATCCAAGCAAAGTACCATTAATCTTTTTGAAAGACCTTTATGGCTTTTAATGTATCCCAAATTAGAACATTTTACACCCTTGGTTCCTGAAATATGGTGATAAAAAGCCTTTAGAGTTAAATGTGTCCTGGCTGCTTGCACTGTCCTGCTAAGTCCCAACATTTTGTCTTTCTAATAAAGTTTATCCCACTTAATTATAATAATTTTTTTAATTGACTAGCATGTTGTTGAGATATGGTGGCACATTTCTTCACTACCTTTTTTAGACTTTTTCTTTCCCCTGATTGTACTCTATGAATGTTAGAAATAATTACCTAAAGGGTTGGAGATTTGTTCCAAGTGTGGAGTGACTAGATGTTGCTTTTTGTTTCCTGTGTCACTYGGGTTATTGGGATTATTCTGCTCAACAATACATGCACTTCCTCACTGATATTTGAACAAAATGTGTTTGCCACTTGCAGTCATGGTCATTCCTTTAACCTCTGATTTTAAAGATCTYCCCGTTTCAAATAAAATGTTTCCTTTTACTGTACATTCAAACGATTTCAGTAAATATTATGATAGTCATGGTAAATGGTTGACTGTCTTATTTTCGATTACTGTTGAGCAGTTGAATGTGTATTTACTATGTTTTATTCTTCACCAACCCACAATCTAGGTGCCGTCATTGCATCATGGTCAGGGTGAGACAAAACGGGAACCGGAGGCACTCATGAGAAGCCACCCTGACATATCAGTTGGGAGAGAGAGAGACTGATTTACATCATCTAATGGGCCTTGTCTCTTTCAATAGTTGGCCGTGAAAATCGCGCAAGCCACCGATTGCCGTGACTTTGTGCAAAGCAAACAGGAAGTGGAGGCTTCGCGGGCAGCCCAGAAAAGGAAGAAACAAATCACTTGGGGGTTTGTCTTTTTTACTTTCCTCCCCACAATTATCTCCCTAATTTACATTAAATCGCAGTTTGTTAGCGACATACATTTGTTATGCTTATTTGGCTAGCTTGCCACCTTCTTTCTTACTTAGTTCATGCACAGGTATAAATACATGCTAGGGTTTGACTATACAGAGAAAGTGTGTACTGTAGCCGTCGCTTAACATTAGACGGGCACTTTTGAACTGTCACAGTGGKTGTCATGGTAAGAATATGTGTATAATGTGTTATGCTAATGTCTAAGAACAACACACAACTAACTGTTATTTCAAGCTCTCAAGAACATGGAAATATGTATATTTCATACAGATTCATTTTTGTCATTATAATTTCTGTAATAAGTAATACATTTTGCAAAGAAGTTTTGCTAAATCAGTATTTTAACATCGATTCAGGTTTGAAGCCAAGCAAAGATGGGAAACCAAAAGCAACATGGGCTATATGTGACTTTACGTCTTCACTGAAGAGAAAGAAAATGAAGATTTGTGTCATTTCTCAGTTAATTTAATGGTGTTTGTGTTCGATAACATTTTTGTTTATGCATATAATTTTTGCTTCACGTTAGTACCATCATGTTTGTGAAATTGTCAAGATACTGTACGCAACTAACAATAAAAAAAATAAAAAAACATCTAATCTGTAAAATTTATGGAATGTTCAAATTAATTCTCTGAGCACTCCATGGTGGCTGTTTTATGTGCTGTTTTCCATTACATTTCTGTGATTTTTTTTGTTTGTTGCATTTCGGGGATTTTTTTCCTTTCAAATTAAATCTGGTGTACATTACTGGATGATGCGTTTATTCATTGCTGTAAAGTGGGTTAATCATGAAGGTGCTCCTTTCTTCTGAGGAGGTAGAGAAAGAAAAGATTAGGTTCCTAATGCAATGTACAGGATAATGTGCGGTAGGATTTGCCAGTGCAAAATGAAATTTGGCTGCTGTAAACTGTTGTGAGCAGTCGTAAATTGTGTGAACAGAGGGACAAGAAACAGAGGCTTTGCTGTTGGCCTTCACCCATGCTGAGAGAGATGTCATTGTTCCTCCGCTTAAACAAGAAGCACAGGATATTTCTAAGGAGCCTACTCTATAGCTGTAAAGAGTATGAGCGGTGATTACGTTGTTGTTGTGTATTCAGAAGATTTGATGCTCCTCTTTACAGTTTCTTTGCACTGTGATCTTGTTTTGCTCTGCAACGACCTGTTCTCCAACTGGTCTGTCCCAAATGCTTCCCCCAATGCAGATTGCGATTAATTATTGTAATTTCAAATTGCATGCGGAAAAAGTGCACGACTGGTAATTGCCATTATTCATAAACCTATATTATTTTGTTAACAATGCAAAATGATTGCTTTGCTCCAAGGCAATCTGGATTAATKCACCTCAGTTGTTTGCTCTTCACACATTTTTGCACCCACTCCCAAATGCTGTATCCTATTCTCATAGTCTTGCTGTGTATGCTGAATCKGTCTAGCACTGCAAGAAAAATAGGCAGAACATCAGCATAAAAAGTTTACTTGACCGAAGCGGCTTAAAACTGTGAACATCTGAAAAGGGCTGAGAACTACAATGAATTCCACAGAAAAAGATAACACTTTGACAAGCAGAACCAGGTTAAGGGTATAACTTACTGTCACTGGCAATAGTTTTCAGAATTTTACATGATACGATTTATTTATTTGTTGGTGCACATTTTCTGAGAAAGAACTGCCAAAATAATGGAAACACTTGAGTAAATGAGAGTATATTGAAAGCCGGTGCTTTCACACAGGTGTGGTTCCTGAGTTAATTAAGCAAATAACATCCCATCATGCTTAGGGTCATGTATAAAAAATGCTGGGCAAGCCATTAATTTGGCTACCATGGCTATACCCCATAAGATGGCAATGCCCCCATCCACAGGGCACGAGTGGTCACAATGTTTTGATGAGCATGAAAATGATGTTAACCATGGCCATCTCAGTCACCAGATCTTAAACCAATTGAACACTTATGGGAGATTCTGGAGTGGTGCCTGAGACAGCATTTTCAACCACCATCAACAAAATCTATTGTTGAAAAATGGTGTCCCATGTAGCTCATTTGGTATTAYTGCCCTCCAAGCTCATCACTAAGCTCTGGACCCTGGGACTGAACTCTTCCGTTGCATCTGGATCATGGAATTCGTGATGAGCCACCCCCAGGTGGTGAGTGTAGGCAACAACATATCCGCCACGCTGATCCTCAGCCCAGGGGCCCCTTGTGTCCATTCTTAGTCRCCTCCTGTACTCCCTGCTCACCCACGACTGCGTGGCTGCGCACAACTCCAACATCATTAAGTTTGTTGATGACACGACAGTGGTTGGCCTGATCACCGATGATGATGAGACAGCCTATAGGGTAGATGTCGGTGACCTGGCAATGTGGTCTCCCTCAACGTCAGAAAGAAAAAGGAGCTGATCGCGGACCTTAGGAAATGGAGGGCCGAGCATGCCCCCATCCACATTGACGGGGCTGTTGTGGAGTGGGTCGAGAGCTTCAAGTTCCTTGGTGTCCACATCACTAAGGAATTACCATGGTCCACCAACACAGTCATGAAGAACGCACGACAAGCCTCTTCCCCCTCCGAAGGCTGAAAAGATTCGGCATGGGCCCTGAGATCCTCTAAATGTTCTACAGCTGCACCATTGAGAGCATCTTGACTGACTGCATCACCACTTGGTATGGCAACTACTTGGCAMKCGGCCGCAAAGTGTAACAGAAGGTAATGTGTACGGCCCAGTACATTACTGGGGCTGAGCTCCCTGTCATTCAGGATCTCTATACCAGGRGGTGTTAGAGGAAGGCCCTAAAKATTGTCAGTCTAAAGCCACCCTAGTCATAGACTGTTCTCTCTTCTAGCGCACGGCAAGTGGTACTGATGCACTAAGTCTGGAACCAARGGGATCCTGAACAGCTTCTACCCCCAATCCATAAGACTGCTAAATAATTAGATAAATAGTTAACCAATAGCTACCCGGAATATCTGCATTGACCCTTTTTTCACTAACTTTTTTGACTCATCACATACACTGCTGCTACTGTTTATTTTCTATACTGTTGCCTAGTCACTTTATCCCTACATGTGTAAAGACCGACGCTGGAGACGAGAAGCAAGTACAGGGAGTGAACATTTAATGGAAAACGGACATCAAACAAAACAAAAAACGCATCTGGATGGGGAACCAAAATGACATGACAATAATGCTGACARGGGAAACAGAACTGAGGAACAGACAGATATAGAGGGAGCAATCAACAACATGAAGAAGTCCAGGTGAGTCCAATGAGTGCAGATGCGCTTAATGATGGTGACAGGTGTGCGTAATGAAGGGCAGCCTGGTGCCCTAAAACACCAGAGAGGGGGAGAGCGCGGCAGCTGGTACGTGATCAGCTCCCAGTGTACCGCACCTGCCGCGCCAGCGCATTCGCGGGGGGAGACCCTTGGCCGAAGGCATGGGCGCCAATGCGACTAATGCAGAATAACTGGACAGTGTAGAAGACCACGACGAGACACGACGCTGAGCGTGAGAGCAATGACAAGAGCCTGACTGAGAGAGCAGTAGGAGTCCAGATGAGTACAACAGGAATAGACACGACAGAATACGAGTAAATGATAGAATAGACAAGAGTGTGCTTAAATGAAGGGCCCGCCTACAGAGACGCCAGAAAAAAAAGAGGAGAGCAAGGGAGTAAAGACAATAGACAACATAATACTATGAGAATCGGACAAGAATATATACAATACACACATAATGAACACTAACATAATAAACATACAGATATATATAAAATATACACATTAACTGAACATAATAACCATATAAATCCACTAGATCATAACATACATCAAGATTAGATACAACAACACTCATTAATTTAGAATGAGTAGTAAATGTCAGAAATAATAGTAGAGAAGAAATGTATATATTACAATATTTATTTCATTCATCACATTTCCAGTGGTCAGAAGTTTACACACACTAAATATAGTATTTGTAGCAGATTCTTTTAAATTGTTAACTTGAGTCAAACGTTTTGGTAGCCTTCACAAGCTTCCCACAATAAATTGGTGAATTTTGGCCCATTCCTTCTGACAGAGGCTGGTGTAACTGAGTCAGTTTGTAAGGCCTCCTTGCTCGCACATGCTATTTCAGTTCTGCCACAAATTTTCCATAGGATTGAGGTCAGGGCTTGTGATGGCCACTCCAATACCTTGACTTTGTTGTCCTTAAGCACTTTGCCACACTTTGGAAGTATGCTTGGAGTCATTTCATTTTGGAAACCCATTTGCAACCAGCGTTTAACTTCCTGACTGATGTCTCTTCAATATATCCACATCATTTTCATTCCTCATGGTGCCATCCATTTGTGAAGTGCACCAGTCCCTCAGCAGCAAAGCACCCCCACATCATGAGTGCTACGCCCGTGCTTCATGGTTGGGATGGTGTTCTTCGGCTTGCAAGCATCCCCCTTTTCTCCAAACATAGCAATGGTCATTATGGCCAAACAGTTCTATTTTTGTTTCATCAGACATTTCTCCAAAAAGTATGATCTTGTCCCCATGTGCAGTTGCAAACCGTTGCCAGTTGCCAAACCGTAGCCTGGCTTTTTTATGGCGCGTTTGGAGCAGTGGCTTCTTCCTTGCTGAGTGGCCTTTCAGGCTTATGTCTATATAGGACTCGTTTTACTGTGGATATAGATACGTTTGTACCTGTCTCCTCCAGCATCTTCACAATGTCCTTTGCTGTTGTTCTGGGATTGATTTGCACTTTTCGCCCACAAGTACGTTCATCTCTAAGACAGAACGCGTCTCCTTCCTGAGCTAGTGATGGAGAGCGCCTTTGTAACCATCATGATTATTTATATTTGCGTACTATTGTTTGTACAGATGAGCGTGGTACCTTCAGGCGTTTGGAAATTACTTCCAAGGATGAACCAGACTTTTGGAAGTCTAACATTTTTTCTGKMGTCTTGGCTGATTTCTTTTGATTTTCCCATGATGTCAAGTAAAGAGGCACTGAGTTTGAAGGTTGGCCTTGAAAAACATCCACAGGTACACCTCCAATTGACTCAAATTATGCCAATTAGCTTATCAGAAGCTTCTAAAGCCATGACATCCTTTTCTGTTTACTTTGTACCCATGCACATCGACTTGGTACGGGTACCGTGTGTATATAGCCAAGATATCTTTACTCGTTGTGTATTTATTCCTTGTGTTATTATTTTTCTCTTTTTTCTTTCGGCATTGTTGAGAACGGCCCGCAAGTAATCATTTCACTGTTACTTTACACGTTGTTTACAAAGCATGTGACACTTTTTTTTATTTTTTTTTTTACTGATATTTTTAAAGGAATAGTTATTCAATAAAGAACGACTGACAGGCATCTAAACACTGTCCTGATGATCATAACTCAAAAAACTTACTGTAATTTAAATGGTGTCACCATGGTATATCTATGGGTGTCACAGTCAACTTGCCCTGCTGGCACTGTGTGGTTATTGTAGTTCATTTCATAAACATTGCATGACCCCCAACTCTCAGAGAAAATAACTGCTTTACACAGGGGTGATATTCCATTCGACCTGTTCTCAGATTATGTTTACCTTCTCTTGGAAAGGCCCTTTTATATGTATGTCATCTCATTCTGTGTCCTTGGCATAATTCTGTTGCACCAATTGACTCAGAACAATGGCCAGAAGCAATACGCATCTGTGAATATGCTTTTGATATATGTAAAAAATAAAAAATAAAGAAGGAGCCATTTAAATGTTAGCAAGACGAGGGTTTTCATTGAACATGGCCAGCATACAGCCAAGAGCGGTGCAGCCACCGTATCAATAGCATCTCAGTTTATTAATCTCTTTGAACACTGCATAATGCCTTGAGCAAAGAGGAGCTGCTTTTTAAGCAGCAGTAAAATCCTGTTTCCTTCTCTCCATGTTAAGGAGCCATTTTCAATGGGTTTTTACTGCAAGCCAGGCTTGGCCCCTGACCTACGTTGATTTGTTGTGAAATGCATAGACAAACTCCTTGGGCACATGTTGAAACACTTTATGGGGGAAAAGTGGTTGTTCTCAGCAGTGGGATGAAAACAACAGCAATCCTATTAAATGGTTGAAAAAAAGTTGTTGCGCATTGTTGTGTCGGTTCTACCGTGAAAAGGGACCCATGTACCTTGTAATAACATATCAATAGGATGACTAGCTGGTATCACTTGATTAAAAGCAAACAAATATAAAAAGAGACATAACTCCAGAAGCTCCAGGATATGACCCCAGGAAAATATCTCAATGTCTCAACTGAGATGCCACAGATAAGGGAAATATTCAAAATAGCTGACACACAATGGACTGGTCTCTTAGAAGAGGGATCTCTSATAGGCTCACGTACATCCATGGATAGCTGGATATACAGTGCATTTGTTATAGAATTGTATTATTTCAAATTGTAGCTAAATAAAATGTAATTTGCATTTTGTGTCACTGCTGATGCTTCCTTATTGAATGAGTTCAGTTGTGTTTCATATTCATTCTCGTGATGAATGTAAACTAGCCTCAGAGCGACAGGCGGTGTGGATGTTGACATTTTCCTCGGCTGATTTAATGACCTGTTTAATTCTGGCACATCCACAGCCCTCACAGATGTTATGCAGTTTTAATTAGCGTAATCATCACTCTTGAAAAAGGCCACAGGGTTATTTAGTGGGTCTTGTTTGTCAAGATGTGCAGAATTATAACACTAAATACATGCCATTTATTCTAATGCAACAATCATTAAATGATTATGGTTCTGTCACAATTAATCACAGCAAAATAGATTAATCTCCAAGCCAAATTAARCCCATGTCCTTTGAAAAGATTTGTTTGACAGTGTTTGGGTGTTCCTACTTTTTTTAGTCCACGGAGTGGTCTTTCTTAAAGAKTGTAGGTATAAATCTTTAGAATGTGTTACAGTATAAGCATGTATGAGCCTTTTTACTATGTTATAATAAGACTTATTATATGTCTCTTTCACTGCACGGGAATAGTAATCTCAGAACTGTGTTGAACGTCAATGTGCAGCAATCAATAGCTTACTTTCAAAGAATCAAGAGACTTCTCAAGGAATTGAAATCCATTGTAGGCTGTATCAGAGAGAGGGTGAAAGACAATGGACTTAGTAAGTGTTTATATAGACCATATTATCACTTACTGTGTCTATTGTCTATATCAGGTTTCCTCTCTAGGTTTCTTCCTAGGTTTTGGCCTTTCTAGGGAGTTTTTCCTAGCCACRGTGCTTCMACACCTGCATTGCTTGCTGTTTGGGGTTTTAGGCTGGGTTTCTGTACAGCACTTTGAGATATCAGCTGATGTACGAAGGGCTATATAAATACATTTGATTTGATTTGATTTATCAGGGTTGTCAAACATATGGCCCARGGGCCGGGACGCGGGTGGTTTGATWWWAAAAAATGCGMCCCCCGGGGAAAAATMAGTTTGACGCCACTGGTCTATATAATATGGATGTGGAAGGGAAATGAAGTAGTTAATGAGGACCTGAGATTCATGTGACTGTTTTCATATAAAATCCAGAACAAGAACAGAGGACCTCTTGGGTGACCACAAAGCTTCACAACAAATCATGAATGTATGTTATTTCAAATTTCTTTCACTAATTGAAGTTTGGAACTCCACGATAAATTCCAAGACCCAAGCTGCCAAGTACCAAGCAAGAAATATTCCCACTGTATCATACTTCGATTCGCTGTAATTTAAMGCTCTCCTCATTTTTCTGAAACTACAACTTGCTTGAAGCTATGGGAGTGAGGTCAAGTAGACATAACATTTATCAAATCTGATAAAGGATTGTTTAAATACAATCCCACAATAATAAAACAGTGTATGCGGATTACTTATATTACATTATATGAGCTGCAAATTGCAAAGTCATTTGAAATAATGTATTAAAATTTTACATATCTTAAAGAAGTCTAAATGAAAATGAACTTTTGATTAAAAAAAAAAAAATTACTATCTGGAAATAGAAAAAAATGTTCCCAAGAACAAATATGCCGAGCATGCAGTCATTAGGCATTCATCTTCACTAAGCAAACTGCATATTGCATTTTAACTGTATGAATTATTAACTAACTAAATTAATGTTACATTTTTCTTTTAAAGAACTATTTAACAATGCCCAAAAAAGGTAATGACATATTAAGCAACATCAGAGCAATACCTGGTTAAGGAGACATGATATATATATTTATCTACCTCCCTGCTTGCTTTGTTTTACAGTCAGTAGTATACAACGCAATGTTTTACTCATTTGTTCTGTTAAGTACCTTAACTGAAAATGTGTTCTTAAATATGCCACTTTTACAAAAACTGCAGTCCAAGAACATGTAACAGGACTTTTATTGTGAAAAGTTGTGATTAGAAATGGGAGAGTAGAGAGACCTCTCACCAAATATAGTTTGGTGCATCCAGGAAATTGGTGCAGAGTTACTGAGTAAAATAAATTGCTTTGAAACAGCCACTTACAGTAAAAACAAAACCTGCAGCTGTCACGATCGTGTGGAGGAGAGACGGACCAAAACGCAGCATGTGGAAAATAAGCCACCTTCTTTTATTTTTACTACGAAGATGAACATGAAACGAAACACTATTACAAACTATACAAAAACAACAAACGACCGTGAAGCTAAAAACGTAGTGCACACACACACAACACACACACACACCACACCACACACACACACACACACACACACAAACAACACACACACCACACACACACACACACACACACACCACACACACACACACACACACACACACACAGGCTACAAACGTTCAACATAGACAATTCCCCACAACCAGCTAAAGCTATGGTTGCTTAAATATGGCTCCCAATCAGAGACAACAATAACCAGCTGTCTCTAATTGAGACCCAATTCAGGCAACCATAGACTTTCCTAGATACCTACACTCAACCATAGACACAGCTAGACTACTATACTAAACATAAACCCAACTACTCTAATAAACCCCTAAACCTTACAACCACCCTAGACACTACAAAAACCACATACATCCCATGTCACACCCTGACTAACCAAAATAATTAAGAAAACAAAGAATACTAAGGCCAGGGCGTTAACAGGCATCAAATGATTCACCATAACCTTGAGGTCAATACAGTACTGATAGACCAAAAAGTGTTCCTTTGTCTTACAAATGAAATCGCCTCAGAAATCGCCTCKGGGGATGAACTTAATGAACTTAAGTGATGCAATTAACGTTACCTTGATTTGTCCAATGAATGAGCACAGTCTGGCTTTTGGGCCATTCACGATCAACTTCCTAAAGAAAGAACCACCTACAATAAGTCGGTTATTATAGAACTATGCTTGATTGAAAACAACACAGTTGTTCAAGCATTGCTGAATGAATGTTATGTATGTATTGCCTTTCACTGTTTCATAAAAAAATCGAACATTGGATGAAGCCCATTGTCGCCAATAAGGATTTTAAAAATTCCCACCTGAAAGTTGATCACATSTAATTTTATTTGCCACATGCTTTGTAAACAAAGGGTGTAGACTAATAGTGAAGTGCTTACTTACGCGTCCTTCTCTAACAATGCAGAGTTAAAGATAAAAAATGAATTGTGAATAATGATGAGTGAGAAAGTTACAGACGCACAAATATCATACCCCCCAAAAATGCTAACCTCCCCTGTTATTGTAATGGTTAAAGGTTAGCATGTCTTGYGGGTTATGATATTTGTGCGTCTGTAACTTTCTCACTCATCATTATTCATGATTCATTCAGGATTATCCGTGATCATGGTAGCATCAACATTAATGTAGAAGTGTTTAGAAACATTCTATTGTTATTTAAAATAAAAGTGACTCCAGAATGACACATTACATTATTTACCATTCATTTCTATTGGGATTTTTTTTTCTGAAACAGAACCAAAACAAACAACAAATTCATCCAACAAATGTGTAGAGTCCCACGCTTGATGTGGTCACTGCATGCAATGAATATGGGACCAAATACTTAACTTTTTACTACTTTAATACACATATAGAAGTGAATTTGTCCCAATACTTTTGATCCACTATGTACAAAAAGTGTTGTCATTTCGGTTCACCCAATATGGATGAAAATACCCTCAAATTAAAGTGACAGTCTTCACTTTATCCTCATAGTCAATGTATAATTTCAAATTCAAAGTGCTGGTGTACAGAGCCAAAARAAAACATTTGCTTTTGGAGCTCATTGTAGGTAGGGGTAATGTTTCTGGGCAACAGGATAGATAATAGACAGTAGCAGCAGTGTAAAAAAATGGTCAATGCAGGTAGTCCGGGTAGCCATTTGATTAGCTGTAGCAGTCTTATGGCTTGGGGGGGTCCTGTTGGTTGATGTAATGTACACACAAGTAAATGTTTATATTTTGCTAGTCTTGAACTGATTGGAGAAAATACATTTGTGTAAAATGTAGTGCTTCTTTMAACCATTTATCAGTCTCGTCTGCAGCTTTGTGACACTCCTCTCCTTGCTGTTATAGCCGAGGCAGAAGGTTGTGGTTTAAGGCTCTTCTGACTGTTAGTGAAGGCCTGATGAGCARGGAACAAATGTATCTTCAAACCCCAAGTAACTTCTCGAAACGCTCCAAAGTATTCCCTAAATTCTGACTTTCTAAAACCTTGTGTCGACACGAACAATAGCAAAGCTTTGTAAAAGCCATTCTAAAAACCTCTGCCAAGCATGATTTATCATTTGAATGACAATAGGCCACTTAACACTGCTTAAATAATTTCTGTGTACTATCAGCTACTTGGCTGGCTTTGTGTTGTAACAACGGACTATCATTAACTGCATGGGTTATGTGGCCGTCCCTTATCAGAGGCTGAGTCCTGTGAGTCTGGTCTGGAAACAACTGCTGTACCATGACAGAATGCTATTTTTTTCAAAAGAACGCAGTACTAAAAGTAATATCTTTAACTTTTTTGTTCGATTTTCTTGGATGTTTTTATGCAAAACATTCAARGGAAGGAAAAAAAAGACCACGTGGGATGTAACATGATTTATGTTTATGTCAAGTGCCATTGGCATAGTAAACTTGGTCGGGTTAATGTACAGTACTGAGAAGTTGTAAATGAAGACAATAACCCACATTTAGATGATAAAATAGTTCAAGTTATGTTGAGTAGATATCATTCATTTTGAAGAAGTTGTGTTAAAGCCATTTTAATCACATTTATAGAAATGTTTCCTTTGGTTCCTTAAATGGTYTAGAGACCTGCATCCCATCTCTCTTGCTYTTGTGACATTTCAGGGTTTGCTGCTTGAAGACGCAGTGCAGAAACAAAGAGAGCGAGAGAAGATGAATCATCTTCAAAAGGATGAGATAATGCTGTCCTGGTTTTGTCTTAGAGTTTSTGAACATGTTTGATGCCCGCGTCACACCCATCTATGATGGCGAGTGCAGATACTAACACATGCATTAGCTAAAGGAAGTACTTTTGAAAATAGCAAGAATTCCAGCTAACTTATTGGTGAGGGTACAAACGAGCGCCTCTATGAAAATGGGAAATGTTTTTTTTTTGTTGCATGGATTGATATTGACTGACAGCTGAGATACACTGTTCTGTTTAACTTATGGAAAGAATGATGTTTGTGTAATGAGCCGTCCTAGTATGTCCTATCAAGTYTAATGCAATGCTTATGGCAGTGTAAGGCTTTGTGGCAGATCATTGAAGTCATGTTGTCCACAATGTGCAGCTGGCAAAACTCTTCTAATAAGATTTGCCATTCAGAATGAGTGAAAAAGACTGATCCTTTCTAGTGTTTGGGTTGTTAGAGGACTGAACTGAATACCAAGAAGCTGACATTAGCTTTAAAGGCATTATACCTCCTTTGTAGGACCAGTGACCAGAGGTGTCTTCACCCTATACCTATTTCAAAAGGCTGCAATTTAATTAGTTCTCATATGTTGAAAAATTCATGAATTTGTCCCAGACTCCCCTCTTTTCCTTGTTTGGAAGTGACTTAAGCAGTGGTGTGAGGCTTTCAGGCTGTTTTGGCAAAATAGGCCCCAACAAAAAAGAAACAACTCTTTATGTAAATAGAGACCGTGTGTTTACTCTGTGGAAGAAAGAGCGGGCCTCGAACGCAGAGCTAAGCTTAGCCAGGCCCCGCCAAAGGGGACCTCTRACCATCAACTTCAGACTTATTAAACTGATTACCAACTCCAGCTAATTAATCAGAGACAGTGCCCTTTCTTGTCATGCAGGGAGGGAGCTGTGTGTGTCTCACAGAGTTTCCCTCTCTCAGCAACACCCCACTCCCATCTGCTTTCTTCTGTTCCCCTTTCTCCCTTTTTCTTTTCTCCGCGTTGATTGAAGTAGGGGGAACGGTAATTTTCATGCATCATCTGGGCTGGCAGGATGGGAGGACAAGTAGTAATTACCTTAAACAAACAAGGCCAAGATTGCTTGAAAAGCTACCTCTTTATTTAAGCTGGTGAAGAAATTAAACGGAGCGAGAACATAATGATTTCAAAACAAACTAAATAGTCTTTGTTTTTAGCTTTGTTCCTTACAATTTTTCATTTTGAAAAAGAACTAAAAGATTCAWCAACAGACATCACTAAGCCATCTAGAGTTTGAAGCTTGGCCAGGTGGTGGGAGAAAGCATCCCCAAAGATSGTTTAGTATGAAGATATCTTCAAACCGCTTCTCCAATAGAAATCCCCGATCACGCTTGTAGGCGATGTCATGGCGATGTTAGCTAGCTAAGGTCATGCACAGAAACATGTCATCGGGTCTAACTGTCGTGTCACACCGAACTACGCATGTGCATGTCATCAAATCATGGGCACTCCTTAGATATAAAGTTGTTTTTTTACGAGGTTGGAGCAATAACATGTTCAGCTACCTAAAGGGATAGCTCACCCAAATTAGAAAATGACCCCATTGGTTTCCTTTCCCTGTAAGCAGTCTATGGACAAGACATGACAGCAATATATGCTTTGGTTTAGTTTCCCTGGCACTGTTTCCACATGCTAACGTTTTAGCCTGTGGCACAAATCCCATTCAAGTCATGGAAACAGTGTCAGAGAAACTAAACCAAGGCATGCCCATATGACCATAGACTGCTTACAGGGTAAGGAAACCAATGTCATTTAGTAATTTGGTTGAACTATCCCTTTAAGACATTGGCTCGAATCTAGGTTGTGCCTTTAGAAATCGAGAAAATGTACAACTAAGGAAGAWTTTTTTTCACTTCTCTCATTGATTTCTCAAAGGATTGAACCTGCGATACTCAGAGCTGTAGTTCACAGTTTATGCCCATCCTCAACCACATCCCCAACARCCTGAATGGTAACAGGCACATGCATTGCCCCTAGTGGACGGTTGAAAATTGGCATGTAAAATTTTTTGAAAACATGCCGTACCTTRTCCATTTTAATAATGTCTAGACAGCTCATAATCCACTGGAGTCTGGGCTCATTATTTTTTAATAGAACAGTGTTCTAGGCTGTGCCAGTGTGGGTTTCCAGTGTGGCTCTGCATTAAGGAAATATCAGCATTGTGTGGGACTTTCATGAGCCCAGATCCTCTTTTCCCCAACCCTCACTTCCTGCTGTTCTGTATGATTGTGGAGCCTTTGTTTTAGCCTGATGTGTTTGCCTCTTCCTCTGGAGAGGCTAATGGAGTTTTTTTTCTCCCCCAATCTTCCAAAATGCCAAGTGTAACTGGTGCCCCTATTGCTCCTAATTAATGTGTGATTAAAGAGTGAAATAAGGGATTCTACCCGAGATTTGTTTTTTCAAGGAGTGAGAAATTAATCCCCTTTGGATCTTGCAGAATCATTTAAGGATTCTTCTTGTTCTGTTTATCAAATAAACCAAGTAATTAGAGACTTTAGATAAGTAGGCTAAATTGATGCCCACCCTATGTCTTCCTAGGCTGTTCCCTGATAGACTGCAGTGTTGCTCTGGTAATATCTGGCATTATACTTGTCCAATAACAATGCCTTTGTGTTTGGGGTATTAGTAATTACGCTTGGGAGTTTCCTTGACCTTGGTAAGCACTGTCTACAGTATCGTATTCCTGGTTCAATGTACTGTATTATATTGTTAATGCAAGGAGTTATCACCAGGGAGTTTACTGGATCTAACCCGTGAGGAAGTCCAATGTAATTCCTGTAAGTGGCAGCATAACTAACAATGCCATTGGTAACAAAGTATTGCCAAAGCATTTGATACCATTGGTTATAATATTCTATTACAAAAGCTTAGAACTATAAGTGTGAGTGATCAGTCCTTGCTGTGGTACTCCAGCAATTTAAAAGGAAGAATGCAATCTGTCAAAGGAGTAAACTTCCGCCGCGCTTGAGATCAAATGTGGTGTTCCACAGGGATTGCTTCTTGGACCTCTATTKTTTCTAGTTTATATTAAAGGGATAGTGCAGTGTCGGACTCGACGACAGTTGCTATCCATTGGAGCACTGCGATTGGTTTCCCAAAATTTGGGGGAGGTGCATTGCGAAGGGCCAATTGCTCAGAGAAAGAGATTTTTYGGCAACCAATCTCAGCGCTCCAATGGATAGCAACTGTTGTCGAGTCCGACACCTTGGACAAGCTCACGTTTGAAATACAGTGAATTCGGAAAGTATTCAGACCCCTTGACTTTTTCCACATTTTGTTACGTTACAGCCTTATTCTAAAATTGATTAAACCTAAAAACAGGTTTTTAGAAATATTTGCGAATTTATTAAAATAAACATTTAAATGATGTTACAGTAAGTATTCAGACCCTTTACTCAGTACTTTGTTGAAGCACCTTTGGCAGCGATTACAGCCTCGAATCTTCTTGTGTATGACGCTACAAGCTTGGCATTTGGGGAGTTTCTCCCATTCTTCTCTGCAGATCCTCTCAATTTCTGTCAGGTTGGATGGGGAGCGTCGTTGCACAGCTATTTTCAGGTCTCTCCAGAGATGTTCGATCGGGTTCAAGTCTGGGCTCTAGCTGGGCCACTCAATGATTTTCAGAGACTTGTCCCGAAGCCGCTCCTTGTCCTATTGGGAGGTGAACCTTCTCCCCAGTCTGAGGTCCTGAGCACTCTGGAGCAGGTTTTCATCAAGGATCTCTCTGTACTTTGCTCCGTTCATCTTTCCCTTGATCCTGACTAGTCTCCCAGTCCCTGCTGCTGAAAAACATCCCCACAGCATGGTGCTGCCATCAACATGCTTCATCGTAGGGATGGTGCCAGGTTTCCTCCAGACGCGACGCTTGGCATTCAGGCCAAAGAGTTCAATCTTGGTTTCAGAGAGTCTTTAYGTGCCTTTTGGCAAACTCCAAGTGGACTGTCATGTGACTTTTACTGAGGAGTGGCTTCCTTCTGGCCACTCTACCATAAAGGCCTGATTGGTCGAGTGCAGCAGAGATTGGTTGTCCTTCTGGAAGGTTCTCTCATGTACACAGAGGATCTCTGGAGCTCTGTCAGATTTACCATCGGTTTTGTGGTCACCTCCCTGACCAAGGCCCTTCTCCCCCGATTGCTTAGTTTGGCTGGGCGGCCAGCTCTAGGAAGAGTCTTGGTGGTTCCAAACTTTTTCCATTTAAGAATGATGGAGGCCACTGTCTTCTTACCCTTTCCCAGATCTGTGCCTCGACACAATCCTGTCTTGGAGCTCTACGGACAATTCCTTCGACCTCATGGCTTGGATAGACAGGTGTGTGCCTTTCCAAATCATGTCCAATCAATTGTATTTACCACAGGTGGAAACATCTCAAGGATGATCAGTGTGAACAGGATGCACCTGAGCTCAATTTCGTGTCTCATAGCAAAGGGTCTGAATATTAATGTGAATAAAGTATTTCTGTTRATTTTTTTATACATTTGCAAAAATGTCTAAAACCCTGTTTTCGCTTCGTTGTTATGGGATGTTGTGTGTAGATTGATGAGGTAAAACAATTCAGGCTATAGTCAGGCTATAACGCAAYWAAATTTGGAAAAAGTCAAGGGTTCTGYATACTTTCTGAATGCACTGTACATGAAAGGCAGTGAAAGACACCCCTGTTTTCAATATCTTTCAATACCTCACCTTGTGAGGATAACGGCACTGACCCTCTTTCTAAAATGAATGTGTTATGAGTGGAGAACACATTGAACCCCTGCTGTAGAATACTATACTATACTACACACTAGTGTCCCACTAACATGTGTAGTACTTACTATAGAATGTTGTAGTATACTGTAGAATAGTATAGTAAATACTAKAGCAAATGTCCGCAAAAACAATACAGTTCGCAAAAACACGACACTTTTTTWAACTACAGTATTTCATTTGCATATACCCTGCCCATTCCCCTCCCCCATAAGTGAGAATCKTACATGCCAGGTATAGACCATATATTGTGTCCCTACAGGTTATAGAAAAGAGCAGAAGCTCTGAACTATCTGTTCAGACCCCAGTCCTGCCTACCTACAGGTTATGGAACATTTGATCTAGTATTCCCCCGGTAGGTTTCCTCAAGGAGAAATCCTCAACCTCTATGTCAAAGATAATAAAACAAAAACACTATATAGAGTAAATACTACATTAATATCCGCAAAAACACAATATAGTAAATACTCAGTATACTACAGTCTACAATAACACTACAGTAAATACTGCAGAATACCACAGTCCACAAAAAAACACTACAGTAAATACTACAATCAACAAAAGACTGCATTAATTACTATAGCCGTTTTCCTCACAAGGTGAGTTATTGAGAAAGGTATTGAAAACAGGGATGTCAATCATTTGAACCCTTACCGTTTTGAGATTTTTTTTGTATTACTTGTTGAACAAAAATCTTTTTCTCTGCATCAGTATAAAATAATATAATGTCCCAAATATTTTTGCATACAATGTAGCTCAGTATTTCAATTATTTATTTTATACAGTCATTTCTGCTCATCTTTATCAATCATTTCTGACCCCACTGACGCCACTGATGAATTGTGTGTAAGGTTGGCCAAGCTGTAATGACTCAATGGACTGTTAACCTTATAATCTAGACTCTTCTTCGTTAGACCACACATTTTGGCTATAAAATACCTCTCTYTATAAAAATGTACTAAACCTCATCCTATGCTGCATTGACTCTGGACATTGTGCCCCTGTATGATCTTTTTTTAGTAGACAAGCACTTTGACGCCAAGAAAGTCTGTTTAATAGTATTTGCGTTACATTKGTCTGAAAGGATGAAAGAGCTATATGGATAGCTTCTTAGACCTTCCATTTACCTCTTCTKTTATATGTACTGTATGTACCTTATTCAAATAAGAAAATCTATGAAGGTGAGCCACAGTGGGATTTTAAATCAATATGCATTATTATTATTTATATKATGTATTCTTTGCTAAAGAAATCCAATGTAAAACTCTAAATGCAAGAACGTTGCACTGCTTATTGATTTATTCWGTCYTTTCATTTTCCGTTGTTTTGTRGTTGCATCATTGGGGAGGCATGTTTCTCCTATTTTGCCCTTGTTCAGGTGCTTTTCAACCTTAAATAGATTAAAGATTCAATCTAGTCAATTGAATGAATTTAAACTGATCTAAATCGAAAGGATCAAGACATATGGTGTTATCGATATAATGGGCTTTGCTCCTGAGTGGTGCAGCGGTCTAAGGCACTGCATCGCAGTGCTAGAGGTGTCCCCACAGACCCTGGTTCGATCCCGCACAATTGGCCCAGCGTCGTCCGGGTTAGGGAAGGGTTTGGCCGGGCTAGGCCGTCATCGTAAATAAGAATTTATTCTTAACTGACTTGCCTAGTTAAATGAAATTATTAAATAAATAAATACAAAATGTTAATGATGTAAACATTTCAAATAACAAATTAGTTCTTCTTTATGAAGTACCCATAAGTTACAGGACTCGAGAGCTAAGTAGGTCAAAATATGATTATGCCCTGGTGAAGTGATTTATGATTATTCAATAATCCTGTTTGGCCAGATGTGCTTTATTCCATCAACACTGTCTTTTAATTACTGCATGTTATCAGCTACTGCATGTTAGTTATTGGATTGATAGGCCTCCAATCTTGCATCTATTGCGTCACTGTAAGTGATGGGTAATACAAATGCTTGGTGAATATGCACTGTTGTGTTGTCTATTTCCTTTGCCTTCCATAACGTTTGTGCTGTCTACTAAAATCTGGTAAAACTTACTTGTACAGTGTATGATAAGCTCCATAGCAGTAGATGGTACAGGCAATTTGGTATCAAGAGACTACATGGTGGCACTACAGAGGCTGATTGAAAACAGGTTTCATGTCCACCAGCTGTCCACTGAGTGGAAGTTGCAGTTAGTTGAGATCAATCATGATGATCTCTCATGGTAAAAATGATAGGTCAACGTAGCAGCCGCTGAGCTTGTCCCCAGCGATGGTTTGCAAGGCCTTGGCACATCCATGTCTTCCTCAACTGCACCCCCATCTCCTCTTTCCATTCTTTCCCTCCTCCTCTCTCACAATCCATCCTCCTCCCGTGTTTTTGTGGCAGCCTAGCTAGCGCAAAGCCTCCCTCTAATTAGATAAGGAATTGCGGTGTGGATTAGGTGATGGAGGGGGATGCCAGTTSTTCTGACCATGGTAGCTATTCCAAGTCACCATTTCAAAGTTGTACGCTCGTAGCTTTTTTTTTCCGTCTCCCCTCCTTGTTTTGCATTATAATACAGCTGCAGGAAGAATGACAAACACTGTTAATCTCCTTGCTCGCTGGCGATACATTACAAAGCAGGATTTTTCACCAGCACTGTAAACACTCAAAATTCAACATTGTCCATTACCTCTTAAACACAGCTGATAACGAGCATCATTAATGGAACTGTGGGAGTAAGTGGGGTTACATAAATTGAAATGAATAAGCATCTGCATACATACATTGAATGCACATTTCTGCATCCCCCCCATGTAGATTAAAAGGTTTGGCTTCCATGTACTGTAAATGCGATGTTTCAACCCAATCCTAGGATAGGTTTAGTCATGGAGGGCTCTTTTAATTTGTTTGCCACYTTCCKATATTTTCCCTGAGAAATGATCAAGTGGGCATTTAATTGCTTTAAGAAAATAAATCAWTTCCCATAGTTATTGCATTGATGCCAAGTCTATTGCACATGAGCTGCAAAGAACAMGACATATTTTGCCACTTGTTTTTGAAATACCCACGGTTGAAGGAACAACATAGACAATGCTTTGACTACCTGATCATATTATTATTCCATATAGTATATTTAGTCAAACTACTTTTCTTGTTTCTAACCTCTTGCTCCACTTCATGTTACCTCCGTTTAATCTGTCTGATGTTTCCTCACGACTCTACGACGATTATCCCCTACGTTACAAGAATTGTAATGATCTGATCCATGATTTAAATCATGTATAGCATGTTTTGGCTAGAATGTTGACATTACATGAGACACTCCTGAATTCTCTAAAGGCTTCAGCATGCCTGAGTGACTATAACAACRGTTAGCTGTGTTGTCYGGGAGAATCAAGTTTGGACATGCCCACCATCATCTGGCAAGGAGGAGAGATATATATTCTACTTTTAAATGCTTTGTAATTTAATTAACTCTTTCCTCTGGAAATTACACATTTAGAGGATGTCGAAGATGATGTAAATATGGAAGATGCTTGTGTTACTTTGTGAGCCCATATGTGCGCTGCAGCCTATAACTGTTCAGGTTTTGCCTTCAGTTCTTGATGAATGTATGTATTTATTTATTTTTGACAGGGACTTCCAGGTGAATCTCTCGAGCAAAAGTCACAGAGGTGACAGGCTATTATTGTCTGACTATTACTATTGATACAAACCTAAACATAGAAGAGGCCTTAGAGGAACAAGGATGGTTGTACGATAGGTCTAATATTATGGTAACAGGGACATGCAAACTGCTTATGAGATACAATATCCACAGTAGTTCATTATTTGATCATTTGCAAGATATATAGTTAGCCAACACTGATTGTGACTTACTGTATGTAATTGCATGGAACTGAACTTCAAGTGAATATTATTGGACATGTTTATCTCAGTGGGATAACCAGCATAGACACATTTTAAAATGAATAACGTTTGACCACAAGCATTTCATGCTGGTTAAAMACGGACTCAACAGAGAGGGGGTATAATATAGCTTTTACATTCCCATCGTCACTTCAAAATCCCTCTGAAATGCAGACAAATACATAAGGGCATACATCTGCCATAAGTCACAGGTTACATCCATAGATGATTCGGAGATAATTGGTCTGCACACATGAAGACATGAGGATGGATACATAACTGCCTCATTGCCTATGTGGGTGGGCAAAGGTGGCTCAGGTTGAAGGGGTCCTTTTTCAAGTCATTTCACATGGGTATCCATACGCCTACGCCTGGGGAGTTTTCTTATTGGTCTGGGAGATGGGATTTCTCACTGTACTTCCTGTATATGGAATGTTAAATGTCTCAGTACTATTGATGACATCTGCTCTGTTCATACTTCCTAATYATTAAAATACATAAATAGCAGCATTTGACGGCAATGGACAAATCAGTGTCTTTGTTTTGTCATTTACACAAATCTTGACATGACCGTGATAATATCCTAGGTTGAAATCAGATCCCTGGTTAGCTGGTGGTTTATGCTGATGCCTCAGTGCTAGAAAACCATATTGTTTTCCCCAGGTCTTCCACTCATTTGTGGTCCCTGATTTATTAGGACGGCAGGTCTCAGTGGAAACTCTTCTGGGTCCCCTCAGCAACAGACTYAGGCTGTAACTCACAGCAGTCATAGTCATCTGCCAATATTAGACTTCAGCATCGCCAGGACACTGCACCCTAAACAATAGAGCTAAAACAATGACTTGAATGGCATAATTTACGTGGRCTTTTTTACAACTCTCTTCTCTCAGTTACTAATGAGATAGCCGACAACACATTGTCGTACCACCTTGCTCATATAACGCCATGGGAATTTCCATTAAAGGCGTTTGAGTTGGAATCAGCGAATAAATAAATGATGTCCTCGTGGGAAATCAATGTAACAAGCAGATACATGTTAAAACTCTGGAGAGACTTCCCGTGGAAGCTGAAGTGGGCTTCACAAAATGCAGARGTGATGGAACCACAGACGGTGCTCGACGGGGCTCAGGCCTTAAAATAAGTAATGAAGCAATTAGTCAGACAATTATAAACACCTGTGATGCTGATTGGCACAATGCTGCTCCGTCTGTTTTCCTGACTCTAAAGATGTCTTAATGTTGCTAAGTTTAACCTCTAACAAGGTTTGTAATGATGAGGAGGGCCAAACACACTATACACACACACACACACACACACACACACACACACACACACACACACACACACACACACACACACACACACACACACACACACACACACACACACACACACACACAGGAGGTTCACATTAGGAAGAGGAGTTCATCCCAAAGAGCAGGTTGCGTCACTTATTATTGAAGCCAGCTCTTGTATAAACACCAATAAATTGGGGTCTCAATTTTTCCGATTCATTAAGGTTAATGCAGTTTTAATTAGTACTTGATTTGAAGCCTATTAGATGTCATTTCTAAGTCTTTTCTAAGACCTGCAAACTGCATTGCATGGGATTAAAAAGATAAAAGGCACAACTTGGAATTAGTCACTGTTGGTTCATGCTTGGACGCAGGGATTCCTTTCTATCCACTGTAACTGACTGTTTATTTGCACAAGTGCTTTCAGTCATATTAAAACAATCTAATGAATGGAGGGCTTTGGACTGCAGGGATTGCATCACCAGTCAGATGAACAAATGGAATGGAGGTTCCGGGCTGATTAAAATAAATCCTTTGAAAAAAGGGCTTTAAGTACTGAGTTCTCTTTTTCTCTGCTATACAATGAGGTGTCTTGTGACACCTTTTTATTTCACACTGAGAGAAGGGTTTCACTCTCTCCTTGTTGTCCTGGTTGATTCCCAGGCATGGCTATTGATTATAACTGTAGAGCAAAACCATAATGTAAAATTGAACTATAGACCAATATGTCACCTTCTGTGGACATAAAATGTGAATATGTTTGTGTTCAAATGATATTGTTGGAAGAGAGTGCATCCTCTGTAGCTGTTATATGTAAGAACTGTGATGTAGCGTTATCAGAGTGGTTTCTGTTCTCCTATAAAAGTATTTCTGTTCTACAAAAGTACATCCATAAACTCTATAAAGTTGCTGTTACAAACAACATAGATTTTTCCCTTCCTGGTTTGACTTAAATTATTGTACACACGTTTTTGAAAGCACACCATAACAGTGAAGATGGGGTGGAAATTACAGGGAGAGAGCACAGAGCTGAGCCGTTGACAGCAGGAGTCACAATCCATTAGGAGATCCAACAAGTGGGGGCTCTTTTACCATGACATGCTTACTGTACAGGGATGAATCGTCAAACATACCCTGTTTGACATTGTCACACCAAGACATTTTCTTCCAGAGAAGGGAAGTCAGACAAAATGGTGCTCCAGCTTCAACAAGGTTATGAAACAGGTGGAACACTTCTGGCTCACAGGTTCTCTCTGCAAGAGCTCTGTTTTTCAGTGTGTAAATTGCCACCAGTGGTGAATAAAATGGTCCCATCTGTAACTCAAACTCCACAGCCTCCACTTTTGTGACCTGAGATCAATTCTGTGCATTTCTTCTTTGAGAGAGGCACACAATGGGAGTTAACTAAGGATCAGTTTTCAATTGGATAATCGGCTCGTAAAATGAGGGGATGGCGAGGGCATTGCTTTCACACATTCTTATGGCTTCATATCTCTGTAACGCGAACCACATTCTCAAATCTCAATACCTCTCTCTGTATCCTTTTTAGAGATCACATTCAATTCACACATCATGTTTCAAAGCAACCTAGACTGGACAACCTGAATCTCATATCTCAACACCTCTAAAGTGATAAAGATAACATTCATCTGACATGTTTATACCATTCCCCTTGAACCTGTAGGCAACGTTCTGCGTACACCATTATGCTATACTGAGTCCTTACATTCATCTCCTCAACTAATACTTTATCTCAATCACCTTTACTCCTTTCAACTCATGGTGACCTATAATTGTGTAAACCTATGTTGAGATTAGCATCATAGTGATTAGGCTGAGGGTTAGGAGAGTTATGCTCACTGAGTATATGTATATGCCTATATGTACCTCTATAGCAACAAATTATGCCTTTCATGTCTGTATTTTAGTCCTGTATGAATTCAGTATAATCTCATTAGCCGTATGGCATGTGAACATTTGATCAACTACTTTCAGTAAAACAGACCATGAATTTGCATGGCACATGTATTTTACCATATATGTTTACTTATAGGTAAAAGGTTACGTACGACTTTGTCAAATAAAAATATAATTTTGAATTGTTTATGTGATGAACTGTTATTTTCTCCTAATTGTGAATAACTACTATTATAACGCATACAAATATGTCCCAAYCAATTGTTTTCTACTCCAACCATCACATCCCTATCATCTGCAATTTTTCTTAGCTGTCACTTGACTAACATAGAACTAGAACACAGAACATAATACTGCAACTGGCTGTAATGTTGAGCTCCGCAGTGCATCCTCACCAGCCCCGTTCATTCCTTTTCCATGAATGGAAGCTCCTCTCCACGCTGCCACTTTAAGACAGAGAGGTGCTGGCCAAGGTGGCCTGCTGCATCTCCTTTAACCCGCTGTAGCCACTAGATGGTGTATGATAACCACAGAGAGACTCATGCCACTGGGACTGACTCCAACTCTGGTGGGGTGGGGTGCTGCTCGCTAGAAGAGAGACCACGGGATGAGAGACAGGAGTGGAGAACAGTCTGGAGATTTTATGAATGATTCCAATCTGCCTTCTCACAGGTTCCGTACATGATTTGTCAATATTTTTTTAGCAAATTAAAACTTTCCAATTGCAGTACACTGTTATCATTTTTATGGTTGTCTTTACAAATGGGAAATGTAATCGTTAGGGACATACCAATAAAAGCCAGTTGTAAATTACTTTAACAATATGATGGCTGGTGTACATTTCTGTCCCTCACACCAGATTGTCAGAGTGGCCTATCGATTTCAAATGACTCGTACTGTATTCTCGGAGTAGCAGAGGGACTTGACACACCTTTTGATTTTGGCTCACATCTGTTGCGTTATGTCTGAGCTCTTTCATCACACTTGTGACACATTTGGTTTCCCCCATACTGGATTGTTATATAGACCACTTTGTCTCATATGTTGTGCAGCATATTACCCTCTAATGTCCGGTAACTTTTAGTTACACTGAATGCTCAAGCTTTGATGTTAAAATTGTATTAATATTATTATTTTTATTTCTAATAATAATATACATATTATTAACCTGTTACAAACTGCAAAATATAATACAAAATCACATGGGCTAAAATGCATAGTACTTTGGAAGAGGGGTTAACACACACTACCAAGTGCATCTCATCTGTGGTGCTGGGAGTCACTGTCCCATGTGTAATTTTACAGCGTATGTTCATTGGGAAAGTGCTGTCTTTTTTTGTTGTGTTTGGTAGGGATGACCTGTCAAGCGACTTGAATAACATGCAGATTAAGTAACAATGGATATTTTATATAATAGCATGATAAATGTTTAATAAATAATAGAATGTATACATTTAGGAAGATGGTATTTTTCATAAATTTGCATTTCTATCCTATATATAGTACCATCATTGACACCAGCCTAGTAATTTACATACATTTTTTCATACATTCATATCTTTAGTCAAAGGAAAACAAATTAAGACAGTCAATTCTGCAGCTTTTTTTCAACACATACATAAAAGTGAATGTCCATATAAATGTATTGACAATAGCTATACTATTTTCATACTGATTTGTGGTACACTAATATATCTGTGGCCAGGTACTAGAGTGCATTTAGGTGGGGAAATGTATAGTTCATCATCTGCATTAGTGCTTTCTTTGGGTTCAGTCACGGGTCACTCATACCAATAGCTAAACCAGATTTATTTTCCTGGGGGCACCTCTGTCAACAATAGTTACAGGAATCACTCTGGAAAAAGTTCCCATTATAATACGTCAAATATTTTTATGCCTTTGGTAAATGGCAGGACTGTTTTGGGGGACAACGATGAGAATGTTGACCAGAGATATTCCCTGTACTGGTCACCTTTAGAGTCTCAGGGCTCACCCTGACCAGCAATGTTATGCTTGAACTCAATGAATTTGAAATAAGTCAAACATTTGCTTCATGCTCTTCCTCAGTTTAAACAATATKTTTTGGATGAAACGTGTGGATTAATTGTAAGTAAGAGATATATGAGAGAGAACTTAATCCCCCATCCAATTGTAAAGCCCCCCTCCACTCTATATAACCCCATCCCATCCCACCCAATCACTTACTTGACCTTTTATCAAGTTTTCCCCCAAATAATAAATGTTTTCAGACTATATCAGAGGAAAATGTACGCGTGATCCACAGTATTGTAATGTCATATCACAAAAGCACACAATCAGCATGCGGGGCCTTAGAGCAAACAGAGAGCAAGGCCCGAGCCCACTGAGAACAGTGGTGAACAGGGCCCTCTGGATGTCAATGTAATAGACTGGCCTATGATGTGTAAATAACACACCACTTAATGGCACTCTCAGGTCTGACAATTCCCTTCTAGCACGCTGAGATAGCATTTGAATCACAGGGGGGATGGAGAAGGAAAGGGAGATAGAGGAACACAGTTCTTTGGGGCAGTGTCTGTCTCCTACTGTGGTCCTGACTCCAGAGCCTCCTCTCCTCTACACCATTACTCCTGTTGACCTTAACAGACAGACGGAAATCAGATGTGACCAGCGAGGACTCACGACCGGCGTGATAGTCTATATAATTTCAATAATGAACAAATATTATTTGCCTTTCAAATACAGACTGTTTATCAATGAATTTGAGAAGAAAGGACAGAAAGGTTCTTTATCTTATCTCGAAATCTTGAAGAGGATCTTCTTATGAAATCTAAAATGGGCATGACAATCTTTACTTTTCAAATTGATTGTTCCTTTGAAATCTGTACAAAGGTGATTTTTTCCCCCCCCTTTTAAAACAATACCTTTCAATGACTGTGCGCACCAGCTCATCATAGCTATGTTCTGATTAGGCACTGTAGCACACATAGTTAGAGAAATACACTCCAGTACATATTTAGCCAATAGAGAGACAACCTCTTTACACTTTGTAATTGTATTTATTTTTTCTTTGAAATACAGATATATATGTACAGTGCATATGTATAAATGGGCTATGGACYGTCAAAGCTATATGATAAATGTTTTGTAAAGACTCTGGAATGAATATTTGCTACATCAATTTAATCAATGTAATTGTAACATATGCTTTTAGAGACACCCTGCACAAAACCGATGCTATTTAAAAAWATATATAATGGCATTACTTTAGTTTCAAAGCATAAGAAAAACACCGATATTGCACATCGGAGTTATATGCCTTCAATACTCATCATTATTCAAAAGACCAATATTAAAATCATATAAATCACAAAAGTTCAAACTTACTACAAGGTTAAAGAGAAACATGTACAAAGCATAAACTCGACCAGATTAAGCAATATTACATACTGAACAAAACATGTTAATTTAGCAAATACAGTATATACATATACACATCTGTAAATTTTCAGTACTTAATAATATTTTTTGAATACACGTTAGTCAATACAGATTTACAGGAAGTTGTGGTTGGTTGCTGATGGTTCTTTAAATCAAGAAGAACCAAAGACAATCTTATCCAAACTTATGGCTAACTATTTTATGACTTGTGGTTTATGTCAGCATATGTCAGCATAAAATTATGTCAGCATAAACTGACTATACTTACCACTTGTCATGGTCGTTATTTATAATTGTCTTCAATTGCGAATACTGACGATAGTAATACGATGTAATCAATTTTCATATGCATTTAATACAGTTTCTGCACATTTTGAATTAAAGATATATGACTGATCATCACAGGTAATATGATGGGTGTAAGAGTGTTAAAACAGCTGGATTTGAGAAAATAGCATTTCATTCATCCACCACCATTTCAGACGTTCTGTTTTCATATTTTWTTTTGTATGAGTATTTATATTCTTACTTACGTAATTGTTAGTGTGAATATTGTAAGAAATATTTCAGTTGTGCAGAAACGTAAAAGCTGAGTTACAGTAAGTAAGTGATGAGAAAGTATGTCTCATCTTATTGTTTATCTACCTGACATCATCTTGAACAAATCATTAGCAATTTGCACTTTTGGGATTCCTACAAGTGTGCAATTACCTTCATAGCTTTTCAATATAAAAAAAGAGTGTCTGTCTTAAGCTTCAAACACTTTTAAAGTTAAAGGCTGGATAGAATTGGTGACAGATTTAAGCTATTGCATTGTAGTCAAGCATTGCATAGCAAACGCCTCAACTTTTAAAGATTCAAAATAGTGGAAAAGGTGAACATTTTAACATTACCGGAATAATTTTGCTGAAACAATTGTGGAAACGTCAGTAGCTACTTGCACAGTAAATACTTTGATAACTCAGTCATTTACACAGCATAATAAAGCAGATGTTMTCATATACATTATCTGTCAATGTAGATGCTAGCTTCTGTATTGTACATGTCATACTTTCTGCCTGCAGTAATAAATGACCTCCGTTGAAATATCAGTCATGGTCATGGTTTGATTCGGACTTTATTTCCGTCAGGCTCGGGACAGACATCAGTTCCTACATCAACTAACCTTGGCGTCGCTTTAGAACTCTCTCCAAACCTCATTTGCTGGTGCTGAAGTTTGCGTTGCATCTGTCTGTTGTTTCGTTACGTTACCGAACTTCAACCCCTACGCCCCACAAGAGCCCCTCTTAAGAAATTACATGAGTCTAAGTTCTAGGTTGAGGTGGCATGGGAGTACAGGTTAAGGTGGGTCAGTTAGAATGATTCAAAACAAAGCAGAAGGATACTAAATATAATTTTACCTCCCCCATAATCCTAGGCTTCCAAGAATGACCTTTGATCTTGCAGCATGTGCGGTATGCTGAGCCGCCTGCTCTTGGCGTTCGCTGCTCTGATCCTGGGAAGCAATCACGGCGAGGACTGCTATCAGAAAGGCTGTTGGGAAACACTCTAAGCCTGACTCCGGAGGTGAGTGCCAAAGCAAAAAGCAAATGTGTGGGGATGGAACAAAATAGCAAAGTGCAGCCAACCACATAGAGAYCCTGATGGGCCCCAGCATATAGAATGATAAAAAGTACTGAGGAAATCGACAACACTTTCTGAGGCCTGGTGTGAGTCAATATTACTAAACGCACAACAACATCTTTAGACATCTTCTCTGGTGTTATGTAAGCAAAGGGAGATCAAGATTCAACTGACCACTTTCCTCAGGTAGGAATCATTTTACTGCACTGTCTTTCAACTTGATATTACCGCACCCTTTTCTAACTTGAATGTGTACAGCATTATGACRATAACAGCGTTTTCACAGCCTTTATAGGATTTCTGTGAAATGGCAACTGAATGCTGAGTAGACCATTACATTGGGTGACACCTAGTGAATTCTTGAACTATACTTAATCTTTTTTAGCCTGACTGTTGATGTTTCATACGCCTAGTGAACACGACAACTGTATATTTGTTTAGCAAATGAACGGCAATACTAAGCTTACTAATGACTATTCTGTCAAAATATATTTTGTATACTATGTCCAAAATGGCCTTAAGATTTTTGAAAATTCCCTCATAATTTGTCATGCGTCGTTCCTCTGGTCGAACCCCTAAGAAAATCAGCGAGTGTGCCCACACAAACTCTCTCTCGGGCCTTGGGCATAGCGAATTTCGTGCATGTGCGTTTKTTTGATTGTTTAAGAGCGATTTCCGGAAACTAGGTTTTTGAGGGCCAGGAGRTGCCTTGTAACAATTAGGGGGTTAAATGGCAGCTGGCCACACAGGATGGCACAGGCTCACTGGTTTGCTGGCAGCCCCTTCCTGCTCCTCAGAGATCAGAGGTCAGGGGACTTTTCAGGAAAAGTTAATTTCTCAAGCAGCCTGAAACAGGTGGAGGCCTGGACACCACTATTTACCCAAACTAAATGAGGGAAGTGGAAGCACTGCTGAAGAAATACCACCCTTGTATAGCGTTTCACAATAAGAAAGTGGGAGTTTGGGTGGGTACACAAACTCCTGTACAGAAGCGTACACAAAAAAACAGTGGCATTTCTCTGACCTCTTGTGTGAAAGAGTGAGTGCAGCACTTACAAGTAAAATATGCAAGACATGTTAAGAAACAAAGATAGTGACTGTTACTTTGCATGTTTAGAAAAGTAAAGCATACATCTAAATGCATACATGCCAACGCCCAAGGCATCTGATAGTTCCAGGAAGGTGTGGCCCAATGTTCGTTTGTATGATGTGTGTATTCATTCATACTGTATGTTTGCATGTTTAAATGAACATAGGCTGGCCCAGTCAGTTAGATGGAATCTAAGAGCATGTACTATACAGTATGTTTACATTATGTACCTGTATACTCACATTCTGTACACACCACCACACACACCACACACACACACACACACACACACACACACACACACACACACCACACACACACACACACACACACACACAACACACACACACACCACACACACACACACACACACACACACACGGCATGTGCGAACACACACACACTTGTGCTATAACAATAACTCTAGAGATCTAGAGATTATTCCCAGAATAATTAAGTTATGACAGCAAATAATAATACAAAAAGGTTAAAGGTAGGTAGAATTTCTTTGGATTGGTTAAACAGCAGGACCTTGAGTTGAACCTATCAGGAATGGCTTAAATGTTTGGGATTAGGGATCTAAAAGGCATTCGGAGGCCCTGAATCAGTCTGAGAATTGGGTTAGATGCTTAGCCCTAAGAAGCCCTAAGCATTGGGCCTGCGAGGTAKTCAAACAGAGGGGAGGTAGAGGGCCCTAGCACACCTGAAGGAAGGGCCGACAGCGTAGACAAGAGAACGCCCATGCAAGTGAGACAAACTGGTCAGTTTTCCCCCTGCCACAGATCGACAGCAGCTGGGGCATGTTGGTGTTGCCCAAGGGCAAGGTCGGCCAGCAGACCAGGGGGAACAGCGGGTGGGTTGTTTTCTCTTCAGTAGTGAAAACACCGTCCATGGAGTTTCTGTATGTGCCAGCTGTGGCCGAGGGTTTTTAGTCCACAGCCTGACCCCATATTAACACTATAAAGGGAAGCCGGATTGCTAATGACCACTGGCCTCTGGCCCAACCTGAGCAAAACACCCCTTCCATACAACGCACATACCTCTGGACGGTGGTTTCTCATATTGGAGACAGGTTGGTGATAACTTTGGGAAAGAGCAACAGAGAAAGTCTGAACCAGTTTTAAGTTAAAAKTAGACTTAGTGATGTACAGTGGATGCACATACTTATTTTTAGGCCGTACAGTTTGCAAAGTGTGATATCCCTTCGTTGACAGCTTTTTATTTCTTTACGCCTGCTTATAGTGGAGGTTAATTTGACCATTTATGAGCTATTCCATTGTAGACATGATCCTTTGCGTAAACATAGCAACAGAAAATTCTATAAAGAAAGTTACCGTAACAACTTTTACAAATCACCTATTCTCAACAAAAAAACTATCTACATATTTTTTTTTATAGACATTTGATTTAATTTCAGCCAAATCTCAGCAGATTGGTTGGTTTTCCAGTGAAGAATAGCACAGTGAAAGCTCATGCTGCAACCTGAAACCGTGAAACCATCAGAAATCACTGATGTCCTCAGGCCTAATTGGTCTGGACAGTTAACATCAAAGGAGATAGGCTCTATATGTAATCTGTTCATGTCTTTACCGCATTCTCGTAGAGACCATTTTCTTTTTTATATTCAAACATTGTAATGAAGGTCATTCTCCATTAATTCACTTTGATGTAAATGCACTAAGTTTAGCATTTTAATAAAAATCCTTTACTGTACAGACCCCAGTCGAATTACTGCTACTGTAAGCAATTGGAACCATTAGAAAAACACCATAACGCATAAGAAACAAAGAATTTGACGTTCATTAAAGTAGTTACTGTATACATTTACCRAGGACATATTTAAATGATACACAATCACATTTTGCTTGCTCCCACAAGGGTGTATAGCATGATGTCTGTGAATGTACCATAGACTGTAAACTACCCTATGTGTTGTGTTCTCGAAYTTCATTTGTTATCCCAGAAACTAAGAGCTTGATCTAAAATCAAAAAATATATTATACTTAAAAATCATATGCRGATTTATTTTAAAGGTTGCAACATGCATTAATTAATATTGTTATCAATGGATGTGGTACAAATGTACAGTTTTCCATTATCAAGAGGTATACACACAGAAGGATATTTGCTAGCTGCACAAACTATTGTTGTCTGTAACGACCCATAAACCCATAAAGACTTGTAATCATAAGGGGAATTTTCTCTCTTATACCACATTGTTGTCACAATATGTGGGTATCAAGGCTTTAGGGTGGAACTTGACTGTGATGACCTTTGTAAATACTCCGAGGTAGCACTAAAGTTAGTCATTTGCCTCCAAATTAGAAACCATTAATCTGTACATTAGAGTTGTGGGAATCCCATGTGGGAATCCCGACATAGCCGATTAATTATTGTCATTTTGCCACAGTAATCACGGAGGCGTGTGAAAAGACTGRCAATTTGTACCACCATCTTACCTTAGGATGTTGAAAACGACTAATGAGTTTTACAGTGGTCTTGAAAATGACAATAACTGCACACGTGTGTTCATGAAATGTGCTCTTATAGCAGTTTTGAGTATTTGCATACAGTGCAAGTTCAAAGTTTAAGATGATGGTAGTCATTAATCGTTTGTAAATTAAAGGTTAAGGAAAAATATGATACTCATAACTTTACATGGAAAATACAAATARACAGTGGGGCCCGAAATTATTGACACCCTTGATCAAGATGAGCAATAATGACTGTACAAAATAAATCATTCAAATACTGAGCTTATATTGTATGCTCAAAATGTTGGGAAATTATATTATTTTACACTAAAACAATTGCTTAGCGAAATAGATTTTGTTTAACAAGTACTATTTTCTCAAAAATGTTAGAGTCAAAATTATTGACACGACTAAATATTCTTATAAATGAAGTAGTCAAAAGTTTAGCATTTGGTCCCATATTCCTAGCACACAATGACTACATTAATCTTGTGACTACAAACTTGTTGGATGCATTTGCAGTTCGCTTTGGTTGTGTTTAAGATTATTTTGCGTACAATAGAAATGGATGGTAAATAATGTATTGCCACTTTCATTGTAAATAACAATAGYATGTTTCTAAACACTACTAAATGAATGTTGATGCTACCATGATTACGGATAATCCTGYATGAATAGTGAATAATGATGAGTGAGAAAGTTACAGAATGTCATTTATCATACCCCAAAGACATGCTAACKTCCCCTGTTATTGGTAATGGTGAGAGGTGAGAGAAACTAACTGCATATGCATCCAACAAGTTTGTAGAGTCACAAGCTTGATGTAGTCATTGTGTGCTAGGAATATAGGACCAAATGCTAAACTTTTGACTACTACTTCATAAGACTCTTTAGGGGTGTCAATAATTTTGACCCTTACCTTTTTGAGAAAAAAACWATATTATTTGTTAAACAAAATCTCTTTCACTGAGCAATTGTATTAGTATAAAATAATATAATTTCCCAATTTGTCTGCATATAATATAGCTCAGTGTTTGAAATATTTAACGTCAGTCATTATTACTCATCTTTATCAAGGGTGTCAATCATTTCGGACCCCGGCAGGTAGCCTAGTGGTTAGTGAGTTGGGCCAGTAACTGAAAGGTTGCTAGCTCGAATCCCCGAGCTGACAAGGTAAAAAATCTGTCCTTCTGCCTCTGAACAAGGCAGTTAACCCACTGTTCCTAGGCRGTCATTGTAAATAAGAATTTGTTCTTAACTGACTTGCCTAGTTAAATAAAGGTTAAAATAATTAAATGTGAACATCTAATAGAGAGAGACAAAGGATGACTAGCTAACTCAGGTTTCAGACATTTATTTCTGTAACCATCGTCCTCAGATCAACCACTGAAATGCTTTAATGAGTCATGAGCACTAATACTTGAGGATCTGATGCACTGGATGAGACAGTTTGATCCAGTTATTAGGGTAATGTAATGGAGTCTCCTAATCCAAACTCACCAAACCCTACCACCATAGGGGGCACAATAGTCAGGCAACACGTTCTTCCAACACAAAGCAGACTTTTCCACCAATATTAGGGAACACTGGAAGGCTTGGGGCCTGTTCAAACAAGTCCTTCACAGTATCCCCCTTAAAATGATTTACAGTACTCCCTTCTCTCTCTCTCCCCCCTTCCTTTCTCTCTCTCCAACAAATGCTGTGCTGGCAGGYCATATTCCACGCTAATTAAAGCCCAAATCTTTTATTTTAAATGAGAAATAGCATAGGGAGAGTGTTGACAATCTCAGTTGTGCTGAAGAGAAGAGGGGGAAGAGAAGAGGAGCAGAAATTAAACAGTATAACAAAAATATAGAACATTATATTTAAACCATTCGCCACAATTGGTGCTAATTGGCAGATAATCCAGGGTCTCTCGGATGCCTAATGCGAGGATGACGAGGAGTGAGCCGYGTCCTTGTCCTCCAGTTCTCCAGGCTCCACCAGCCTCTGAGTCCTCCAAGCGGCAGGACCCGGGTCAGACCATGTTGGAGGGGGAGGGATTATCCATGGCATTWTTGGTGCTTTCTGTCGGAACATGACCTTGACAAGAGTTTTGACTCACCCCCTTCCCAATTTCTATCACCATGAACTTTATGAGGGACATAATTAAAAGCTTTGGAGAGCCAATGCACACGCATGATATGAAACACACCAAATAAAACCCAGAACTGATCGTCCAGTGGGATGGTGTTTCTACCAAAAAATCTATCCACGCTGGATTTCTTTTKAAAACAGGAAATACTGGTTACAAAAMGAATATTCAGAAAAACAGCCACACTATTACACAATATAAATTCAACCCGYTGATCTAATTGTATGCTGTGGGAAACTATTTGAAAGCAGTTTGTCCTAAATGCCATCCTGAATATCGAATCCTTTAATTGGGAATCAATGCGGTCTTTTAAGCACACAAAGGCAACGATTGGAAAGAACTTTGGACCTTAGAAGGAACCCCGTCTACACCTGTAGCCTAAGTTGAGGCTATTGTTCAGTTGTCTGGGTTCACTCTTGAGGCAAGCCCTTGGTTGTGAAATTTCCCATGTTAAGAGCACGTCCTATTTAGGCACGGAAGAAAGAGATGTTTTTTCGGCACTGTGTTTGATGGAATTCCATTTGCATGCAACAAAAAAAAGGTTTGAGCAAAATTGTAAATTGTGAACTGATCAAAAGGCAAAGGCCGAATGGCTTCCCCTTGACACGAGAGGGACTCTGAGGCGCCCTCGCAGCGGTAGCCTTGGAGGTTAGAAATACGTAGCCTCTCAGACTGCTCTCTGGACAACAGTTGAGCCTGCTCTCCAGCAGAGTGGTCGTACTCTCACTGCGTATCGGTGTCCTCAACAACCTTCGTTGAAATTCTATAAGACGGCTTTTTGTGTTTCTACACTGTATGTGGGAACATCATGGTGTTGTGTGTGTGTGTGTGTGTGTGTGGTTGTGTGTGTGTGTGTGTGTGTGTGTGTGTGGTGTGTGGTGTGTGTGTGTGTGTGTGTGTGTGTGGTGTGTGTGTGTGTGTATGTATACTGTATGTGTTTTTTGTGTTTTAGAAAGACAATGTGAGCTAAAGCAAATACAGAAACAAAATATAATTGTGTTCGAAGTTTCTTTTGTATGATCTGTCTAGTAGTGCATCAGTCAAACAGACCTTTCCAGTAGAGTAAAATGGAAATTGTAAACACCCTACTGTGACTTTTCATAATTCATGTTTATTTTAAAGGCCATATGCAGCTGTTTTATATCAATATCAAATCATTTCTGGGTAACAATTAAGTGCCTTACTGTAATAGATTTCCATTAAAATGGCCAAATGTAGCTTTTAGAACAAATATATTTCTCAAGCAAAACTGTTGCTTGGACTTGCCTGGGCGTGGTCTGAGTGGGGAGGGGGAACTGAAAACAAGCTGTTATTGACCGAGAGGTTTGGAACACTCTTCGTTATTGGTCTATTAACCAATTTACCGCATGGTGATGTCATAAACTTCCGCCRATGCAAACCTGCTGATTAGAATGTCCTGTGTGGATTGTATTGTCAACCACCAACTAGAAGGAAATAACACTGATCACATTTTCCAAAAATTGTACAGTGGTGTTAATTTCATCGGCTGTTGTACAACATGATATAAAATACAAAAATTAGCATTTTGACTGCACTGGGCCTTTAACATGAATTGCGAAAAACAAATGTATTATTATACCTTTTTTTTTTACTTTTTTTTAATGACCATTTATTATTTTGAAAGGACATCAGTATTTTATAACAAAACTTAATGCAAGTGTTCTGCCAAATCATATTGTTGATACAAATGCAAAACAATCCGAAAGTTTGACATCCTAAACACGTTCAACTCCTAAACGGTAACACGTCATTGATTTTTCCTTTTCAACAACAATTACAAGCGGAGGATGTCAATTAGAAAATTTTCAAAATGACTTATTTTCCTTGTGGGTAAAGTCAAAAGACCATTTTAATGAACATCGCACGGCACAGAAGTAATTTAATGTTTTGTAACACAAGAAAGTATATACCTGGAAATGAAAATAAATAACCTAATGTGGGTCCTGCAGGTCACGCACACATCTCTGGTTAAATGTATATTTCCCAAATCCTCTCCTGCAAACATCTTCAAAGTGGAAAGTGTGCGATAAGAAACTGAGGCATATGTTATTCTTTCCAGACTCAATTGTATGTGTTTTGACTACACTTGTTTTGGTGGCCGAGAGGGTTGTGAAGCTCTTTAGCTTTTAGGGGGTTGGAATAGAGTCTAGGTCTACAGACTTTGTGGACACAGCACAGCGGTCCACTGTGGAGCTAAGTGCACAGAACTCCAGATTGTTGGGTGGGGATGGGATAGCCCGAGCTATTCACACACGGRCGATAGGGCAGAGGCCCTCTCTCTCTCTGGCTCAGCTGGTTTCACTTAGAGAACATGGAGAGAGGGGGGTCATTGGGTCACACCATGACCTCATCAAATTAGCCTCAACCGAGTGAGGTGTTTAGCACAAGTTAAAACAAGTAATCTGAAGGGTATTAAATGCAAATGCAACGACCATATGCCCACTTCAAACACGGACAGCTCCCATCCTCCCCAACACCTCCCCATTCTTCTTTCCCTCGCAGATTTTAACAGCAGAACTGTTCACGTTTCACAAAGTGGGGGCTGTTAAGATGACAATGGGTTTCTGTCATGATGGGTTTCTGTCATGCTGACCAGGTGTGAGACATTTCGACCACTGGTGAAGTCAAAAGCTGTTTGATATRTGTTAAAAGAACATTTTACTATGAAACGTGCTGAACCTAAATCATTCTTGGTCACTGAGAATAGATATCTCTTACACGTTCTGTACATACATATCTCTTTTCAAACGGACCTTCAACTCGAACCGGGTGAGTATGGAAATAGAGGTMGGATGCGGAGAAAGGTTGTCCTGTAACTCAAAAAAAGATAATGTTTGAGCTATATTTTTGCTTAACTAACATGCTACACCATGTGGCCTTGTTAGTGGGAGTGAGGCCTGATCAGGTTCTGAAGATTATGGGCAAAGACTGTTTGTGCTCCCTCAGGCTGTGGCCCAGCTAGGAACATATGGCAGCTCCTATGTGCTAATAAGCACCTGTGGAGATGGAGCAGAGAAAGCCCCARTGGGCTCTGRAGCTATGCCACCTGCACAGACCTCCGCAGTGGCTCTGACTCACATTCACTCAGCCTGGGTTCAGCACAGAGCTGGAGACTGTCTGACAACATCAATACATGGTTAAATGACTCCTGGAAACATGTACATCAACACAAAGATACATGCAAATATCCCTGTTTGGATTTATTTATTTTTTACCCCTTTTTCTCCCCAATTTCGTGYTATCCAGTCTTGTCCCATCGCTGCAACTCCCGTACGYACTCGGGAAAGGCGAAGGTCGAGAGCCGTGCGTCCTCGAAAACACAACCCGACCAAGCCGCACTGCTTCTTGACACAATGCCCACTTTACCCGGAAGCCAGCCGCACCAATGTGTCGGAGGAAACACCGTACACCTGGCAACCGTGTCAGCATGCACTGAGCCCGGCCCACCACAGGAGTCATAGTGCGCGACGGGACAAGGACATCCCTGCCGGCCAAACTTTCCCCTAACCCGGACGACTCTGGGCCAATTGTGCGCCGCCKCATGGGTCTCCCAGTCACGGCCGGCTGCGACAGAGACTGGACTCYAACCCAGAATCTGTAGTGGCACAGCTGGCYCTGCGATGCAGTGCCTCAGACCACTGCGCCACTCAGGAGGCCGCCTGTTTGGACTTTTATTCTGTAAATCTTTTCCTCTCAATTAGAGTACTCCTTTAATTGTTGTAGGAAATTGTAAAGCCCTTTGATAAAATATTGCACACCCACAAAACAATTGATGCAGTATAAGTAATACTTGCATCACAAATACAAGGCACAACTAGTGTGCAGTCAACTGAACTGCACAGTCACAGATGAATAAATGGTTCATAGTTAATAGTTCAGTTAGTACGTGAGCTGTGCCGGTTTTTAGTCTCTTCAACTCCATTCAAAACAGCACACAGCTGCTGAGAAGGAATGTGAGAGCAAAAATACATTGTGGGAGACCTCGCTCCTGTCAATCAAAATATTCTTATTAAATGTGTTTAAGCTGTGAAAGCATTTTGAAGAAAGGTAACTATGTCCTTTATGTGTTCTTCTTGCCCACATATATCCCCCTGACAGGTCTTTCAATCAGACACATTTCTGTTGACATTAATACTGAATAGAGTATTGGATTTTGTTTGCGTATTTTTGAAAGYGAACATCTGACTTCATTTGATGAACGTATTCCGAATATACCTGAATAGATACACTCTTTCCAATTCTAAGTCTAAATGTAGAAGCACAACATTGAAATATATTGTTTATAAGAAAAGTGCTCCATCATGCAAAATGGCGAACGCAAACAAATACTTCCTCAGATGGCCTGCATGTCACCATGCAGGGCGCCTCAAGAGAGTCCCTCTCGTGTGAGCATGCATGAGACACATACAAATACCTAAATGTCTACTGAAAGAATGAAACAATGGTCTCCCCAGCTTATTAGGCCTGCTCCGTGGAGTTCTCTGTTCAAAACCACATCAGATTCCTGCACCATTTAGAAGATATGCAGCCCTGTTWAGAGCCATGAGTGATGTCCTGGTACATTTGTCATTTGAGAAATTAAGAATGATAAATCAACCTTCAATAATGTATGGGATTTCATTTTCGGACATCTCGTTTCCATTTATGAATGCTATTTTAAGATGCTGCGTTACTGGACCGTCCACATACTTTATTGACAATCTTACTGTATCACTGCAAGGTGTGCTGCAGAGTCAAGCATGTGGATGACAATTGAATATATCAGGGGTAATAGGGTGGTGAATCAGAAAGTTTTATGTAGTTGTATGTAGTTGAAGATACTGGGCAGTATATTCAACACATTTAAGGTCAAGTTATTCACACTTGTCTGTTGAGTTCACATGCTTCTTCCATTTAAGTTGTTTTATGTGTTGCAATAAGGGATCATGTCTGGTACTCTAATCAAGAGGTTATTTTCTCACTCTCACTAGCAGGTTAAGGTTCCACTGGAGAAGCAACAACTTAGCACCAGTTTACATGTTTTTAATTGTGAAGTATTTGTAAATACCTACAATGGCACAGTATACGTATTTAATAATATACATTTTATGTAATAATTATGCTTATGCTGTATCAAACACTTTCCATGGACTCATTACAATTTTATTTTATTGCAAATTAACTGAAAGCTTCAAACATAAATTATTCCTGATATTTACAGTTAGTTCAAATTAATATCATTTCAATTTGACTTTTAAATCTCTTCATGTAATAGAACACTTGAAGAATGATGTTGATATGAGCTTGCTCCATAAATGAAAAGTTATTTTTATATATCTCGAGCTAGTTCTAGAATTGTGCCTATGTCAGCATCAGGATAATGAAGTTGACACCCTACTGTATGCATTGGCCTATATGTGTTTTTCTTTTGATGATAGAGCTGTACTCAAACCAGACAAATATTAATTGGATTCYATTACAATTTTACGTCATTACTGAGGTGGACCCACATCATCAGCAAATTACATATTTCTCCTTTGAATGTAGTCGCCTTCATTTTTGTAAAAAAATTAAGTTCCATAAATGTCATAGTTAATCTCCTGACACTTTACAGACCTCGTTTCCTCACATCCTCTTTTCTCCTGTGTCAAAGCAGATAGTTGGCATTGTAAGAAGATGTGTCATTTGAATTGGAGTTAATGTACCAAGATCCTTGATGTGTGTGCAGGTGTAGGTTTCCTCACAGTTTCCCTATCATCCTGATGTTCTCCTCTAAGATTTCGCAGACTTTGATTTTAATCAATAGCAACAGATGACACCCGAGGGCGTACATRTTACTATCAATAACTTTAAATCGTTTTATTCATTACAAGACCATACTGTACAGAACATCACAATGTTTTATGGTAAACGTCAGAAAGAGTATGCTGCATTTCTGTCTTTGAACACCAATATCTTCTTGAGGAATCTATTGCATCTGATACTATTGCCACTATTAGGCTAGGTTAAGACCTTTGTCAATTCCAATACAACTTGGTATAGGTATAGACACCAATTTCCTTACCAAATTAGGGCATAAAGGAGGGAAATTGATCCAGAGCTTAAATACTGATGCTTTTGTGAGAAACGGAACATTAGGGCTTCTGTGGCTTCAGCCACGGATGTTTTTGGTCCAGCCCCGAACATTTTGATGATCCAAATGTATTTTTATTTTCCACAACCATGCATCACTTGCGCTATGCAGTATATATATATATATATATATATATATACACAAATTTTTACTGACACATTTTTTATGACAAAAATAAACAGTACAATATACCGCACTGATTGGACGAGGTGCCTGCTGTTATGGGTTGAGATTTCAAAACGCAGTGGACCGCTCACGTCCCTTAACCCCTCCCCCACGTCGCCAAGTCATCACTCAGCAAAATGACTGTCAGTCAGTGTGCAGCATAGCTCAGAGCAAATATGGGTATTCTGAACTTCTTCCGAAAGACAGAAAAAAGTGAGCAGGTTGAGGAAGCAGTGAATGGGGTGGAGAAGGCAGAACAGACAMAAAGTCAAAGTTCAGCAGCYGAGTTATCCACAGGTTTGTGCAGGGTTGGTGGTAGCTAACGAGCTAGTCTTCCTCGACATAAGGGTTGGCTAATGCTAATAACCTAGCATTAGCGCTTAGCATTCTTAAGCTATTGGGTGTCAGTCAGAGTTGTGTAACAGTATATTTAGTGAATGGGCAAGCTAAGAATGTTGATATAAGCCATGATATTAGGAAAAGTGTTTATTTCTAGCGAGTGCATTTGATGGGTTTTGTTTCTGTAGCTAACGTGGCTGGCTAGCTAGCTGAGACCYAAGAGATGAGAACGTTTTTCTGATTGAAGCACGTCTTCTGACAGTGACACAGTGCCCCCTTGTAGACTGAAGCTGAACTATTTAARCCTYTTTAAAATGGGCAATATTGAGGTGGTAGAAGTGACTAAATGAAATGATTCAAAGAGGTCTTACAACCAATGTAATTTCTCATCACTGAGCAAATTTCAGGTCTGCTGAGCACAAACTTGAACGTTGTGAAAATAGCTCTTTACCTGWCTCGCTTTTCAAAGATGTATGTATACGTTTTGTGCTCTTGTAGGAAGAAATCCGGAATGAGKAATCCCTCCCCTATTGRTGACTACAAATGATCTKTAACTGGGCAAATAACTTACTAACTAGCAAAGGATATGAACAAAATGTGCACACGTGGCTACATGCAGCTCTTGCTTTTATCTCAAAACAAGCACATCTACTCACGACCGCTCATGCTGTAAACACAGTCCAGTTCAAAGTAAATGGCACAGATCCATATAAGGCAATGATCTATTTGCATATAGGCCTACTGCYGCTCTGATTGTCACACCAGTCTGTGTAGAGAACGGGCTGAGTAGTGCATGGGAATGTAATAGAATCCTACTCCGATGCGTTCTGCCTACAACAAAATATCTTCCATAGTTTGTTTTGTTTCGGTATCGTCATGTTGTATAATGGCAGGAGACAGGCGCAGGAATATGAAATAGTTTTTTTTATTTCTCTACCCGAAGTCATGAACATGATGGGGACGAAGCCCAAAACAAATACGTATAAATATAACACAGGGCTGTAACCCAAACAAAGCACGAGGTGTAAAATCTCTAATAAGTACACGGGACGACACCCGTAATAACAAGTGCACACTAACACAGTAAAACAAAAACCGATACAACAGAGCACAGGTACTCACAAGACCAACGGACATGGAACAATAATCAACCAGGACAATGGGGAACAGAGGGCACATATATACAAATACTAATCASGYGGAATGGGAACCAGGTGTGCGCAATGAGACAAGACAGTCCGGGGTTGGTGGTAATGATTCAGTTCAGTGACGTCTAGAAAGCCGGTGACATAGACCTCAAGCTGGTGAACGGAATGACCAGCAGTACCGGGGGAATCTGTGACAGGTATGTTGCATTGAAAGTGGATAATATTGCTTTGATTCAATCACAATTGCCACAGTAAAGAGAAACGTTAAGAGTGTTAACAGGAAAAAATCAAGAACAGTGGTAAGTAATTTGCCTAGTTAAATAAAGGTTACATTTAAATGTAAAATTTTCTGAGTCAAGATCACTTTGAGTCAAAATTCAAGCAGAGATCTACCGCTTTTTACATTACTTAAAAAAAGCCTATGCAACATTAACCAATTAAAAACACTACTGTTGCAATGAGGTTTGTGCAGTAAGCTATAGACCCAATACATTATCACCACATARTGGCTTTGCTTGAATTGCCCTGCCAATGCTTTGTTGTTCAGGCCATTWAAAAAAATTATAMTTCAAAATTTGAGGTATGTCACGTCTACTCCCGCTCCCCCTCTCTGGCGCCAGTTTATTCATTATTATTCACACCTGCCACCATCATTATGTGCACCTGCGGTTCATGAGACTCACCTGAACTCCACCACCTTCCTGATTACCTCCCCTATATCTGTCACTCCCTTTGGTTCTTTCCCCAGGCGTTGACTCTGTTTCTGTGTTTCAGGGCTGTACGCTACTCGTGTTTCTTGTTTTGGTCCATGTTCCGTTATTTATTAAATTCACTCCCTGTACTTGCTTCCCGATTCTTAGCATACACGTTACAAGGTAGGCTATATGATATGCYAAATGAAGCCGGATTCAAAACTTAGAAATGTCCAATTTTAAATATTTAACTAAATTCTTGCAATCAATAGAATGTTATTTATATGGGGGATACAACCTTCCCAGCTCTGCAGATTTAGCTGCGGACAGACAATCATTAGATCATTTGTTATGGTACTGTCCATATGTAACTTGTTTTGGTCAGCTTGTTAATGACAAAGCAAAAACAGGTTTTTAGAAAATTGTCAGGTATGCGTAAATGGCTGTAAGGGAGTCAGGTACAGGAGAGCAGATATTGGGTAGCCAATGGAGCCTTTTATTTAGGCAAAGCACATGGCAAAGTGAACACGAAATAACAATACGGGTTAACATAACCCAGCGCAACAGACTAACGTGTGCATAACATGAAAGAGAATAAACAATACCATACAAAGACATGGGGGAAACAGAGGGTTAAATACACAACACATAATGAGGGAAATGAGAACCAGGTGTGTGGGAAAACAAGACAAGACAAATGGAAAAATGGATRGGCGATGGCTAGAAGACCGGCGACGTCGACTGCCGAGCACCGCCRGAACAAGGAGAGGCATCGACTTCGGCAGAAGTCATGACAAAAATGTTGCACATTTATGAAGAAAAACACACTGGAAATATCAGATTTACATAAGTATTCAGACCCTTCACTCAGTACTTTGTTGAAGCACCTTTGGCAGCGATTACAGCCTTGAGTCTTCTTGGGTATGATGGGGAGTGTTGCACAGCTATTTTCAGGTCTCTCCAGAGATGTTCGATTGGGTTCAAGTCCTGACTCTAGCTGGGGCACTCAAGGACATTCAGAGACTTGTTCCGAAGCCACTCCTGCGTTGTCTTTGCTGTGTGCCTAGGGTTTTTGTCCTGTTGTTATTTGAACCTTCACCCCAGTCTGAGGTCTTGAGTGCTCTGGAGAAGATTTTCATCAAGGATCTCTCTGTACTTTGCTCRGTACATCTTTGCCTCGATCCTGACTAGTCTCAGTCCCTGARGCTGAAAAACATCCCCACAGAATGATGCTGCCACCACCATCCTTCACCGTGGGGATGGTGCCAGGTTTCCTCCAGACGTGACGTTTGGCATTCAGGCCAAAGAGTTCCATTTTGATTTCATCAGACAAGAGAATCTTGTTTCTCTTTAGGTGACTTTTGGCAAACTCKAAGAGGGCTGTCATGTGCCGTTTACTGAGGAGTGGCTTCCATCTGGCCACTCTACCATAAAGGCCTGATTGGTGGAATGCTGCAGAGATGGTTATCCTTCTGGAAGGTTCTCCAATCTCCACAGAGGAACTCTAGAGTTCTGTCAGAGTGACCATTGGGTTCTTGGTCACCTCTCTGACCAAAGCCCTTCTCCCCTGATTGCTCAGTTTGGCAGGGCGGCCAGCTCTAGGAGAGTCTTGGTGGTTACAAACTTCAATGCTGCAGAAATGTTTTGCTACCCTTCCCCAGATCTCTGCCTCCACACAATCCTGTCTCGGTGCCATACGGACAATTCCTTTGACCACATGGCTTGGTTTTTGCTCTGACATGCACAGTCAACTGTGAGACCTTATATAGAGAGGCGTGTGCCTTTCCAAATCATGTCCAATCAATTGAATTTACTACAGGTGGACTCCAATCAAGTGGTAGAAACATCTCAAGGATGATCAGTGAAACAGGATGCACCTGAGCTCAATTTCGAGTCTCATAGCAAATGTTTGAATACTTTGAATACTTTTTTATACATTTGCAAAAATTGCTAGAAACCTGTTTTCGCTTCATCATTATGAGGTATTGAATGTAGATTACTGAGTTTTTAAAAAGGCATTTAATCAATTTTAGAATAACACTGTAACTTAACAATTTGTGGAAAAAGTGAAGGGGTCTGAATACTTTCCGTAGGCACTGTATATGTCCTCAAATGTTATGTAATATAAAAAACTCATTATCTGGTAGAACTGGCCAATTGAAATTAAGTATAGAGGTCTTACAACTTACTCCATTCTACAAGTACTTTTTCTGGCTCATGTTTTTTTATAGTCATATAGCCTAGGGGTTATGCAGCTTCTTATCTGTCATGTTTGGAGTTGTGTGGCTCTGTTATTCAGACACTTGAATTTTTCTTTACAATTGAGTTGCCCTGGTCATGTCAGTATACAGTAACTTTAAAACTAACTAATGACATGTTGCACCTCTAACTTGCTACCTTGCAGATGAGCCAAGGAGGAGGACAGATGAGAACAACAAGCCAGTGGAGCACTTACAGCAGCAACAGCCAGGGGCAACTGATAGGGAAAATGATCATTTAGGTGACCCAGACACAGGCCCAAAACAATTTAAGCTACCCTAGTATCCCCTTGACCATTTTGGATTGCAAAACTAAAAAGAGACGCACCAGACAAGACACAGAGACAGCAACAGAAGAGTAGGATATGATGGAGAGCGACACCGGACAAGACATAGAGACAGCTACAGAAGAGTAGGATTTGGAAGGAAAATGGAGACACTAAATATGTCTGGACCAGTGGAGGCTCCTCGGAGGAGGAAGGGGAGGACCATCCTCAGTGTATTTCATAAAAATAAAATTGTAAAACATTGAAGAAGTTATCCTTTTTAGATAAAACTGTGCTAAATATATTCACGWCACCCKAAAAATTATTAAAACACACTGTTTTGCAATGAAGGTCTACAGTAGCCTCAACAGCACTCTGTAGGGTAGCACCATGGTGTAGCCAGAGGATAGCTAGCTTCTGTCCTCCTCTTGGTACATTGACTTCAATACAAAACCTAGGAGGCTCTTGGGTAGACTTAGACTTACACAGTAATCATGACAACTTCTGGACGACATCCTCCAACCTATCAGAGCTCTTGCAGGATGAACTGACATGTTGTCCACCCCATCAAAGGATCAGATAATTAATTTAGTACTGAAAGCGTAAGCTACAGCTAGCTAGCACTGCAGTGCATAAAGTGTGGTGAGTAGTTGACTCAAAGAGAGAGAAAGATAATAGTTGAACAGTTTTCAACAAATTAATTTCTTCAAATATGAAGGAGAAGCAAGAGAGAGAGATTTCGTCATTTTATTTAGCTTTCAGTTTCACTTAGTTCGCAAATGGGGAAAGGGGGATACCTAGTCAGTTGTACAACTGAATGCMTTCAACTGAAACGCTCTAACCACTAGGCTACCTACCAGATGGCTAGTTTAGTTACTCAAACACCCGGCTCAAACAGAGGGATGCTATGTTAGCTAGCTGGCTATGACTATCCAACACAACACTGGAACTCTTCCAAGGTAAGCTTTTGGTTTTATTAATTTATTGCCACCGGGGACCGCTGGTGTAACTGCTTTCTGACTATACACTGTAATGTTACTGCACGATTGTAGTGGGTTTACTAACGCATTAGTTCTATTAGCTATTTTGACTAGGACGTTACTTTAGATAATATAGGAACAACTATGTAGGCTGTGTGTAGCGGTTATGACAATGTTTTGCTTGGAGGTTTTTTCACCTGGTCACATAAAGCTGATGTGTTGTTCATTGAAGTCCACAAATGAATGGAAAAGGTGAGAGGGAATGCAACATGGCTGCTATGAAAGGGAACTGTGTTTATGCGTGATCAGGAGTGTATTCATTCCGCCGATTCTGTTAAAAAAATTGGTTAAACGGAAGCAAACGAAACGGAGATAAAAGTACCTGAATTTGTCCAATATAAACTCTCGTTTGCAACTGTTGGACTAATGATTACACCCTAGATACGCTAGATGCAGGCAAGAGTGTGCAAGGCGGTATTGAATGAATGTGTAACTGTCTGTTATCTCATATTTTTCAGTTGACCTGTGTGCACCTACGTTGTAAACMTTCATTCATAGGCTAGGTTGTAGRAACCTCATGATGGGTAAAGGGAACATTTGAGTGTCATGTAGTAGCCTAAACCTATTGATGTTACATTGAACTGGGTGAATGGAATATGAATGACAGTTATCCAACATGCTGTAATAGAAATAAGGCCATGCTCATGAAAYAAATATTGTCCTCCCTCATCATAAATGGCACTGACCACCACTGGTCTGGACAGCACTTAATCCACTGAGCTATTTATTTATTTATTAATGTGCATGTTTTTATGTGCATGYCGTATAAAGATTCTTGTGACCAAAGTTTGTGAACTTATTCGATATATTTCTGAGAGAGCTGCTGAGTAGTTATTAGTGTGCCATGTCTGCATTTGGGGTCTCAAGTGAGAGGTAGATCTTATGCAGATCTTCAATACCCCTCCTAAGACGTGGGTTTTTTGCCCTCTTCAAGGAGCAGGAGTCTTTGGAGTCTTTGATACTGAGTACATGTTTTAGAGGAGTGTGCCCCCCTTCCCCACCCTCAATAAATAGCTTCAAATGTAAAGCATCCGGATCAGCTCTTGGGAGTGAAGAAAGCATTGCAAGAGCATGAGATCAGCCCAATTTTACTCTGACCCTGTGTTGAAAGGAAATAACTTCCTCTCCAGCTCTTGCCCCCACGTACAATACCGATTGGCTACGACAAGGAACACCATTCGGATTAAGTCGTGGCCCTTTCACATGTGTGCAACAAGTGACAAAAGAGGAGATTGGGCAACTAACCTACTGTTTAGATAAATAAAGCTACTCTATCAGCTCACATAATTGCTAACCCCCTCTCCCCTTGCCCCATTGTCCACTGGCAAGTGCTGCTTGGCCCCCTCAGATCCTTCTAATTGCTGACAGATTTGATTTCTCAGTGACGGCAGGTGCTCTGTTCGTGGCCTTTACATCGAGTAATTGCTTTCTCCCCCTAACTTCACCTCCCCCCACCCCTTTCCTCATTCCTCAACGTTGTTTTTCTGCTCCTAAATCGGAATTTCCCTCTCCCCGCTTTATTGGTTTCCTTCCATGTTAATACATCTTTACCATTTAAATCACATTTGGAGATGTTTTGAATAACTGATTCTAATTATCCAGTGCCCAGGCTCTGAGTGGTCGGTGTACAGGCAGAGCAGGCCAGCTCTGGCCAGAACTTTTGGGATCGAGCGTGGGGCAGATATGGGGGTGGGGTGTGTGAAAAACATGAGAAAAACTCTGCAGACCTTTGGCAGTATCCACCTCTGCTCATGGGAACTAATAACATATTGGTGAAGTAAATTGCAAATGGGCAAAGTACTTTTCAAACACGTAAATCATTTTAAGTAGGCTACAAGTGTCTATTTTTTATTTGTTTATGAATGGTCATGTGATGACATCCAAATGACACTGACTCTAACAACAGATCATTTCCATTGATGATGGGTAGACTTTATAGAAAATGTATCCAAATACTATACAACTAGTAGCTACAATCAATGAGCATACCCTGAGTTTGTGTTAGCTCACATGCCGTAGTATTATTCACTGTGGGAGCATGAACCATAGTCTGCACCTTCAAAACATTTTGATGAGAAAATTWGAATAAAATTTATGACAGTGGGAAGATTTATGAATTTGAATCAACACATTTTCTCAAAACAATACCTCCATAATCTTGACTATAATGCTTAACGATGTTACCCCATGGGAGAGCRGAGGGCTCACTACTAAAGCACTAGAGCCAAGTGCGCCTTCACAATCACTCTTGCAACATTTAAAAATGCTCYTTATCCCAAGAACAAAAGTGCACTTTATTTTCACTTAACACAATTAGTTATAAACTGCATTTGAGTTCTAAATCTAACCGGGCTGCCATTCTCTGACAATTAATCATAGTGTCATAATCATATCATATTCAGAGTTTCAAAGCAAACATATTTCCAGTGCTGCTGTCTGTTTTAATCACCCCACCCACACGTCATGGATTAGACATTCCCATTGCATGCAATATGAACCCCAATGTAGCTCTGCCAACTGTGTTTATCATTCACAATAATATTTGTATTTCATACTTTGTCAGGTTTAGGTACAGTAATATTAAAAGAAAAATAACTCATCTATGTTGTCTAATCCACTCAACATGTGGGTGAAATAATTAAGCATTTCATAAATAATTAGCAAAATGCTAATTTTGTTGCATTGACTTCATTTGAACTGCTTGAGGTATCGTACAACAAGGGCAAATGATCAGCATCAAATGGGCCTTTCTAATGGAATGTTGCACATGTATGACAAAGAGATTCTTTTGGGGTGACTTCTCAGTGTCAGGCTGGGATTTAAATATTTTATAATTGAAAACGTTTCTAGCACTGACTAAAATGTGTTCCAATAGAAAATATTGAATTATAATCCTATTTGAGTTATTTACAAGCACACTGACATCAAAGCTTAGAGTTCATAGCCCTATAGCTGGATCAAAGATGYAATTAAAAAACAATAGACTAAATTAAAGGAATAGTGGGTTGGTAAGCCATTGAATGCTGTGGGCTGGGCTTTTTATATTACCGGGATGGTCTGCACATTAACTAAATATTGTAGACACATGTATGTCCACAACGTCATTGTTTTCGTCCAAGGGCATACCATTTTTCCTATGAAAAAAACATCTGCAATAAATTATTGAGTCAATTCTTTGTTCTTCTTTAGTTCAGTCTGTTTGTAGTTTCAGCTTGATAACTGTTGTTTTAATAGCTGGTCATTTAAATTGATGAGACATGTAAATACAATATATAATTATCTGGTTGTGTGTGTGTGTTTGTGTGTGTGTGTGTGTGTGTGTCAAAGAGCATGTGCAACACAAAAGGTCATGTGCCTCAAATTGTCCATCAAAGACATCTGCCATGCATAATGTCATCTGGGTAACCTTTTGTGGTGGATAACATTTTTTCAGACAATACTCCATCATTTCCTCATAATCATGCTACTCTGATAGGGCATGCCCTTTTGTACTGAAAGGATAAAAGAAAACAACACTATTTTTGAAAATAATTTCCTTAGTAAGTGCACTATATAAATGTTTTGTCATCTCTCAGCTGTCATGCAGTAGGATCTCCCCCCACCTTGTTATTAGTACCATTTTTATAGATAGCCAATATCAGTTTATTTACTTGGAAATATAATGGGACATGCAAGTTGAGTTTGATAATAAAAACATTTAAATATACTTTAAAAAAGTTTCTCTAAAACATTGAGTGGGAGAAACAATGTGTGAACATTCTGCATGAATTTGTTATTTATCCGGTATATTCACAAGATCAACATGGTGTCATTAGAACGTGTCAAAATAGTTACATATACAGTAACCATCGTACTTACAGTTGAAGTCGGAAGTTTACATACACTTAGGTTGGAGTCATTAAAACTGGCTTTTCAACCACTCCACAAATGTCATGTTATCAAACATATGTTTGGCAAGTCTGTTAGGACATCCACTTGTTGCATGACACAAGTAATTTTTCCAACAATTGTTTACAGACAGATTATTTCACTTATAATTCACTGTGTCACAATTCCAGTGGGTCAGAAGTTTACATACACTAAGTTAACAGTGCCTTTAAAGAGCTTGGAAAATTCCAGAAAATTATGTCATGGCTTTAGAAGCTTCTGATAGGCTAATTGACACATTTGAGTCAATTGAGGTGTACCTGTGGAGTATTTCAAGCCTACCTTCAAACTCAGTGCCTCTTTGCTTGACATCATGGGAAAATCTAAAGAAATCAGCTAAGACCTCAGAAACAAAATTGTAGACCTCTACAAGTCTGCTCATCCTTGGGAGCAATTTCCAAACGCCTGAAGGTACTACGTTCATCTGTACAAACAATAGTACGCAAGTATAAACACCATGGGACCATGCAGCCGTCATACGCTCAGGAAGGAGACACGTTTTTTTTTATTTTTTTTTTTTATAACCGTATTTTACCAGTAAGTGACTGAGAACACGTTCTCATTTGCAGCAACGACTGCAACTTCTGTCTCTAGAGATGAACGTACTTTGGTGCGAAAAGTGCAAATCAATCCCAGAACAACAGCAAAGGACCTTGTGAAGATGCTGGAGAAACAGGTACAAAAGTATCTATATCCACAGTAAAACGAGTCCTATATCGACATAACCTGAAAGGCCACTCAGCAAGAGGACTGCCAAAACTGTCATTAAAAAAGCCACATTACGGTTTGCAACTGCACATGGGGACAAAGAGTGTACTTTTTGGAGAAATGTCCTCTGGTCTGATGAAACAAAAATAGAACTGTTTGGCCATAATGACCATCGTTATGTTTGAAGAAAAGGGAAGCTTGCAAGCCGAAGAACATCATCCCAACCGTGAAGCATGGGGTGGCAGCATCATGTTGTGGGGTGCTTTGCTGCAGGAGGACTGGAGCACTTCACAAAATAGATGGCATCATGAGGTAGGAAAATTATGTGGATATATTGAAGCAACATCTCAAGACATCAGTCAGGAAGTTAAAGCTTAGTCACAAATGGGTCTTCCAAATGGACAATGACCCCAAGCATACTTCCAAAGTTATGGCAAAATGGCTTAAGGACAACAAAGTCAAGGTATTGGAGTGGCCATCACAAAGCCCTGACCTCAATCCCATAGAAAATGTGTGGGCAGAACTGAAAAAGTGTGTGCGAGCATGGAGGCCTACAAACCTGACTCAGTTACACCAGCTCTGTCAGGAGGAATGGGCCAAAATTCACCCAACTATTTGTGGGAAGCTTGTGGAAGGCTACTCAGAACGCTTGACCCAAGTTAAACAATTTAAAGGCAATGCTACCAAATACTAATTGAGTGTATGTGACCTTCTGACACACTGGGAATGTGATGAAAGAAATGAAAGCTGAAATAAATCATTCTCTCTACTATTATTCTGACATTTCACATTCTTAAAATAAAGTGGTGATCCTTACTGACCTAYGACAGGGAATTTTCACTAGGATTAAATGTCAGGAATTGTGAAAAACTGAGTTTAAATATATTTGGCTAAGGTGTATGTAAATGTCCGACTTCAACTGTATATCCCTCTGGGCACACACTGGTTGAATCAACGTTGTTTCAACTTAATTTCATGTTTCAAGTTTTTATTGTGCACTAGTACAGTGAAATGCCATTKTTGCATGCTSTTTCCCAGCAATGCAGTAATCAATATCAGTCGTACTTTAAAAATGAATTAAACTTTTTCAGGATTGGTGGGTCCCCTGCGGGACGGTTGAGCTGATGTACGCTAATGCGATTAGCATGAGGTTGTAAGTAACAAGAACATTTCCCAGGACAGACATATCTGATATTGGCAGAAYAATTARATTCTTGTTAATCTAACTGCACTGTCCAATTTACAGTAGCTATTACAGTGAAAGAATACCATGCWATTTTTTGAGGTGAGTGCACATTTTTTAACAAAGTTATTAATAAACAAATTAGGCACATTTGGGCAGTCTTGATACAACATTTTGAACAGAATTGCAATGGTTAATTGGATCAGTCTAAAACTTTGCACATACACTGCTCCCATCTAGTGGCCAAAATCTAAATTGCACCTGGGCTGAAATAATACATTATGGCCTTCTTCTTGCATTACAAAGATGATGGAACAAAAACAAACAAAAACATTTTTTTCCTTTGTATTATCTTTTATCAGATCTAATGTGTTATATTCTCCTACATTCCTTTCACATTTCCACAAAGTTCAAAGTGTTTTCTTTCAAATGGTACCAAGAATATGCATATCCTTGCTTCAGGGCCTGAGCTACATGCATTAAATTTGGGTATGTCATTTTAGGCGAAAATTTTAAATGTTTAAAACGTCAAGTAGAACAAAAACACAAGAAATWGAAATAAGAAGAATTTGTTAACGTTTTGTGACGTGGAATCAATGTGTAAATACATTAGATTTGAAAACAGTCATCAACCAGTACTGTTTTCCTCTCATTTCAACCAGTATTGTAAACATTGAAATAAGAGTCATACTTAATACATTGACTTAACCTGACTAACAGGTTGTTACATCAATCTAATTTCAACATAATCATCAGAACTATGTATACTGTCCATTTAAATTGAGTTGAATATTCCACTTAAATGTAAAATATGATTATTAATATCATGATTTGGCATCCTATTTATAGGGCTAATGGTAACTACTCCTAAACTTTCAAAGATCCAATTAACCATGGATGAATGAATGATAGTATACCTAGCTAAAACATTACAATTATGGTTACCAATGTTGGGCAAATGAGATATTAATGTAGCCTACATAAATCAAACCTCATGCAACAGTAAGAAAAGTTACAYGAGTTACTTTCAACTATTCAATGTTTTTTTAGGTAGTCTACGCAAATGAGTATGGAAGCTGATGAGTGTCTAATTATGTTGACATGACAGGTCAGCTGAATTGCACACAGCTTGTTTCCAAAGATAAGCAGGGTATGTAGAGGTCGGCATCTGGATGGTAGACTAGATACCACTAGGAGCCACTGTTCAAGCAGAAATCGTTGGACTGTGACTTAAAAWTCTATTTCAATATACCTCTTTATTTAGGTTGATAGCATGACATTGAAACAAGGACGTTGATTCAAACATACCATTTTACTATCAACATTGAAACAAAGTCAAATAAAATGCGTCTAATCAAATCAAAATTTCAACCAACTAAAATTCAATTCCACAACAATTTCAACATTTACATAAACTCAGCAAAAAAAGAAACGTCTCTTTTTCAGGACCCTGTCTTTCAAAGATCATTCTTAAAAATCCAAATAACTTCACAGATCTTCATTGTAAAGGGTTAAAACACTGTTTCCCATGCTTGTTCAATGAACCATAAACAAATAATGAACATGCACCAGTGGAACGGTCGTTAAGACACTAACAGCTTACAAACAGTAGGCAATTAAGGTCACAGTTATGAAAACTTAGGACACTAAAGAGGCCTTACTACTGACTCTGAGAAACACCAAAAGAAAGATGCCCTCCCTGCTCATCTGTGTGAACGTGCCTTAGGCAAGCTACAAGGAGGCATGAGGACTGCAGATGTGGCCAGGGCAATAAATTGCAATGTCCGTACTGTGGGACGCCGAAGCCAGCGCTACAGGGAGACAAGATGGACAGCTGATTGTCCTCGCAGTCGCAGACCACATGTACCAACACCTGCACAAGATCGGTACATCCGAACATCACACCTTCGAGACAGGTACAGGATGGCAACAACAACTGCCCGAGTTACACCAGAAACGCACAATCCCTCCATCAGTGCTCAGACTGTCCGCAATAGGCTGAGAGAGGCTGGACTGAGGGCTTGTAGGTCTGTTGTAAGGCAGGTCCTCACCAGACATCACCGGCAACAACGTTGCCTATGGGCACAAACCCACCGTCGCTGGACCAGACAGGACTGGCAAAAAGTGCTCTTCACTGACGAGTCGCGGTTTTGTCTCACCAGAGGGGATAGTCGGATTCGCCTTCATCGTCAAAGGAATGAGCGTTACACTGAGGCCTGTACTGTGGAGCTGGATCGATTTGGAGGTGGAGGGTCTGTCATGGTCTGGGGAGGTGCATCACAGCATCATCGGACTGAGCTTGTTGTCATTGCAGGCAATCTCAATGCTGTGCGTTACAGGGAAGACATCCTCCTCCCTCATGTGGTACCCTTCCTGCAGGCTCATCCTGACATGACCCTCCAGCATGACAATGTCACCAGCCATGCTGCTCGTTCTGTGCGTGATTTCCTGCAAGACAGGAATGTCAGTGTTCTGCCATGGTCAGCGAAGAGCCCAGATCTCAATCCCATTTAGCACGTCTGGGACCTGTTGGATCGGAGGGTGAGGGCTAGGGCTAGGGCCATTCCCCCCAGAAATGTCCGGGAACTTGCAGGTGCCCTGGTGGAAGAGTGGGGTAACATCTCACAGCAAGAACTGGCAAATCTGTGCAGTCCATGAGGAGGAGATGCACTGCAGTACTTAATGCAGCTGGTGGCCACTCCAGATACTGACTGTTACTTTTGGTTTTGACCCCCCCCCCCCCCCCCCCCCCCTTTGTTCAGGGACATATTCCATTTCTGTTTTCACATGTTTATGTCTCAGTTGTTGAATCTTGTTATGTTCATCCAAATATTTACAACATTTTAAGTTTGCTGAAAATAAACACAGTTGACAGTGAGAGGACGTTTCTTTTTTTGCTGAGTTTAGTTCTGGTGATTATGTTGAAATTAGATTAACATAACAACCTGTTTGTCCGGGTCAGTCAATTGTATAAAGTTCAAGTTTGGTTGAAATGAGATGAAAACAGAACTGGTTGATGACTTCTTCCAAATCCAATCTATTTTTCACGTTGATTCCACATCACAATAAGGTTACAAATGACCTTGAAACAACATTGATTCAACCTGCSTGTGCCCAGTGGGATGTCACTAAAATGAAAACGTCTTTGTGCTTCTGACACCCTCTAAACCATGATGTAACACTGGAGGTGAAATCCACCCTGACGTCTGTCCTGTACAGTGCACATCAAGTCATCTATGGTGCTCTGTCAAACATATATCACTCAAGGTTATGAACACACGTGCTTGGCCTTTAGCATGAGAGTGCATGCAAAGGTCATCAATTTGCTAATCTCTCTCGGCCCGATTTTCATTAGCTAGCTAACGCGAGACAGAGTATGGGCTCAAGACTATCAATCTGGTAAAGTGTCAGCAATAGGAGGAACATTATTATCRTTTCACAGGTGACCTTACTGACATTACTCTACAGTAGATCGTGTTTTATGGCCAAATATCAACCTTGTTGCATCCAATTGCTCTATCGAGGGACAGTAACGCATGCTGTTGAATATTGTTGAATATTATCAAATGCAATGCATAATGTAAGCAAATTGCCACATGAACAGACTGAGCTGCTGAGTGGGACGTTTATCCCTATAGTGATGGGTAATACATTTATTCAATTCTGCTGCACCGCTTTGAAGCTGACGAGAATTAATGATACCTCCCACTCCTTGGATTTTCATGCCAAGGTAATACTATGATTTTTACATGATCACCTTAAATTTATACTCGCTTTCGTATAAATAGATTCTCTCTTGCATGTAATCGCAGGGTAAATATGTCAATAGTATGCAAATGTAGTGCCTACCTTTTTTATTTTTCCAATGGTAATTTGGACAGACCTATTCAATGTGTTACATATTCCACTTGAGGCTATGTAGAATCAAATTGAATAACTTTGAACATTTAAATAATTATAGGGAAATTATTTTTTCCAAAAAATGGCATATTAATTTTTTCTGGTTGTAAGGCTATAAAGAACAAATAGGAAACATGTTCGTTCTAACCACGGGGTGGATCGAATTAAAGTTATTATCGTAGGATGTAATTAGCTATTTATGACAACAAATATACTAGTGCTTGAGATCTAGTCTCTTGACATAAATATGTAGCCTATATCCAACATCCACCAGAGGGGTRTACTATAAAGCAGYATCAATGAGTGAGCCAGATAACTTCGATAAACAACCTGATTCAATAACAAKGCTAAACATATACAGTATGTGTTTTTGGTTGTTGAGTCAATTAGACCATGCCAATTTCTAGGATGGCTAACTCATTGATTCTGCTTTGTAGTATACAAATCAAATCAAATTAATTTTATATAGCCCTTCGTACATCAGCTAATATCTCGAAGTGCTGTACAGAAACCCAGCCTAAAACCCCAAACAGCAAGCAATGCAGGTGTAGAAGCACGGTGGCTAGGAAAAACTCCCTAGAAAGGCCAAAACCTAGGAAGAAACCTAGAGAGTAACCAGGCTATGAGGGGTGGCCCGTCCTCTTCTGGCTGTGCCGGGTGGAGATTATAACAGAACATGGCCAAGATGTTCAAATGTTCATAAATGACCAGCATGGTCAAATAATAATAATCACAGAAGCTATCGAGGGTGTAGCAAGTCAGCTACACTCTGAAGTGTAGAGACGCACAACAACCGACAGGGGACAACATCCATCCTGTTGTCTTCGAGACATAGGCTATTTCGACCAATCTCACCAGGTTATTTTGCAAGCGCCKCCTAACAGTACAGCAATTTTTTGGGGGTCTAATGACATGACCTCCCTTGATGCCTTCCCCAATTGATTCAAAGCTGGCAGTTTTTCTTCTCTCTCCCAACATGTACTTGTCATTAGCATGCTTTTGAACTCTACACCTCAAATACCTCCTCAGCAGTGTWCTGAAGGATCATTTCATCCTGTAAGAGGCTGGGATGGACCGGGGGGCACACACATGTGGGCCTGCCTGCTAGCTTCCTTTAGGCCTTGGAAGGACACCTGTTCCTATGCCCCCACAAGACATGACCTCAGATCTCTAATGTCAATCTCTAAGCGTCGTGACTGCTTAACACATGGCTGCCTATAGAAGTACAGACATTCTGATCTAGACCAACTCAAATATGCAATGGTACAGTACAGCAGATCACCTTTTTAATACCGACTGCGTAGGGTATCCCACAATAAGACAGGAAGTAATGCTGTCAGTAAGGTGACAAGAGAACCAAATGCACATTAGATGAATTGTTCTATTCAGGTTTGATGCWTATGCATTCTTTGTGTCAAAGATCTTGAGCAGCCGTTTCACTATAACTCAAAAACATTAAGCAATCATACAGACCTCCAGTCCAGGGACATGTCAGTGATATTCTCTTTCAACCAGCTTGGTAATCTTGACCATATGTGTGTGAATACATGAATGACCATATGTTTAGCAACCTTTCTGTTACAAATGACTRAGAAGTTCGCTTTACATTGAGATTGAGAATAAAACAAGTAACTCATGTTTAGCTCGTTGACACATTAATCCTTCATCTCTCATATCTTTACATATATCTATTTACAAGTATCCTAAACGTATGCAAAAATATTTACAGTATGTAGAAGTGAAATCCAGTTATTACTTAATAACCGATTACACATTCAAATCTGCACACAAGGATGTTGAAAACACCTGCAACAATGAAGATGAAGCAAATTAATTCAAGACACACAATATGCAACATACAGTGCATTCAGAAAGTATTCAGACCCATTCAKTTTTTCCACACTTTGTTACGTTACAGCCTTATTCTTAAATAGATTATAKAWWWWTTTAAATCATCAATCTACACACAATACCCCATAATGACAAAGCAAAAACAGGTTTAAAGACATTTTTGCAAATGTATTACAAATAAAAATCTGAAAAATCGCATTTACATAAGAATTCAGACCATTTATTCAGTACTTTGTTGAAGCACCTTTGGCAGTGATTACAGCCTCAAGTCTTCTTGGGTATGACTCTACAAGTTTGGCACACCTGTATTTGGGGAGTTTCTCCTATTCTTCTCTGCAGAGACTTGTCCCGAAGCCACTTCTGTGATGTCTTGGGTGTGTGCTTAGGGTCGTTGTCCTGTTAGAAGGTGAACCTTCGCCCCAGTCTGAGGTCCTGAGTGTTCTGAAGCAAGTTTTCATCAAGGATCTCTCTGTACTTTGCTCCTTCTATCTTTACCTGGTCTCCCAGTCCCTAACGCTGAAAAACATCCCGCAGCATGATGCTGCCACCACCATGCTTCACGGATGGTACTGGCCAGCTGATGAGCGGTGCCTGGTGTCCTCCAGACGTGACACTTGGCATTCTGGCCAAGGAGTTGCATCTTGGTTTCATCAGACCAGATAATCTTGTTTCTCATGGTCTGAGAGTCCTTTAGGTGCCTTTTAGCTAACTCCAAGTGGGCTGTCATGTGCCTTTTTACTGAGGAGTGGCTTCCGTCTGGCCATTCTACCATAAAGGCCTGATTGGTTGAGTGCTGCAGAGATGGTTATCCTTCTGGAAGGTTCTCCAATCTCCACAGAGGAACTCCAGAGCTCTGTCAGAGTGACCATCGGGTTCTTGGTCACCTCCCTGACCAAGGCCCTTCTCCCCCGATTGCTCAGTTTGGCCGGGCGGCAAGCTCTTGGAAGAGTCTTGGTGGTTCCAAACTTCTTCTATTTAGAATGATGGAGGACACTGTGCTCTTGGGGACCTTCAATGTTGCAGAAATGTTTTAGTATCCTTCCCCAGATCTGTGCCTCGACACAATCCTGTCTCMGAGCTCTACGGACAATTCCTTCGACCTCGTGGCTTGATTTTTGCTCTGACATGCACTGTCAACTGTGGTACCTTATATAGACAGATGTGTGCCTTTCCAAATCATGTCCAATCAATTGAATTTACCACAGGTGGACTCCAATCAAGTTGTATAAACATCTCAAGGATGATCAATGGAAACAGGATGCACCTGAGCTCAATTTCGAGTCTCATAGGAAAGTGTCTGAATACTTATGTAAATAAGGTATTTCTGTTTTTTATTTGTAATAAATGTMCAAAAATGTCGGAAAACCTGTCTTCGCTTAGTCATTATGGGGTATTGTGTGAAGATTGAGGAGAAATAAATGTATTTCATCCATTTTAGAATAAGGCTGTAATGTAACAAATGTGGAAAAAGCCAAGGGGTCTGAATACTTTCCGAATGCTCTGTACATATACTACCGTTCAAAAGTTTGGGGTCACTTAGAAATGTCCTTGTTTTTGAAAGAAAAGCAAAAACAAAATTGTCCATTAAAATAATATCAAACTGTCTCTAAGTAGAATAGAAAGAGGAGTGGGAGGCCCCGGTGCACAACTGAGCAAGAGGACAAGTACATTAGTGTCTAGTTTGAGAAACAGATGCCTCACAAGTCTTCAACTGGCAGCTTCATTAAATAGTACCGCAACACACCAGTCTCAACGTCAACAGTGAAGAGGTGACTCCGGGATGCTGGCTTTTTAGGCAGAATTGCAAAGAAAAAGACATGTCTAAGGCTGGCAAATAAAAAGAAAAGATTATGATTGGTAAAAGAACACAGACACTGGACATAGAAACTCTACCTAGAAGGCCAGCATCCCAGAGTTGCCTCTTCACTGTTAACGTTGAGACTGGTGTTTGCGGGTACTATTTAATGAAGCTGCCAGTTGAGGTCTTGTGAGGCATCTGTTTCTCTAAATAGACAAATGCTGATGCTCCAGATACTCAATTAGTCTTAAGAAGGCCAGTTTTATTGCTTCTTTAATCAGAACAACAGTTTTCAGCTCTGCTAACATAATTGCAAAAGGGTTTTCTAATTATCAATTAGCCTTTTAAAATMATAAACTTGGATTAGCTAACACAACTTGCCATTGGAACACAGGAGTGATGGTTGCTGATAATGGGCCTCTGTATGCCTATGTAGATATTCCATAAAAAAATCTGCAGTTTCCAGCTACAATAGTCATTTACAACATTAACAATGTCTACACTGTATTTCTGATCAATTTTATGTTATTTTAATGGACAAAAAAATGAATCACCAGTCCATTGAATAAAAAGGAAAGTAATTTCCCTACATTCCATTCATGTATTAATAGTCCTTATACAAATTTCAGTATACAATGCAGTACTCAGATTTCATGAATAGAACTGTATTTGTGTTGGATTCCTTGTCCAACTTTCTGTGCCTACCGTTGAGTGTCTGTTTTTGTTCCGGAGAAATTCCCATGCCTTCCCAGGAAAAAACAAGTGGCGTAGTGAGACAATTGTGAGTGGCAAGGTTGCGCGTTAAACCTCCCCTCTAATTTGCTTATGTGTACAAGAAGTGTGTGTGAAATAATTCAGGACAAGCAACACTTGTGTTGTTTACCACCTGGTGCTTTAATGTGCAGGTTTCGTTCCACCTTTCCAAATAGCAAGTTAAAACARGACCCCTCTTCTGTCACCCCGGCCAGCACCCAAAGGCAGTAGGACTACATCCCAGCTGTCAGGTGAAAACCAAAGACTACAGTTTTACTGTTCAATAGGACTGTTAACGCTCAATAGAACTAAGAACAAGAGGCAGATAAAGGACCCTATTCAWTCAAAAACTCGTTACCAGGTTTTTAGGGTAAAACATTTATAAAATTCTCCTTGCACTCCGTGAATACATGTTTTGATTGTGGTATTCAACAAAATGTTTATTTTGTAATAAGCAAAGATAAAATTGTTAGCATTTTAAACCGTGTATTGAGTGTTTGACATGCTCAAGTACAAGTATTAAACAAGAAGAACAGTTCCAAAATTCMAAAAACCTGTTTTCGCTTTGTCATTATGGGGTATTCTGTGTAGATTGTTGAGTAAAAATGTTTTTCATCCATTTCAGAATCAGGCTGTAACTTAACAAAATATGGAAAAACTAAGGGGTCTGATTACTTTCTGAATGCACTGTATGTCAACAACTATGTTATCACCGCTGACAGCTATATGACTCATTTCTCTATCAGGACCAATGAAATGGATTCCGTGGCATAATTACGTCTGATAAATTGGAATTCAACAGTGCTCTGTTGCCAAAAAAAATCACAAAAATGTCCATGCAAATCATGGCAGAGATAAGACAACACAGAGATACTGAGGCACAACCTAGCACCAGGGACTGTCAGCTATGCTACTATTAGTAAGATGAGGGCAGTGGAAGGTAGGCCCCTAAATGGAAAGAAATCCAAGAAAGAAAACAAGTAGAAGACCATTAACTAAAGAAAACTTTTGTGAACTATTTACAGATACCACTATTAGTATACATTAACAAACATATTTAGGTATTCTATGTTTATGTCCAGAAAATGCCTATTGTACCATAAATTAGATGACTAGTAAATGCATTTTCCGCAAATTATATAAAAGTACCGGAAAGAAACGTRATTATGAATTTGTTGTCTTAGAAACGGAACTAAAAGCAACTGTTGAAATTACTGCTGCATCAAATGTTGAAAAGTTGGTGTGTCTCATTCCTCTTTATTCCATGCATTGGTCATGCTATTCGTGGAACCAGCTGTTTTAATTACCATAATCTATTCCATTTGTTTGTCGTCCCCTTGCTGGTGATACCCCCAGGAACACATTGGATGGCACTTGACACGAGGTGTGTAGGTTACAATTACAATTGTTTAATAGCTGTTTAATGTGTGTGTGTGTGTGTGTGCGTGTGTGTGTGCGCGCGCTCAATCATGGGAATATAGAACAGTACAGTGGACATACACTACCGTTCAAAAGTTTGGGGTCACTTAGAAATGTCCTTGTTTTTGAAAGAATAGCAATTTTTTTGTCCATTAAAATAACTTAAAATTGATAAGAAATACAGTGTAGACATTGTTAATGCTGTAAATGACTATTGTAGCTGGAAACGGRTGATTTTTAATGGAATATCTACATAGGTGTACAGAGGCCCTTTATCAGCAACCATCACTCCTGTGTTCCAATGGCACYTTGTMTTAGCTAATCCAAGTTTATCATTAAAAAAGGCTAATTGATCATTAGAAAACCCTTTTGCAATTATGTTAGCACAGCTGAAAACTGTTGTTCTGATTAAAGAAGCAATAAAACTGTCCTTTTTTAGACCAGTTGAGTGTCTGGAGCATCAGCATTTGTGGGTTCGATTACAGGCTCAAAATGTCCAGAAGAGAGGAGTGGGAGGCCCCCACAAAACACCAATCTTATAACGTCAACATTGAAGAGTTGATTCCGGGATGCTGGCCTTCTAGGCAGAGTTCCTCTGTTCAGTGACTGTGTTCTTTTGCCCACCTTAATCTTTCATTTTTATTGGCCAGTCTGAGATATGGCTTTTCTTTGCAACTCTGCCTAGAAGGCCAGCATCCAGGAGTCGCTTCTTCACTGTTGACATTTACATTACATTACATTTAAGTCATTTAGCAGACGCTCTTATCCAGAGCGACTTACAAATTGGCGTTGAGACTGGTGTTTTGCAGGTACTATTTAATGAAGCTGCCAGTTGAGGACTTGTGAAGCATCTGTTTCTCAAACTAGATACTCTAATGTACTTGTCCTCTTGCTCAGTTGTGCACCGGGGCCTCCCACTCCTCTTTCTATTCTGGTTGGAGCCAGTTTGTGCTGTTCTGTGAAGGGAGTAGTACACGGCGTAGTACAAGATCTTCAGTTTCTTGGCAATTTCTCTCATGGAATAGCCTTCATTTCTCAGAACAAGAATAGACTGATGAGTTTCAGAAGAAAGTTCTTTGTTTCTGGACATTTTGAGCCTGTAATCGAATCCACAAATGCTGATGCTCCAGATACTCAACTAGTKTTAAGAAGGCCAGTTTTATTGCTTCTTTAATCAGAAKAACAGTTTTCTGCCATTATACCAAAAGGGAATTACAAGGTGAGTAAGTAGGGATGCCTTCTCGATTAACACTAGTGAATCAGGYGTTATTAAGAAAATACCTTTTTGGGAGTCACCAAGCTGACACTTTCCCCTGATTTAGCAACTTTTTTTGTTGCTTTCTTCGTCATGCACATCTGTACTACTATATATCAAACCTGTGCACAAAAACATTCCAGAGAGTAATGCTKGATGTGATTTGTGTTCCTTTCTCCTTCTTTTTTATATTACATTTTCATCTGTGATTTAAATGTTTGCTCAGCTAAAAGCCCACCTTTTTTAAATCACTCATCCATCCCGAATTTAGATGCAGGTTATCKTTTTTCGTCATGAATCTTGTTCTGCAGGCAGCTCTGCAGAGTGGTCACTAGCTGGCACAGCCACAAAGTCATTAAATCTGTAATTTAAGTAATTTAAATGTTTATCCTAACCTTAACCACACTGCTAACCCTAATGTCTAAACCTAATCTTAAATTAAGACCAAAAAGCTCATTTTTGTTTTCATTAAGTTTTACAATTTTGACTTTGTAGCTGGTGGAAATCACTCAGTTCTGCCTCAAGGACAAGGCTGATTCCAATAAACGTCAACCTCCAACTTAGACATTTAGAGCAGCACTGACGATTTCACCTCTTTCTTCATAGTTTCATACTTTCTTCATAGTATATTGTGTTGCCTCCAACAGATGGAAAATCTTGCAGCCAGAGACTTTTTTWAAAGTGTATAATAAATGTAGCAACCTATATAGTGTTGAAGAAAGGAGGCTAAACCAAAACCATCTGCCTGACCGTGGCGAGACCCTTGGTAGATTGTGGACATTAAAGYGGATGCCTAATATTGCTCAACATGTGGACCTGGCTGCTATGCAATAGAGGTATTCTTTACATGTTGGACAGTTTATGTGGCTTCAGTGTTGTTCACCTGGAACGCATAGACTGAGGACAWACGTTYCTGTTCTTTAATTTATGACTTGATGTTTTTATATATGCCGGTGTATAAAATAAAAGCWAATTTTATCTGTCACATGCGCTGAATAAAACAGGTGTAGACCTTACCGTGAAATGCTTACTTACAAGCCCTTAAACAAACATTGCAGTTCAAGAAATAGAGCTAAGAAAATATTTACAAAATAAACTCAATTAAATGAAAAAGTATTAAATGAAAAAGTAACACAAMAAAWTTACATAACAATAACACAGTGGGTACCGGTACCAAGTCAATGTGCGGGGATACAGGTTAGTTGAGGTAATTTGTAAAGTGACTATGCATAGATAATAAACAGCGAGTAGCAGCAGTATAAAAACAAAGGGGGGTGGCCATTTGATTAGCTGTTCAGCAGTCTTATGGCTTGGGGATAAGCTGTTAAGGAGCCTTTTGGTCCTAGACTTGGCGCTCCGGTATCGCTTGCCGTGCGGTAGCAGAGAGAACAGTCTATGACTTGGGTGAATGGAGTCTATGACAATTTTTTGGGCCTACCTCTGACACTGCCTGGTATATAGGTCCTGGATGTCAGGAAGCTTGGCCCCAGTGATGTACTGGGCCGTACGCACTACACTCTGTAGCCACTTACGGTCAGATGCCGAGCAGTTGCCATACCAGGTGGTGATGCAACCGGTCAGGATGCTCTCGATGGTGCAGCTGTAGAACTTTTTGAGGATCTGGGGACCCATGCCAAATCTTTTCAGTCTCCTGAGGATGAAAAGGTGTTGTCATGCCCTCTTCACAAATGTCTTGGTGTGTTTGGACCATGATAGTTCGTTGGTGATGTGGACACCAAGGAACCTGAAACTCTCGACCCGCTCCACTACAGCCCCGTCGATGTTAATGGGGGCCTGTTTGGACCTCCTTTTTATATAGTCCACGATCAGTTCCTTTGTCTTACTCACATTGAGGGAGAGGTTGTTGTCCTGGCACCACACTGCCAGGTCTCTAACCTCCTCCCTATAGACTGTCTCAACGCTGTAGGTGATCAGGTCTACCATTGTGTGTCGTCAGCAAACTTAAGGATGGTGTTGGGTCGTGCTGGCCACGCAGTCATGGGTGAACAGGGAGTACAGGAGGGGACTAAGCACGCACCCCTGAGGGGCCCCAGTGTTGAGGATCAGCGTGGCAGATGTGTTGTTGCCTACCTTTACCATCTGGGGGCGGCCCGTCAAGAAGTCCAGGATCCTGTTGAAGAGGGAGTTGTTTAGTCCCAGGGTCCTTTGCTTAGTGATGAGCTTGTGGGTTACTATGGTGTTGAATGCTGAGCTGTAGTCAATGAACAGCATTCTCACATAGGTGTTTCTTTTGTCCAGGTAGGAAAGGGCAGTGTGGAGTGCGATTTGAGATTCGTCATCTGTGGATCTGTAGGGGCGGTATGCGACTAGGAGTGGGTCTAGGGTTTTCAGCATGATGGTGTTGATGTGAGCCATGACCAGCCTTTCAAAGCTACCGACGTGGAGTGCTATGGTGCGGTAATCATTCTGGCAGGTTACCCTCACTTTCTTGGGCACAGGGACTATAGGTGGTCTGTTTTGAAACATGTAGGTATTACGGACTCGGTCAGTGAGAGATTGAAAATGTCAGTGAAGACACTTGCCAGTTGGTCAGCTCATGCATTGAGTACACGTCCTGGTAATCTGTCTGGCCCAACGGCTTTGTGACTGTTGACCTGTTTAAGGTATTGCTCGCATCGGCTATGGAGAGCGTGATCACACAGTCGTCCAGAACTGCTGGTGCTCTCATGCATGCTTCAGTGTTGCTGCCTCAAAACCAGCATTAAAGGCATTTAGCTCATCTGGTAGGCTCGCGTCACTGGGCAGCTCGTGGCTGGTTTCCCTTTGTAGTTCATAATAGTTTTCAAGCCCTATCACATACGACGCTCAGAGCTTGTTGTATGTGCTGTAGTCCTGTATTGACGCTTTGCCTGTTTGATGCTTTGTCTGAGGACATAGTGACATTTCTTATAAGCGTCCGGATTAATGTCCCACTCCTTCAAAGCGGTAGCTCTAGCTTTTAGCTCGGTGAGGATGTTTCCCTATTATTTATCTAGAGGAAAACAATAAAAGGATATAGGTGATGTTGGATTCAAATGCCTTTCATGTTTATATTTCAGGATGTCATGTATCCTGGAAATATCAGAATTCATGTTAACATAAGTTTTGAACACATAGCTTGTCCAATAAAAGGGGTCTCTTGGCACAACTTACTCCTGGTATGGGGTAAGTTGAGTTAGGGACAGGGTAAGTTGAGCCGCCTTGGGGTAAGTGGTGACGGGATTTCTTATAAGTATCCAGATTAGTGTCCCGCTCCTTGAGAGCGGCATCTCTAACCTTTAGCTGAGTGAGGATGTTTCCTTATTATTTATTTAGAGGAAACAATAAAAGGATATAAGTGATGTTGGAATGCAATGCCTTTCATGTTTATATCCCACACAAGACGGAGAGATTGAGGTACTGTTTTCCAATAGATAATACATTAAAGTGTTTGACAAATTGTCAAATTAAAGGTACAATGCAGCCATTTTTATCTCAATATAATAATTTCTGGGTAACAATTAAGTACCATATTATTGTTGTTTTGAATTACAATGGTTAAAAAGAAACAACATCGCTTCTTAGCAAAGTGCAATTTCTCAAGCAAGAATTTTGCTATGACTGGGAGTGATCCAAGTAGGGAGGGGAAAACTGAAAACTAGCTGTTTTTGGCAGAGGTTTGAACTCTCTTTCTTATTGGTCTCACCAAAACAGGCTGACATTTCAGGCGGTCTTTTCAACAGCTCTTACATTAAAATGGCATTATCATCGTTTTTCTTAATTTCACAGTATTATTCCAACCACATTGTCTGGAATGCATATAAAACAGGAACAATATTGTTTTGGACTGCACTGGGCCTTTAAGGATCTGCGTCATGACTGTGGCAGTGTATACCAATGGATGCAAAATCATGCTATTTCACTGTATACATCCTGACAAACACAATATATAAAAATACACTTGAAGCAACCATGAACATATAGGCTGAAGAGAAGAAGGAAAGCAGCTGGTTGGTAATTCAAGTATCTTATTGGTCCCAGAAACATTTATTTTATACTATGTGTAACATTATATCTTTATAGTGTATGGTCTCTGCTAGCTTTTTTACACAATAAGTAGCCTACTTCACACAATTCCTCACCCTGTCATTCTTACATTTTACTCCAATGGTTCCCCCGTTTTCTGGTGTTTGCAGTCAGACTTGACACAAAATGCAGGGGGGAAAGGTACCTTCTTATTTAAAGCGGCCTGAAGCATGTTTAATACAGCCTTATATATTCATAAGCCATAGCATTTCATTTAAAGATGAACTCTAGATAAGAGTCATAATCTCACTGTGATGGATGGCCAGCCCATCTCTGGGACTGTGCATACTGCACTGTTCATGACAACGATAAAACCAAACATAGGCAGGTGCATTTGGTTAAGACGTAGGGAGAGTGAGGTATGTTGAGCTATTTTTTACATTCAGCATC